>NC_073255.2:146435000-147035000 GCF_029289425.2 Pan paniscus | reverse complement strand
TTCCTCTGTCATATCCCTCTCTTCCTCCCCAGGATTAATTGCTATAGTAAAATTGGGAGTGAGTCCTTCCTGTCCATGTGTTTAAACCTTTACCATATATATGTAATATTCATAAATAAAGTGTCATCTTACCTTTGTTAAACTGATATCAATATCTTATCATACTGTTATCTTTTTTGACTCATCATTGGGTTTCTGAGTTTTATTCAAGTTGACACATTTATTTTTTTTCTTTTGTTTATTTATTTTTTGGTTGCCCAGGCTGGTCTCGAACTCCTGAGCTCAGGCAATCTGCCTGTCTTGGCCTCCCAAGGTGCTGGGATTGCAGGTGTGAGCCACCATGCCCAGCCAAGGGATACCAGTTTTAATCCTGTATGCTGTGCATGAGAGTTCTAGTTGCTCCATTGCCTCATCAACACTTGGTATTGTCAGTCTGTTTTTAATTTTAGCCATTCTATGATATTTAGTGGTTCTAATTTTAATTTACCTAATGACTAATGAAGTAATTTTTCACATATTTAATGATTATTTGGAAACCTTCTTTTGTAAAGTACCTGTTAATGACTTTTGTCAACTTTTCTATTGTGATATATATATTTTTGTCTTGATTAGTAGGACTTTTATATCTATTCTGGGTAGGGATACTTTGAGATTATATGTATTGTAAATATCTTCTCCCATCAGGTGGTTTGCTACTTTCCCTCTGTTGGTGGTGTCTTTTGATAACCAAAAGTCGCTAATTTATTAAAGTTTAATTTATCTATTTAAAAAAAAAGTTGACACATTTAGATTCACTTCACTCACTTTAAAATCTAATTTGTCTATAACCTCTCTAATAAGACTTCCAGAACGTGTTTTCTGCTGGAACTGCTCTTTTCAATGTCAGCAATTATCCCATTCCTAAATTCAATGGACACTTTCTTTTCTAATCTTCAGTTTATCAGCAGAACTGGATTCAGGTGACTTCTCTCTCCTCCTCAATGAATCAAGTTCTTTTGGATTATGTGAAACAATATTCTCCTGGTTTCGCTGTATCTCTTTGAACGACTTTCAGTTTCTTGCACTACCTGCTGTCATCCAGATTCTAAATATTGAAGTTCCTCAGGGCTTGATCCCAAGTTCTTTTAGAAAAAAATAAAAAATAAAAATCAAGTTACTTATCTCACAGTTTTTTCCTTATCTGCTTCCATCACTTTAATAGCCTCTCTAGCTGGTGATTCCCAAATATAGATGCCTCCAGTTTTGGCTATTTCCAAGGTTCATATGTTTTCTTTTTGTTTTCTTCACTGGGATATCTCTAGATTATCCTTGATTTCTCTCTTTCCTTCATAGCCTTCTCCTCCCTCATTCTACCATCAAATGCACTGATACTTGAATTAGAAATATTTCAAGATATGATGCAAATCTTCCCTTTGCAAAGGTTTTGGTATCCATCACTATCATTCCTAGTCTAGGCTGACACCATCTTTCACCTAAAGTTTTTGAAATTACCTCCTACCTTATCCCCTGATTCTTCTTTTGTCTTTCCAAACCATTCCCCACATATAAGACACAGCGTTTTTTTAAAATGTAGATTTGGTTATATTACTCTACTGCTGAAATTATTTTAAAAGTTTCCTATTATCCTTGGAATAACATTTAATATCCTTATGTCCTACAAAGTCCTGCATGATCTGGCCTCCCCTTAAGTCTTTAATTGTACAAATCTCTGCCTCTCTGTCTTGCTCATTACTTTCCCATTGTAGTATCAGCCTTGAAAAGTTCTTCAAAAAAATTTCCCCTTCACTGATACATAATATTTTACATAATTATGGGGTACATGTGGGTATTTGTTACATGCATAGAATGTATAAGTCAAAGTATTTGAGGTATTCATCACCTTGAGTATTTATTATTTCTATTTGTTGGTAATGTTTCAAATCCTCTCTTCTATCCACTTAGAAATATGTAACATACAACATACTGTTGCTAAGTATAATCACCCTAGTCTTCTATCAAACATTACAATTTATTTTTTCTGTCTAACAGTATGTTAGTACCCATTCGCCAACCCCTCTGCCTTATTATGCCACAATCAATGTTTCTTGTCTTAGACCCTTAGCACATCACTCATCCTGCAGGCACCCTTGCTCTTCACATGGCTGTCAGCTTCTCTTCAAGTCTCATCTTACATGTTGTCACATTAGATATGCCTTCCCTGTCCACCTAATTTATAGTCATCACTGTTAATTATTCTCTATTAACATTTAAAAAATGTTTTGAGTGGCTTCCAAAATTGATACAAAGTCTGGAGAAGCAAACTCAGAAAATAGAGAGGAACCATAAGAAGGTAGATGACCAGATGACCTCAGTCTTGGTCACACCACAGAAGCAGCCTAGCCAGAATGTTGATGTTATTCATTCCTGGGTACTCATGTCCTGCTGGATAGTGGTGGCTGTTGTAGACAGTATATCTTCTACTCCTGGAATGAATCCAGCATCCTAGATTCAAGTCCTGAGTACTTCCATTTGACTGGGGAAGTTACTTTCCAAACAGGCTTATCCAAGAGCAGATTTTCAAACGTAGAAAAGGTTCTTAGATGCTAGTTAAGAAAAAAATATATAAATGAAACCAAATGTCTGGTGTAACTACACGGTGACTTGTGATTGCATATTCACTGATTTGTCTATCTTCCATATCCCATGATTAGTGTGTTAGGTCCATAGAGGCAGAACAATGTTTGACTCATCTCTGTGTTCCTAGAATCGACTGGAGAGTAATAGGTGCATAATAAATATTGATTCCATGTCACCCAAATTAAGATAACACAGTCTTAGTCATTTTAAAATGAAATGACAGGCAACTAAAGCCCATGTGACCTTAAAAGATTTCTTTTCTCTTCAAACTTAGTTTTAGTTTTACCCTTCAAAAAACATCTGGCTACATATCTAATGCCTCAACTTCATGATATTCTCTCTTATGTTTGTGGGAATGGTGAGGGCAGGAGGGTGCCCTTTATGCAGAGCTAAATATCTGACCCTAATCAGCAATCTTTTGTAAGAACACACCGAAGTAGGCTACTGGAACATAGCAAAAAAGTTTTGATGAATACATGTCTTTAGTGATTTTTAGGTTTTGCTGACCTCCTTGAAAGTTCTCAAGACATATTTTGTTCAAAATTGCAGTGTTCAAGTGCCCCTTAGAGCTCTCTGTGACATTGATTTGATGGCACTGAGTTTCAATAAAAAGAAAAGAGCAGAGGTAGACTTCATTTCACAGCCGAATCCATTAGAAGATGTTTTTGGAGGATTTCCAAACAGAAAAGAGAACAGCTGCTTTCTATTTTCTCAAAAAATATAATGGTGGATCCCCTTTCTCAAAATTCTGATGCTTAACTCACCAAATTGACTGAAATAATGGCAAAAATGGAGTAGTTTATTAATAATTACTCTCTTTTTCTCAACTTTACCTTGGTTGTGATGTGGGATAAAAGGCTTTGAAGTTATCACACTAGTTCAGTAAAAAACCCACAAAAAGGTAAATGTTCTGTTCAGAAAAAAATGGGTTTTAATTTCTAGCACAGTGAGAATCAAGTAAATTACAGAATGCTGAAGCTTAAAAAATATAATTTTAAATAAAATTGGATTATATTAAAGAATTGAATAGCTGAATCGCATGTTAAATGATTATATCACTTTTTAAGAAAGTGTTAAACTGTTTTCCAAAGGAGTGGTTTTTATATTATCAACGGCAGTGTATAAAGTTTCCATTTCTTCCAGATCTTGCCAACACTTGGTATGGCCAGGCTTTTTAAATTCTAGCCCTTTCAAACAAGTATGCAGAGGTATCTCACCGTGGGTTCTTTTTTGTTGTCTTTAAAAATTTTATTTTTTAAGCTTAATTGAGGTAATTGATACAGAAAATGTTGCCTATATTTAATGCATACATTTTGATGAGTTTGAATATATGCATAACTCCATGGTACCATCATCACAGAACATTAAACATAACCATTACCTCAAAAAATTCCTTCTGTTCTTATTTCGTGTGTGTGTGTGTGTGTGTGTGTGTGTGTAGTCTGTGTAGTGTGTGTTTATAGTAAGAATACTTAACATGGGTTTTAAGATCTATGGTCTTAACATAGATTACAGTCTTAACATTTTAAAGCACACAACACCATAGTGTCAACTATAGGTACAGTGCTGTACAGCGGATCTCTAGAACTTACTCATCTTGCGTAAGTGAAACTTTACATCCATTGAGCAACAATTTTCCCTAGCCCTTGGCAAACATCATTTCATTCTTTGCCTTTATGACTTTGATGATTTTAGATAGCTCATATAATTGGAATTGTTTGCCCTTCTGTGACTGGCTTATTTCACTTAGCATAACATCTTCTGTGTTCATCCTTGTTGTTGCAAATGATACAATTTTCTTCTTTTTAAGACTGAATAATATTCCTTTGTACCTATTTATATATCACACTTTGTTTATTTACTCATCTGTCAATGGGCATTTAGGCTGTTTCCGTATCTTGATTATTGTGATTAATGCTGCAATGAACATAAAACCACAGAAAATTCTACAAGATTCTAACTTAAATTCTTCTGGATTTATACATCTAGAAGTGGGATTGCTGGATTATATGGTAGCTCTATTTTTAATTTTTTGAAAAACTCTATACCGTTAACAATAGTGGCTGTATAGTTTTACATTACTAACAACAATGTAGAAGGGTTCCCTTTCTCCATACCCTTGCCAATGGTGGTTATCTTTTATTTTTTTTCATAGCAACCATCCTAACAGGTGTAAGGTGATATCTAATTGTGATATTGATTTGCTTTTCTCAGATGATTAATGGTGTTGATCACCTTTCATATACATCTTAGCCATTTGTATGTTTTCTTTGGATAAATGTCTATTCAGGTTGTTTGTTCATATTTTTATTAAGTTATTTGTTTCTTTGCTATTGAAACGTAGGAGATTTTGACAAAAGTCAACACCCTTTCATGAAAAAAGGGCTCAACAAATGAAGGTAAAAAAGAAATGCATCTCAACACAATGAAGGCCATATATATCAAGCTCACAGCTAACATCATACTCAGTGGTGAAGGACAAAGTTTATTCTCTAATATTGGGAACAAGACAAGAATATCCTCTCTTCTATTCAGCATAAAACTGAAAGTCCTAGCCAGAGCAATTAGGCAAGAAAAAGATTTGGAAGGCATCTAAACCAGAAAGGAAGAATTAAAAGAAGTATCTGTTTTTATTTATTTATTTATTATTTATTTATTTATTGAGACTGAATCTGACTCTGTTGCCCAGGCTGGAGTACAGTGGCAAGATCTCAGCTCATTGCAAGCTCCACCTCCCAGGTTCAAGAGATTCTTATGCCTTAGCCTCCCGAGTAGCTGGGACTACAGGCACCCGCTACCACGCCCAGCTAATTTTTTGTATTTTTAGTAGAGACGGGGTTTCACCGTGTTAGCCAGAATGGTCTCAATCTCCTGACCTCGTGATCCACCCGTCTCAGCCTCCCAAAGTGCTGGGATTACAGGCATGAGCCACCGTGCCCGGCCTAAAATTATCTGTTTATAAATGACATGATTTTATTTGTAGAAAACCCTAAACCCTCCACACATACCTGTTAGAACTAAAAGACAAATTCAGTAAATTTTCAGGGTACACAATCAACATACAAAAATAGTTGAATTTCTGTCTACTAACAAGGGACTATCTGAAAAGAGAATCAAGAAAATAATCTTATTTATAATAGAATCAAAAATAAAATACTTAGGAATAAACTTAACCAAAGAGGTGAAGGACATGTCCACTGAAAACTATAAAATAAATATGAAAGAAATTAAAGCAGACACTAATAAATGGAAAATCAGCTCATATTCATGAATTGGAAGAATCCATATTGTTAAAATGTCCATACTACCAAAATAATGTACAGATTCAATGCACTCCCTATCAAAATCCCAATGGCATTTTTTATAGAAATAGAAAAAATAATATAAAATTCATATGGAACCATAAGACACCATAAATAGTCAAAGTGATATGAGAAAGAACAAAGCTGGAGGAATCACACTTCCTGATTTCAAAACTTATTATAAAGCTACAGTAATTAAGGCAGTGTTGTGCCAGCATAAATATAGACACATATTCATAGCAGCAAAAACATGGAATCAACCCAGATGCCCATCAGTGGTAGATTAGATAAAGAAAAGTGGTACATATACCCTATGGAATACTACACACCCATAAAAAGGAGTGAAATCATATTCTTTGCAGCAACATGGAAGGAGCTGGAGGCCATAATCCTAAACAAATTAATGCAGAGACAGAAAGCTAAATATTGCATATTCTCACTTATAAGTGAGAGCTAAACACTGAGCACATGTGGACATAAATATAGGAACAGTAGACACTGCAGACTACTAGATGGTGGAGGGAGGAAGGCGGGTTAAAAAAACTGCCTATTGGGTATTATGTTCACTACCAGGTTGAGGGGATCTGTATTCCAAACCTCAGCATCATGCAATATTCCCATGTGGCAAATCTGCACAGGTACACCCTGTATCTAAAATGAAAGTTCAAATGTAAAAATAATACAGACACATACGCCAAATAGAGAAGCCAGAATTATGCCCACACATGTCGAGTCGACTGATTTCTAACAAGGGTATCAAAAACCCACAATGGGAAAGTATGTTTTCATCAACAAATCATGTTGAGAAATCTAGATATTCACATGCAAAAAAATGAAATTTGACCCTTATTTTACAGCATACACAAAAATCAACTAAAAATGGATTAAAAACTTAAAAGCAAATATGTGAATCTATAAAACTTCTTTCAGAAAACAGGGAAAAATCTTCCTGACACTGGTCTTGGCAATGATTTATTGGATTTGACACCCAAAGTACAGGCAACAAAATAAGAAACTGAGAAGCGGGACTACATCAAACAAAAAACTTCTGCATAACAAAGGAAACAATGAACAGAATGAAAGGGGGGAAATCTCTGGAATTGAAGAAAATATTTGCAAACCATCTGTCTGATAAGGGACTAATAGCACTGTGGTTTTAATTTGTATTTTCCTAATGATTTTAAGTATTGTTTTCATGTACTTATTTGCCATCTATATATTTTATTTAGTGAAGTATTTGTTCAGATTTTTGGTTCACTTTTATTGATGTTACCATTTGTTTTCATATTACTGAATTTTGAGAATTTCTTGTATATTCTAAAAACACGTTATTTTGCATGTGACTTGCAAATATGTGGTATATGAAGGCATATATTTATACAGAATTTTGTATGTGGACATTCATAATGACATTATTTCTAATAGTCCAAAACAGAAAACAAACCATATTGCCATCAACAGATGAATGAAAAAGCAAACTAACATATCATACCATGAATAGTATTCAGCAATAAAAAAGAGTATTGATGTATGTGGAAACATGAATTAATCTTGAAATATTATGCTGAGTGAAGGAAGCTAGTCACAGATATACATACTAGATGATTCCATTTATGTAAAATTTTAGGAAATGCAATCTAATCTATGGTGAAAGAAACTAGTGGTTGTCTGGGGACAGGGGTAAATCTGAGTGGAATGAATTAGAAAGGAGTGTGAGCAATCTTTTGAGGGTAATGAATATATTATCATGATTGTAATATTTCATACATATATTGAAACTTATCAACTGATATGCTTTAAATATATATAGTTTTTTTTTTTTTGTTAATAAAGTTACTGAACAAAGTATACTAGGGGAGTTCTTTTTTTTTTTTTTTTTTTTTTTTTGAGACAAGGTTTTGCTCTGTCACCCAGGCTGGAGTGCAATGGCGTGATCTTGGCTCACTGCAGCCTCAGCCTCCTGGGCCCAAGTGATTCTCCCACCTCAGCCTCCTCAGTAGCTGGGACTACAGGCACTCACTACCACACCCAGCTAATCTTTGTATTTGATGGGGAGACAAGGTTTTGTCATGTTGCCCAGGCTGGTCTCAAACTCCTGGGCCCAAGCAATCCACCCGCCTCTGTCTCCCAAAGTGCTGGAATTACAGGCGTGACCCACTGCATTTGGCCTGGGGGATTCTTTTTTAAAAAGATACTTGAAGTGAAAAATCCTTTCCTAATGCAAGTTACCCCTCTGCTGTCCTAATGTAGTGTGTGTAAAATTTGCGTTGTCAGTTGGGTACAGTTCTCATCTGTGGGATGTTTGTCTCAGCACCTGGACACTCATTACCCTTTTGAGTCTCTTGAAAAGTATCTTATACTGTATTTTGCCTGTGGTGCTGCACATGACACCTTACCAACACCTTACCAAGACCTCATCAACCTGGATGGATCCCTTGATCCTACAGGGGTCGGTGCAGATGCACTACATCTGTCACTCATTCCTTCAGAAAGCTTCACCTGGCCAGCTGTAATGGGAGGCCTCTGTATTCTGGAAGAGCCTATTAAGAGTGTGTTTCCTGAATTACACATCATAGCCCAAATGAATATAACAGGATCTTCTGCTTAATGTTTCTGTATTTTCCTGTTAAATTGTACAGCTGAAGCAGGACTTTTGGTTTTTATTCAGTCAGACGTTTCTTTAAATTATCCCACCAAGTAAGAGTAGAATAATTTAGGGACAACGTGGTCTCGATTCCAACCTACTTGTATCATGGTTAACTAGTGACAGATATTTTACACCATCTTTGCTGCTTATTATTGCCAATTAAATATTCACAGCTGAAAGCAATTTATTTTAATAGTGAACGATCTCTTCTGAGAGATATATCCAGCATATCCTGGGGGGAAGCAAAATAGGAAGTCACCACTTGGGTATGATTTGAGTAGCGCCAAAAGGGACTTATGTAAAAATATCAGAAACATTTCGTCTGGCTGGTACTGCAACAAGGGCTGACCTTCCCATGACTGGCATTTTGTGTTACAAATCTTACCAATAATCAATGTATATTTTTACCTAAAGCATGATACTTTCTAGAAAATGAAGTATACCAGATGCCACTTTGGTACAGGCACATGTGTAACATAAAATAAATTTGAGTAGATCTTACACTGAAATTGATAACCCTCCTATTGCTCAAATATTAGCAAAACATACACACTCAAAAAGCTTGACTTGCAATAATAATTTTAATCCATTTTAAATTATTTTGGGAACATTTTAAATAAAACCATTTAGTATTTTATCTGAAGGATAGTATTTATACATGTTATGTATATTAATTAGAACTTTTTATAAAAATATGGCCAACATGGTGAAACCCCATCTATACTAAAAATACAAAAGTTAGCTGAGCGTGGCGGTATGTGCCTGTAGTCCCAGCTACTCGGGGGGCTGAGGCAGAAGAATCTCTTGAACCCGAGAGGCAGAGATTGCAGTGAGCCAAGATTGCTTCAGCCTGGTGACACAGCGACACTCCACCTCAAAAAAAAAAAGCACTCAAAATCATAAAAGAATGATCCATGTGGTTTAATAATTTAATAATGTTTTTATACTATAAATATATTTTTTGTTTTGTTTTTGGTTTTTAATTAAATATAAAATTTATTTACCCTAATTCAAGAAAAATGTATTTATACATATGTGATTAGCCAGGTTTAATAATTTGAATATGTTCATTGTGATAGAAATGTTTTATAGTATTAATCATTACATGAGATTCTATTATTTGTTTTGTTGTTGATTTTGGTTTCCTATGAGAAAGGAATTTTGACTTTGATTTTCATTGCTAGGTGCTCAGCACTGAATAGAAAGCCTGGTGCATGGTAAGCATACATAATACATACACACTTACATAAACATATATATAATTGAAAGGCAAGTAAACATGAATTATATATTTGTAGACTCATATTTCTACTTTGAAATTAATAAAATTTCAGGGATATGTTTTGTATGAAAAAAACAATTTCATAGTAAGTTATGGAATACGCCCACATTTATTTCAAGGGAGATTATGATTTTGTCACTGTGTTGTCAACGAGGTCTTGTTCCACTCTGCTAGAAAGAAAATGATTCCAGTGGGTAAATAAAGACTGAATACTGATAGAAGGATCACATTACATGTATTATTAATGCTTGCTTTGATAGGTCTATTGGTGAGAGAAGAAAGGTCAAGTATGAACACAATGGATATCCCGGAATCTAGGCCTTCATTAGCATTTTCTAGCTTTGGGGGTCATGTAAGGACACTTTTTTAAGGATAGACTAAACAGGTGGTTAGCCTTTGTAATCAGATGTCTTCATATTTTCATCACTAATACAATATCTTCAGGGCATCTTTGGACACTGAAACATCTCTCTTTCTCCCTTACATATCTCCTCTGCCTTTCCAAAGGAATAAAAGGTACATAGGATGTTACTGACTTTCTAAGTCTCTCTTTTTTGCCTATAAAAGATGTACTTTATTTTTTCCAGCTTTATTGAAGTATAATTGTCAAATAAAAATTGTATATATTCAAAGTATACAATGTGATGATTTGATGTATTCATACATTGTATAATGATTACCACAACCTATACTATTTCGTTCCTTTTCTTTTCTTTCTTTCTTTTTTTTTTTTTTTTTTTTGAGATAGAGTCTCACTCTGTCACCCAGGTTGGTCTTGAACTCCTGGCCTAAAGCAATCCTTCCACCTCGTCCTCCCAAAGTGCTGGGATTACAGATGAAAGCAACCTCACTCAGCTGTTTCTTAGACGTAGTAAGAGCTCTCAGTTCTTCAGTTTCTCTTATGGCCAAAATTGAAAGGAAGATTAAAAATAGTGTTACATCTATATCTGTAAGCTTTTTTCAATGAAATTAGAGAAGAAAAAAGTAGTGGTAGAGTTCACAGATATAAATACTCGAACACATTTAAAGTTATGGTTGACGGATAAGTTACTTTACAATAACATATGGGATGTACAACAGTGAATGAAATATTCTCTTATTTCTCACTAGAATCATGAGTTTACATTGCAAGTATTTTTAACATTTTGTAATGTTTTAGAAGTATTGTCATTGTTTCTCAAGTTTAAAAGATATTTATGATATTAAAATAAAAGTAAAAGCACTGACTATAGTAAATATAGCACAGTGATAGATATATTAGTAAGTTATATGTTTTTCTGAAACTAGCATTAACTTTAGTTATATGTTGAAATGAAACTAAATGGCAATGGTTGCAATTTTTTATGATTTGTGCTCTGGGTACCTCCAGGAAGAGTCATTGCTTATTAACTAACAGCTAGATATTGCTGAAGTTATGGCTGTTTACTAATGAAGCAAAGTTATTTTGCTGCGACTGACTTTTATTGAAGAAAAGTCTCAGGGTCATATCTGCTGTGGGTTAAAACTGACAGAGATTAGTTTAAATTCATTCAGCAGTTCAGCAGAGATGACGATGGTCAGGAAGGTGGTAGTCAGAATTTATTTGTACTCTGAAAATGTTCTGACCTTATTTGCTTTTCAAGCTATGAATGGATGATTTCTAAATGGCTCAACATTCAGGATGTGTGCTGGCAAATAAAATCCCATAATACAAGAGGAGTAATGTGGCAGGGGAAGTTTAAAGCCAATGTCCACAGCAGGAACTCTCTACAAGAAGTTGCATTTTTCATACTCATATTTAAATTTGTTTACTCCCTGCCCTCCCTCTTTGCTTCTTCCTTCCTCCTTTCTTTTCCCTCTTTATTTGTTCTTTCTGGCAACTAACTTAGTCTTAGAAATGATTTATTTTTGTAAACAGTATGCAAGAATGATTTCCACTTTAAATAAATCCACATTTCCAAGATAAGAAACACAAAAGAATGGACTCTAGACAGCCTGTGAAAAAGAACTTACATTTTATTTTTCATTTAGTTAGTCAGCTTTACTTTTTTTTCTTGTACACTAAATCTCATGGCCATCTATAAACAAAATTGTAAAATAAGTAAAGTTTGCTTTATTTCTCCCTTCCTTTTAGCTCTTTTTCACAATTTTTTAGCTCCTTTCTCTGATACTAAGTACCTAAGGACCTTTCCTGCCTCTCCTCATTTCAGTATTTAAAATAAAGCTTTCCTCTGTAGAATATGATTCTATGGCACTCTCACATGACAAAATTGAAAGGTTACCTGTTGATGGGGCATATAGCTTTAAGAATACTGTCGCCTGCATGATCACATGGAATGTTCTGTAGTAGAGGCGTTGTTACCTGCATTACATAAAGAAATATGGTTTGGAAAGGTTAAGTGACATAACCAATACCAATCAGTTAGTAAATGACCAAGGTAGAACAAAAACTCAGGTCTTCTGACTCATACTTCGACATTCTCCCAATGGCATTACATTGGAAAGAAACTGGTTAGTTAATTCAAATGTGATGTTTATGTATGATAGAAACTTCTTTTACTATTTATCCCAGAGTATATTACATTGTGGACAATTTCTAAACCAAGTCAAGTTTATGAACTGGTAGAAGACTATTACATAGTAGAGTTTTAATTGCTAGCAAGAGAGTATTGGCAGGAGAAATATTGTCACAAGGGTCATCTTAGTATTCTTCTGGTCACCAGACACTATCTACTAATTATACCTGCACATAAAACAGAGCTTTGCAAATCTGATAACTTGCTTACCCATTTATTAAATAGAAAACTATATAATTATTTTTTATCACTCAAATATTGGCAACAGACATAAACAGGAAAACTCTTTATGCATAGCAAAACTATTCAGAGCACAGGCTTTGAAATCAGACAGAATTGGGTTGAAGTTCTGACTCTATATCTTACTAGTTTTATTACTGAGGTTTGGTTAATTAACCTCTCACTGTTCTTATTTGCCTCAATGGGAAATAGGAATGACCAAGACTAATACTCAGCTGTATGCCCCATATAGCTGTATTGGTTGCTAAATCCTCAAATATTTAAAAGGCATAATGACACTTAAAAAGTTGTACCACTTTTCAGATGACTACTGTGTTAATCTGTACTCACATTGCTATAAGGAAATACCCAAGACTGGGTAATTTATTTAAAAAAGAGGTTTAATTGACTCACAGTTCTGCATGGCTGGGGAGGCCTCAGGAAACTCACGATCATGTTGGAAGATACCTCTTCACAGGGTGAGAGAGAATGAGTGCCTAGCAAGAGCGAAGGGGGAACTCCCTTATGAAACTATCAAATGTAGTGAGAGCTCACTCACTATCTCGAGAGCACCATGGGGGAAACCACCCCCATGATTCAATTATCTCTACCTACCCTTGACACCGGGGGATTATTACAATTCAAGGTGAGATTTGGGTGGGGACACAGAGTCAAACCATATCAACTACTTTATCTCAGCATAATCATTTTTCTGTCCCATCCCACAATTTACTAAATGAATACTCTCTATGAAGAAAAATGTTAACACTTCAGTTTCAGGCAAAGAGACAGAAGTTTACCAATTTATTCAAGACATCAGCTTTTGGTCAGAGATTATCATACAAAACAATTTTCTGTTATACACTGTGTTAGTATGCTTGCTTTGTATTCTTATACCAGGTGAGAGGTATGAAGAAGTAGGTACTTTTATGACATTTCAATCTGTTGTGAGCATGCCCTAGTTTCATGCATTTCCAAGTGATCTCAGGGTTAGTATCTTTACGTTTGTGCTACATGTATTTTCCCTTTGTGTTATAACCATTTTTAAGTGCAATTTGAGTGCACAATAATCATGTACCTCCCAAAATGTTTGAAAGTCAGTCATTTGGATTTTCCTTTCTTTATTTCCTTCCCCAGTATGAGTCTTTAGTACTTTTATCCACCTACCTCCACCTGCTATTGACACTTCTCTTCTTCCTTTGGTCAACATGATAAGCTTACGTGATATTGGCTTGTTTTTGATTGTTCATTTTTTTTCTGTCTTTGAAAATTATTTGAGTGTCTTTGGTCAGAGTGAAATGCATCATAATTTTTTCCCATTAAAATTAATGGAAATTTAGAGAAGATTATTTAACAGCTGTGCAACTAATGACAGCTAATTGCACAAACACATTAAAATTATTTCATAAGGGATAGCAGTTGGTAAATAATTATTGCTCTGAATCCTCTAAGTGCCCCACCCCAAAAACCTGGTCACCTGAGTGCTCCTCTAGAATGCCCTGCCCAGAATTTCCCCTACCTAGCAATGAAAAAGGCAGGACTAGACTCAGCAAGTGCCCTTCAGAACCCAGCCCCTTCATGGCTGGCTTGCATTCTGAATAGTCCATGCTCTAGCTATGCATGATATTTAATGTTGTGAACATTTCTCCTAATGACAATAATAATACAAAGGGTGGTTTGGGAAATACAATTATCTAATATGTGCAAAGAACTAGCATTGGATATCCACTGGATTGGATGAAGTCCAAAAGAAGTAACAATGCATAATTAAAATCAGAAATCTTTGTCATTTATTTTCTCAAATAATTGAACAAATACTAAGGTAGAAAACCTCTTTTTGCATAAATACATGTGTATGTAATTAACATTTAACTTTATAATCAATGTAAGATTGCAATTTTATTGATAACATTTTCATGAAATTGGTATATGACTCAAACTTACATACTACTTACATTGGATGATTTAATTAATCAATTTTGTAAAAGGTTTAGATTCAGAGGACATGCAGGTTTGTTACATGACTATATTGCATCATGCTGAGGTTTGGGCTTCAATTGAAATTGTCACCCAAATAATGAACATAGTACCCGATAGGTAGTTGTCCAACCCTTGCCCCCTTCCTTCCTCCCCACTTTTGTAGTCTCCAGTGTCTATTTTTCCCATCTTTATGTCTGTACCCAGTGGTTAGGTCCCACTTATAAGTGAGAACATGTGGTATTTGGTTTTCTGTTTCTGTGGTAATTTACTCAGGATAGTGGCCTGCAGCTGCATCCATGTTGCTGCAAAGGACATGATGTAATTTTTTATGGCTGTGTAGTATTCCATATGTATATGTACTGTATTTTTTAAATTCAATCCACTGCTGTTGGCACCTAAGTTGACTCCATGTCTTTGCTGTTGTGAATAGTGCTGAAGTCAACAAGTGAGTACAGATGTCTTTTCGGTAGAATGATTTATTTTCCTTTGTGTATATACTGAGTAATGGGATAGCTGGGCTGAATGGTGATTCTATTTTTAATTCATTAAGAAAAGATGATTTAAGTTATATATGATGCTTCTTATATTATTTCTATCAACAAATTCTCACAAAGAATGCCTAAGCTACTGAGGAAAGCTAAACCAACGAATCCTACCTCTTTACAGTTGCCTATATTCTGAACTTCATTCACTTACTGCATCTACTCATTTTAATAAGTATTCATTGAACAAAGAATATCTGCCAAACTCTACAGACTATGTTGGTGGCTAGGCATGCTTCTAGGCATCTCCTACGTGTAGTTCCTGACTGCAAGCTGCCTGGATCTAGGATGACTTTGGGTTGGTTGTTACTTAGGCTCTCTATGTTTCAATTTTCTCATCTGTGAAAAACAGGATTAAATATGATCTATACCTGATATCATTGTAGGGAGGACCTACTCAGTTAATACATTAAATTTTTTTAGAATAATGCTTTGGCAAAGAGAAAATATTCTATTAAAATAAGCTATTTCTTAGAAAAATTATTGTCATTTTATAGCTCTTTGAGAAGTATTAGGTGGTTTCACTTTGGGCACTCAAGAGGATACCTGACTACCAGTGTTTGTAGTGCCCACATTTTTAATTTGCATAAAGGCCGATAAGTTGTGAATAAAAAAGGTTCAGCATATTTTAAATAATTTAGTGTTGACTAGCGTAATGTCATTGAAATAAATAGAAAACCATTATACAACTTCTTAGGATTATTATATTCTGTGAATGAAAATAAAAATAATTGAGATAGGATGGGGAGTAATTGAAGATAGAATATATACCATTCTAGATTAATTTTCTTAACGTTATTAACCGAGTTTTTATTAGAAATGGAGAAAAAAACTCCAGTCTGTGAAATATATGAAGATCCCTATGCAAAGACATCTCTTCTTATGGCATTAACAGGTGCAATTATATGTGGCCTCTCAAAGAGAGATAATCTGAGTTAGAGTGATAAGCTGAATTGGAACTCTCCTTCTTACCATCCCCTACCCCCACCCCAATGGAGACTCGGTTTGTCTCCCAGGCTGGAGTGCAATGGTGCAATCTCGGCTCACTGCAACCTCCAACTCCCAGGTTCAAGGGATTCTCGCCTCTGGAGTAACTGGGATTACAGGCGCGTGCCACCATGCCCGGCTGATTTTTTTCTTTGTATTTTTAGTAGAGATGGGGTTTCACCATGTTGGCCTGGCTGGACTCCAACTCCTGACCTTGTGATCTGCCCGCCTCGGCCTTCCAGAGTGCTGGGATTACAGGCCTGAGCCACCGCGCCCGGCCGGAATTCTCCTTCTTTAAAAAGAACCATGCTTCTTGAGTATGAGAAAGAATAGGATCAGAAGAATTGGACAGTGGCCATTGCTTTTGGTGTTTTAGACATGAAGTCCTTGCCCATGCCTATGTCCTGAATGGTAATGCCTAGGTTTTCTTCTAGGGTTTTTATGGTTTTAGGTCTTATGTTTAAGTCTTTAATCCATCTTGAATTGATTTTTGTATAAGGTGTAAGGAAGGGATCCAGTTTCAGCTTTCTACATATGGCTAGCCAGTTTTCCCAGCACCATTTATTAAATAGGGAATCCTTTCCCCATTGCTTGTTTTTCTCAGGTTTGTCAAAGATCAGATAGTTGTAGATATGCGGCATTATTTCTGAGGGCTCTGTTCTGTTCCATTGATCTATATCTCTGTTTTGGTACCAGTACCATGCTGTTTTGGTTACTGTAGCCTTGTAGTATAGTTTGAAGTCAGGCAGTGTGATGCCTCCAGCTTTGTTCTTTTGGCTTAGGATTGACTTGGCAATGTGGGCTCTTTTTTGGTTCCATATGAACTTTAAAGTAGTTTTTTCCAGTTCTGTGAAGAAAGTAATTGGTAGCTTGATGGGGATGGCATTGAATCTGTAAATTACCTTGGGCAGTATGGCCATTTTCACAATATTGATTCTTCCTACCCACGAGCATGGAATGTTCTTCCCTTTGTTTGTACCCTCCTTTATTTCCTTGAGCAGTGGTTTGTAGTTCTCCTTGAAGAGGTCCTTCACATCCCTTGTAAGTTGGATTCCTAGGTATTTTATTCTCTTTGAAGCAATTGTGAATGGGAGTTCACTCATGATTTGGCTCACTGTTTGTCTGTTGTTGGTGTATAAGAATGCTTGTGATTTTGCTGCTATAAAGACAAATGCACACGTATGTTTATTGCCGCATTATTCACAATAGCAAAGACTTGGAACCAACCCAAATGTCCAACAATGATAGACTGGATTAAGAAAATGTGGCACATATACACCATGGAATACTATGCAGCCATAAAAAATGATGAGTTCATGTCCTTTGTAGGGACATGGATGAAATTGGAAATCATCATTCTCAGTAAACTATCGCAAGAACAAAAAACCAAACACCGCATATTCTCACTCATAGGTGGGAATTGAACAATGAGATCACATGGACACAGGAAGGGGAATATCACACTCTGGGGACTGTTGTAGGGTGGGGGAAGGGGGGAGGGATAGCATTGGGAGATATACCTAATGCTAGATGACGAGTTAATGGGTGCAGCGCACCAGCATGGCACATGTATACATATGTAACTAACCTGCACAATGTGCACATGTACCCTAGAACTTAAAGTATAAAAAAAAAAAAAATTGGACAGTGGCACAAAATAGAGGAAAAAGATTGCCAGTTACAATGAAGAGTATGTGACAGCAGAAAGTAGAAAAACATGTGATAAGTGATATGGAGGATGCCAGAAAAATGAAAGGCATCATAGGAAGTGAAAATAACAACTTTGTAAGAACTAGAACAAGAAGAAATGACAAAGAGGGAAGGGATGGAAGAGTGATTGTAGAATCTGTGGAAACAGGAAGTACTGTAGTAAAAGACATTGGTAAAGCACAGGGCTGAGGTTAAGGTATAAGTGAGAATTTTCAGACAGAAGAGATACACAAATCAAGGAATAAAACAAAGGAAAAAATCTAAGAAAACAAAAGATGGTAAAACAATGCTTTATTGAAGTCAACTATTAGAAGTCTGTCCGTTTCTTTTTTCCTTCTTTTTTTATTTTTTATTTTTTGAGACGGAGTCTCGCTCTGTCACCCAGGCTGGAGTGCAGTGGCGCAATCTCGGCTCACTGCCAGCTCCGCCTCCCGGGTTCACGCCATTCTCTTGCCTCAGCCTCCCGAGTAGCTTGGACTACAAGCACACGCCACCACGCCTGGCTAATTTCTTTTGTATTTTCGTAGAGACGGGGTTTCACGTGTTGCCCAAACTGGTCTGGAACTCGTGAGCTCAAGCAATCCACCTGCCTCGGCCTCCCAAAGTGCTAGGATTACAGGCATGAGCCACCACGCCCGGCCAAGTCTGTCCATTTCTACCAAATCTTAGATTCCTTTAATATTTTAATAGATTTATTATTTGTTCTTTTAAAAGATGACATATATTAGCATTGTACACTAATTTTTTCAGCTTGAGAAACATTCTTTCTAGGTTAATCAATTGTTTACTTGTCGAAACACTACACTATTAAACAAGCAATTATTCCATTATTTTAAACAAATATGTTAATCGCCTCCTAAGGTCACCTTTTCAGAGTATTACTAGGAGTGATTACAAGATTAAATAATTAAAAAAAAAAGAAGCCAAGAATATGCAAATGAAATTTACATTAATTACCTTGCAATGACAAGGATGAATGGTTTTATTTATAAATCAGAAATCATTCCTGAGCTAGCAGTCCACCAGTGACACTTACTGTCATAGTATTTCTAAAGTGGCATTTAAAAAGATCATTGCTATCATGTATGCATATTTGTTATGTATAGACATATATTATTAACTCAGCCTTTGAAAATACACTTACATCAAGTGATATACCTATAACATACAGTTACTGAGTTCTTTCTGTTGTCTAGATATTAGTTGAGTCTTTAAGAATACCAAGAAAATAAAACTAAGTCATTCATGCTAACAAGCTTCTGGTGTAATGAGACAGATATCTAAAACAACTCCAGTACAATATCTGTCTTTGGTATCACAGTTTGGTCAGCGTAAGACAAGTCAAGGTGAAGAGAAAGAAATAAGAAAGGCTTTTAAAGTAGGTGTTCTTTAAACAGGGCCTTAAGGTATACATATGGGAGGGCTAAATTATTCCTCATAAAAGAAGGAGCAAGTAGAGGTCATTATAGGCAGCAAACCCAGAAACATTATACATAAAACAAATGGGTCAGCCAAACACAAGAGAATTTGTAAATTTCTAAGATCTCAAAGTTCTATTTTGCTTTCATTTAGGTTTATATCATTACCCAACAGGAAAAATTAAAGGACTAAGAACATGAAGTCACCAGCCACACAGTAACATAATTAATCTTGAAGCATAAAGTAACTTTTTATTTCTCTTAAATATTCACTGGTACTGTTGCATATTAAAAATGCAAAAGATGCTACATCTGACCAATATCTGTGTAAACTAAACTTAGGGAAAATAATAGATTTTATCATTATTTTAAATGAAAAGTTTTTAAATTGTTATGCTGAATTACATTTACTCCAATGGTCAGTTTGACAACACACACACACACACACACACACACACACACATCACTTCATACACAAAATTTGTCAGCCAAAAGGTAAACTTGAACCTCTCCAAAAATAGTTTTGTTCAACACACAGCTATTGAGTATATGGTTTATGTGTGTTTCACTGGTAGGCACTAAAGATAGGCATGAACTCAGATAAAATGCTGCTTCTTCCTATTCTACAAAGAAAACAGCCCATAGAAAGCTGTATTAGAAGATAATGCATATGTATAAGGGACGTAATGATAATAATTAAGTTGGGAAAAGGGTAGCACTAGGGGATGTTTTCAGAAGCTGTGTTTGCATAGCAAACTTGTCATTTGTACTTATAATACATGCTTATTTTGGAGAAGGGAACTTTGGAGAGACTGGTGGGGGTTTATTTATGGCGCTAATGTCACCCCTTGGTGACATCATTAACTATAATCAAAACACTTGCTTAGGAAAAAAAGTCAAAGAAAAACTTTCATTGGAATTTCATTCACCAAGCCTAGGACAAATCCAATTAAAAGGACCCCTGGTGAAATGTTGGCTAGGAAAAACAGAAACGCCTGATATAATTCTGGTAAAGAAGACTCCAGTTTGGACACGGAAACATAAATGTCCAGCAAAATTATTGTGAGAGACAATAATATGCAATTTATTGGGAATCTCTAGGAATAGAGAGGTTACTAGAAATAAATGAATGAAACACTGAAAGACTACTTATCTTTCTTTATCTAAGAATCATGTAGGAGATGCCTCACAGTTAAAGTCCTTGAGTATAGAGATTACAAATACAATTCACTGTTTACAGTTCAAAAGTTTTATGCAAAATATGTGAGAAATATAAGCTACTCTAATAAACCAGACAGGGCCCTAGATGAGGAGTAAGATTTCAAGAAAGAATGCCAAAATGAGCTAAATGAACGTTGCAGAGACCAAGTCATGTTGAACTGTTCATCCCAAAAGCTAACAGAATATTCCAACAAACTCTAGCATACGTATCAACTGTACACTATGGAGGAACAGAGCAACTGTCTTGAAGTAAACATAAATTTTCTGTTCCCACTTTCAAGTATAGTAAAAGTTATTATGCTAATGTTTTAATGAATTTTAACAGTTTGGTGCAGACATACTTCAGTAGCTCCATAGACTTTGCTTAATGATAGATCACAGTCCCTACCTAGCAAACAGACTTTTGCCTTAGATAATCTGAACAATAAATTTGTGCAATTTAGAGCTCGAAAGACTAGCAGAAACTAAGAAATTGCAATATACTTGTATATCTTATCTTGTGGCCTGGAGTTCATATTGCCTTTCTCTGCAGAAGGTAATAGACTGATTAGCAATCCAGCAGAGTTCAACAGTTGTCCTGTTTAGGGGAGGGTAATTGCGTGGTTAACAGAAAATAGTTTTGTTGCTAGGAAACAAAGAATGTTATTACTACAAGTGAGGTTTTAACATATGGAAATAGTCCTCTAAGTTCTACAGTAAATTCTTATTAAATGATTGGATTTTTAAATTTGTTCTTGTTTTTCTTCTTAAAAGTAAAAGTAAATTTATCATGCGAGTTTCCCACCTGGGGCATAAATGTCATCTCTCTCTCTCTCGTGTAACTGAGATTAATGTCCATCATTTTTCCTTTTTGTGGGAATACTTATGGCAATACATGGCATACTTTCTGAAAAAAAAAACCACTTCAGTTTAAGGTTTAGAAGTACTTTTGCTTTTAATTTTCCTTCTGAATGCTATTTGCCATTTAGCAAACACTTACCAAGCTGTATTGTGTTACACGTACTGACCTGAGCATTGTAGGGGATACTCTAGCTTCTGCTTTTGGCTTAACTTGGGAGATAAGACTTGCTGTAGCAGAGATGCAGAGAAAGAGCCATGGCAGGAGGGAGAGATTACTTTCAGTTGAACAATAAGGAAAAACTTCAGGGTGGATATTGCATTTGTGTGGGGGCTTAAAGAATGAATAGTTTGAGTATTTGGAAAGAAGAGGAATAAGAAATGGGTACAATTACAGGTAGAAGGCGCAATGTAAACAGTGGCCCCAAAGCAGGAGACATAGTGTATGTTCTCAAATTGACAAGTTTTGATTGCTCAGCCAGCTTGTGACTCCTTCTTTGGACATACAGACTACCTGGAATCATTCTATTAGTTGCCCAGCTGCCAATCAGAGTCTGCCTTTTAAATCTTAGAACTAAGAAACAAAGTTCCAGCAGTAGGATGGTAGAGCTCCTAGAAATATCACCTGAAATCGGGACAGTGGAAGCTATATTTGATGCATTTGCTACTGAGAAGAAAAAAAGCTTTGAGAAATTGCTTCAATCTTTGATGGGTTCCCAAGACTCATCTCCAGGTTTCATAGGATGTAATTATTTAGTTCTATTTAAAGATCTTGTGTCTTTTCAACAGACTTTCCTTTATTTTAATTAGCTTGCACAGGTTTCTGTTCCTTGTATTCAGCATCTTAACTAAAATATTAGAATGAAATGTTGAATGCAGTTTGATTAGAACCAAGAGGGTCTAAAGCAAATCAGTGGGAACTGTTTGTGAAGGTAAATGCGTCTTAAATTATTGAATTCTCTGATTCCAATCAGTTTTTCTACTCTGGGAACAATAAAATAAAGTTTTTGAGCAAGATAGTGGTGAAATAATCAGAGCTATATTCTTGAAAAATTAACAACTTGAATATGCAGAGTAAATTAAGGGAAGAGGGTCAAATAGACTAGTAAACTAAATAGGAAGTCCTAGCCAACACAATCAGGCAAAAGAAAGAAAACTCATCCAAATAGGAAAACAAGAACTCAAATTAATGATCTCGCTTGTCTGATGCTATGATTTTTTACCTAGAAAACTCCAAAGACACCACCAAAAGGCTCCTAAGATTGATTAATGACTTCAGCAATGTTTCAGGATACAAATTCATCATACAAAAAACTAGTAGCATTTCTACACAGCAAGAATATTCAAGCTAAGGGCAAAATCAAGAATGCAATTCTGTTTACAATACATACACACACACTGCCTAGGATACATATAACAAAGGAGGTAAAACACCTTTACAAGAAAAACTACACAACACTGCTGAAATCATAGATGACACAAACAAATGGAAAATTTTCCATGGAAAAATATTCCATGCTCATGGATCAGAACAATTAATATTAAAATGTCATACTGCCCAATGCAATGTACATATTCAAATATATAGCTATCAAACTACCAACATAAGTTTTTAAAGAATTTGAAAACATTATTCTAAAATTCATGTGAGACCGGAAAAGATCCCAAATAGCCAAAGCAATCCTAAGCAAAACAAACAAAGCTGAGGGCATCATATGATGCAACTTCAGACTTTACTGTAAGGCTGTCGTAACCAAAACAGCAGGGTACTGGCACAAAAACAGACACATAGACCAATGGAACAGAATAGAGAACCCAGAAGTAAAGTCACACACTTACAGCCACCTGATCTTCAACAAAGTTGACAAAAATAAACAATGGCTAAAGGACTCCCTGTTTAATAGATGGTGCTTGGACAGCTGGCTAGCCATATGTGAAGAATGAAACTGGGCCCCTACCTCTCACTGTGTACAAAAAGTAACTCAAGGTGAATTAAAGATCTGAGTGTAAGACCTCAAACTATAAAAACCTTAGAAGGAAACTTAGGAAACGCCATTCTGGACATAGGCCTTAGCAAGGAAGTTATGAGTAAGCCCTCAAAAGCAATTGCAACAGAAAGGAAAATAGACAATTGGGACCTAATTAAACTAAAGAGCTTCTGCACAGCAAAAGAAGCTATCAACAGAGTAAACAACCTACACGGTGGGAGAAAATATTCAAAAACTGCATCCAACAAAGGTCTAATATCCAGAATCTATAAGGAACTTAAACAACTCAAATAGTAAAACAATAAATAATCCCATTAAAAAGTGGGCAAAGGACATGAACAGACACTTTTTGAAAGACATACAAGCAGCCAACAAACATGAAAAAATGTTCAACATCAGTAATTATCAGAGATATGCAAATTAAAACCACAATGAGATTCCATCGCACTTCAGCCAGAATGGCTGTTATTAAAAAGACAAAAAAAATAACAGAGGCTGGTGAGGCTGCAGAGAAAAGGGAATGCTCATATCCTGTTGATGGGAATATAAATCAGTTCAGTCACTGTGGTATGCAGTTTTGGAAATTTCTCAAAGAACTAAAAACAGAACCACCATTTGAACGAGCAATCTCATTACTGGGTATATACCTGAAGGAAAATAAATCATTCCACCAAAAAGGCACACATGCACTCGTGTGTTTATTGCAGCATTAATTATAGTAGCACAGACATGAAATCAACATAGGTGCCCATCAATGATGGATTTGATATCGAAAGTGTGTTACACATACACCATGCAATACTAAATAGCCATAAAAGGAATGAAATTATGTCTTTTGTAGCAGCATGGATGCAGCTGGAGGCCATTATTCTAAATGAATTAACTCAGTAACAGAAAACCAGATATCACATGTTCACACTTATAAGTGGAAGCTAAACATTGGGTTCACATGGACATAAAGATGGGAACAATAAACACTGGGGACTACTGGAAGGGGGAGAGTGGGAGTGGGGAACGGGCTGAAAAACTACCTATCCCAATGGGTACTATGCTCACCAACTGGGTGACTGGATTATTCATATTCCAAACCTCAGTTTCATGTAATATACCCATGTAACAAACCTGCATTAGTATTCCCTGAATCTACAATAAAACTTGAAATTATAAAAAAATAGTTAATATTTTCATGACCTTTAAAAAAGAGACTTGATAGGTGATGTGATTTAGAGTGATGACAGCAGGAAGAAGGCTTTTAGTGGAAGTATAATTTTCTTAGCGAAGCAACTGCTTAGATAACAAAGTTAAAAGAGGAGTGAATAAAGAATACCATAAGCAATTATTGCTTAGATGACTGTCAGAGAAGGAGGGACTTGGAGATTTAAATTTAGTAATTAATTTAATGCAGGTAACATTTTGGACCTTAGGATGAGAAGATATCAATAAGTAATGTAGTATAGAGAGTTATGGGGATAGGGAGTTGACGACAAAATCTGAAACCTTGAGGGATGCCTACATTTTAGAAACAAAATGACAAAAATGAAAAACCAGATTAGTAAGAAGGATATTTTGAAAAATAAAAAAGTTAATAATGTAAAGTTAATGTAATATAAGTCCAGTGTTTTTTGAAGCCAGGTTAAGGAGATAAGAAAAATGCCATAGGACACAGAAGGAGAAAATCATTGGTGAAATTGTGTCAGTATAATTTCAAATGAAATGGGAGATAATAAAGGGAATACTATATTCCCAAGATATTTGATAGTAAAGAAAGGGAATATAGTTGCTTGAAGGAGAGTAAGTTCAAGAAAAGATATAGAAGCACGAAGATTGTCTTGCACAGTGACATGACATAAAAAATTAAGTGTTCAAAAGCGTAATGAAAATTAATTTTTAAAACATAGTTATAAAGACAGAAAGGATGAAAGTAGAGCTCAAGTGGCTGAATGACTCTTGCAGAGAGAAGGTAAAGAAATGGGATTCTATATAAATACAGATATTTGAGCCAGGAAAAATTGGAAGAATAAACAATGGCTTCAGAAAAAAAGTAAAGATTATGTGGTGAAAGGAACTGGAAATGTAAGGAAAATAGAAAAGGCAATCTATTCAATATGAATAAATCATTGAGTTAGTGAGAGTTTGCAATAAGGTCAATTTTAATAGTTTCATATTATTTTATATTAATTTATAGGGGATAAATAAAATACTTAATTGCTATTGTAGCCTAAAGATTATAGGTTCTTTAAGTATGAAGTTCTGCTTCTACCAACACAGTAGACTAGATATTCTGAAAAACCTAGGTAGACTAGATATTATGAAACACCTAGGTATAAAAAAATTGAAGCAAAGTCTTTAAATGAATTGCTGAGCTTACGCAAATTTAGAAATATAATCAAAGGAGTAAGCAAATATGGAAACCATAGTTGCTATTTGGACATTTGCTTTTGCTAGAAACCAGACTTCAGTTTTAAAGGCACTATTGTGAAATTAATACAATAACTAGGCCTCTTACAAAGTGACAAATTGGAATTGAGAATTATATAAAACAAAAGCCCCAAAAGGCTACAATGTCAATGAAGGGGGCAATAGAAAATGTAGCCTGAAAGCCAATGAATATGACAAGATAACTTGTTTATTTCAGGAAGATTCAGAATGGGAAAACAAACGAACAAACACACAAAGCTGAGATTTTGCAACCATAGACCTTCCTCACATTAATTATAATTTAAATTTACTCAAATTTTAAGGTTCAGAAAATCCCACACAGAAAAATTGAAGAGGCCCTGGGTGTACAAAACTAGAAGAAATATGACAGGTGAAAATTCAAATAATATCCCTTTAAAAAGCCTAATACAAACATATAATAAAACATAAAACACACAAGGAAGAAAGCCCCATGACTGACATTGAACAGTGTATTTATATTTCTTTCTTTCTTTTTTATTTATTTATTTATTTTGAGATAGAGTCTTGCTCTGTCACCTATGCTGGAGTGCAGTGGCATGATCTTGGCTCACTGCAACCTCTACCTCCTGGGTTCAGATGATTCTGGTGCCTCAGCCTTCCGAGTAGCTGAGACTACAGGTGCCTGCTACCACACCCAGCTAATTTTTTGTGTTTTTAGTAGAGAAGGAGTTTTACCATGTTGGCCAGGCTGGTCTCGAACTCCTGACATCAAGTGATCCACCTACCTTGGCCTCCAAAGAGCTGGGATTACAGGCATGAGCCACCGTGCCCAGTGCTGTATTTATATTTCTAAGAACTGTTAATACTGGAATTATTTAATACATAATATAAAATAATTATTTTTACATCGTTGGAAGTAGCAAAATATGGATTTAGAAACTATAAACAAGAAATAAGAACTTGTAAAAAATTACCTGACCAACTGTAAACAACAACAACAACGATAACAACAAAAGATTGAGAAATGAAGGAGATCATTATCAAATTTTAGAATTAATTGATGGGTTAGGCAGAAGATTGCACTAAAAACAGCATTAGAATTAGTGGAGTTCTGCTACCATCTTGGCAGAGTAAACCTTTAAAATACTGATCATCCCAAATATAATATGAATAGACTCTGGACCAATGCAAAAAACAACTACCTGAGGGCTCCAGGAAGTGAAGAAAAGTAGGTGGATTTTGGGGGGAAGTTGAAGCTTTAAGAAAGGAACTAGTATATATGCTCCCTATTTTTGTGGATTTGGCCTGAGGGTGGACTATGTTCATAGCACAGAAAGGTAAAGCTGAAGCTCTAATAAAAAAATTATCAGTTGTTCTGGAAAATGAGAAGAGATTCCTGGAATGGAGATAACCTAGAAAGAAAACCCTGTGTTCTGTGTACAATCAATAAGTGTCTGTACCTTATCTACAAACAACACACATAGACATCTTGGTAACAAGGTAAAAAAAATTTCTCATTTTAAGAATCGGGTTGCTATCCATTTCAGGTGAGACAAAGGTTGCAGTTTAAGCCTAATCAAATTATTTACTAAAAGTTACATTAACATTTTTCAGAGGAATATAACAAAATCAAGATTCTCCATCACAAATCCTTACAATATCCAAGATACAATTCAAAATTACTTAACATAAGAATAAAAAAGAAAATGTGACTATTGTCAAAGAAGAAGAAAAGTAAATGAGATCAGCCTTCGGATGTTCCAGATGGTGGAATTATCAGAAAAGAACTTATATTGACTATGTTTAATATGGTAAAAAATATGCTTGCAATGAATAAAAATTAAAAAATCAACTGAGAAAAATATAATAAAAAAGTGAGTGGATACTTTAGAGGTGAAATATATGATTTTATATATATATATATTTTATTATACTTTAAGTTCTAGGGTACATGTGCATGACATGCAGGTTTGTTACATATGTATACATGTGCCATGTTGGTGTGTTGCACGCATTAACTCGTCATTTACATTAGGTATATCTCCTAATGCTATCCGTCCCCCTTCCCCCCACCACACAACAGGCCCCGGTATGTGATGTTCCCCTTCCTGTGTCCAGGTGTTTTCATTATTCAATTCCCACCTATGAGTGAGAATATGCGGCATTTGGTTTTTTGTCCTTGTGATAGTTTGCTGAGAATGGTGGTTTCCAGCTTCATCCATGTCCCTACAAAGGACATGAACTCATCATTCGTTATGACTGCATAGTATTCCATGGTGTATATGTGCCACATTTTCTTAATCCAGTCTATCATTGTTGGACATTTGGGTTGGTTCCAAGTCTTTGCTATTGTGAATAGTGCTGCAATAAACATATGTGTGCATGTACGAATGACTTTCTTCACAGAATTGGAAAAAAACTACTTTAAAGTTCGTATGGAACCAAAAAATAGCCTGCAGTGCCAAGTCAATCCTAAGCCCAAAGAACAAAGCTGGAGGCATCACGCTACCTGACTTCAAACTATACTACAAGGCTACAGTAACCAAAACAGCATGGTACTGGTACCAAAGCAGAGATATTGACCAATGGAACAGAACAGCCCTCAGAAATAATACCACACATCTACAACTATCTGATCTTTGACAAACCTGACAAAAACAAGAAATGGGGAAAGGATTCCCTATTTAACAAATGGTGCTGGGAAAACTGGCTAGCTATATGTAGAAAGCTGAAACTGGATCCCTTCCTTACACCTTATACAAAAATTAATTCAAGATGGATTAAAAGACTTAAATGTTAGACCTAAAACAATATATGATTTTTGCAATTTTTAAAAAATTCACTGGATAGATTTAATGGAAGAATGGCGATGACAAAGGAAAGAATCAGTGAACCTAAAGATAAAATAATAGAAATTACTCAATCTTAAAAGGAAATACTATTTGAAATACTCTTATACTGCCAACAACCCAAATACTATCAATGCTATATTGGATAAATAATTAGTGGTATATTCATATAATTGAATGTTGCATAGAAAGGAAAATTAATGATGTAGAGCTGTTAATACCTAAAACAAAATAGATAAACCTTTCATACATAATACTGAGCTAAAGAAACAAAACATAAAATAATACATAGATTTCCATTTGTATAAAGTTCAAAAATAGGCAAAACATTTAATTAATGTTCCTAAAAGGAAGTTTTCTGTTTTAATACTGGCTGGAATATAAACAGTTTTGTTGAGCCATCTTAAATCCCAGGAAGATATCAACATTCTGGGCCATGGTGAAGCAAAAATAGGAACATGGTAAGCAAACTACATTTTGTAGCCAAATCTTGCCCACCACTGTGTTTGACCTGCAAGCTAAGAATGATTCTCCCATTTTTAAATATTGGTAAGAAATAAAAAGACCAACATTTTGTGACTTGTGAAAAGTGCAAGAAATTCAAATTAGAGTGTACAGAAATTTTGATTATCATTAATACAAAATTTGTAGATATTTATTTTCTCTCTTGTAATAAAAGTACTTGCATAATATCCTCTTTGCCTACAAAGCATAAAATGCTTAGTATCTTGACCTTTACAGAAAAAGTGTTTGCTGACCCTGATATAAAGATGCTTTGATTCTCAGTTCAGCTAATGGAACACTAACTCCCAGACAGTCATCCAGGCTCACCTATTACTTAGATATTTCTCTGAGATACCAAAAAGAAAATAAAAACAAAAAAGTAACCACTTTTATAAGCTTTTGGTTAAAGCAGTCAAGTAAATATTAAGTCCTAACATAGTTCTATCGTTAAGCTACAGTCTAAAAAACAGGAACCATATGAGATATTTCAAGTAGTGAGAATTTAATAGATGGGATTGTATACTTGGGATTTGGAAGGTAGAAAGAGCAATAAAGGATCAGTGGTGTAAACCTGGGAAAATAACTACAGAAATAACTACAGAAAACTACAATAACTACCTAGAACTTTGAGTATAAAGGAAACAGTGATGTTAAATTGATTCTAGGGGCTCAGACACATGGTACTCCATGTAGTGCCCAGATTTTTAACAGGAAGCTCTGTAACTGTTATTGGTACTATGGATGCTAAAAGAAAGGTGGTGGCCAGAGCCAACCTCCTGCAAGTGTAATGCTGACAGAAGTAGGAAAAAGAGTAGGAATCCCTCTTCCCACCTTTCAATCTCCTTTTAATAGTTCCTCTTTTCAGATGGTCTGAGGAATATTGTTTGAGATTCTCAATCCTTGAGTCACAGAGCAGAGTATAGAAAAGCTGTCTCTCAGTAAGTCAAAAGCCCACCAGAAAACTTTTTTTCATCGATATATTTTTAGATGATTCCAGTCACACAGATACACAGGCTATCAATTAAAACTCTCCACTTCTGACCATTTATAATAAATGAACTTCTCCTCTCCCTAAACAGACCGTAATTTTAAAATATTTGGAAATAACTACCATGACCAACAAACTATGCTATATCTTGGGCAAGAAAGAGTCTAAAGATAAATAAGATATTGATTGAGAATGACATTTTGAATTTCTATTCATTTCATACCCTAATCCAAATAGTACAAGATTATTTACTATACAAAGCAACATGGTAACAAACATGTTATCTGAAAAAAAATTATTTTTCTTATTCTCCTAAAAAATTACTCTGTAAACACCTTTGCAATCCATTACACTAAATTTTAAAATATGAACACTTCAAATCAAACATGCATTGATACCAGGAAATGTATCTTAAAAATAAATGTTTTCTTAGTAGTAATATAATGTCCAGAGACAGTTTTAAATGCTGAGGCCCAATCATCAGGGATTCTGGTAGTTACTTATTCTCACATTCATTACTGAAGCCTCACTACTTGTTCTTCATTGGCCTTTTCGTTCTTATCACTGAAGCTGTTTCCTTTCAGAAATTTAAAAGAAAATATAATTGTAAATTTATTCTGCATGAGATGTCATAATGTTATAAACATACTCATTTAATAAAGAGACTTTGTGATCTTTTATAAATTAGAACTTAAAGCCAATTAGAACCAACTAATTAAGAGTTGAGTGTGACTAAATTAAATGCACTGTTCTTAGGAATAGGAAATTCAAAGGCAAAGGTAATGAGATGGATATATAAAAATAAAATGGTATATTAATTACATTATAAAGTATTAATACATTTTTATATTGGTCCAGTAAAGAGCAAGCTTCTACTCATGTGTGGGAAGAATAAAGACTGTATAGATTTGTGTGATCAAAGGTGGCTGTGGCTTCGGAGCTTGCCAGCTGCACTTCACTTAGAAATTGTTATAAAATATGTACCCTGGAAAAATGCTCAGAGTTCTAATTTTGTTGAAGCCATATAACAGACAAAAGAAAAAGGAAAAAAAAAAAAACCCTAGACTGATTTACTGCTATAGATTTTCTCCTACCTGCTATATGAACATATATTTGTTAATATTTGTCCTTGAAGCATGTATATATGCTATTATTTCAGCTTTTTACATCTTAGTTAGCGTACAATGAATAAAATATTTGCCCTATATTCAATTTTATTCTATACAGTATCTCTAGCACGATAGCTAATTTTTTTCTTAACTCAAGGCTTCCATGTCTTGAGTTAAGAAAAAAATTCAAATTAGCTATCGTGCTAGAGATACTGTATAGAATAAAATTGAATATAGGGCAAAAATTGCATGGCACATGTATACATATGTAACTAACCTGCACATTGTGCACATGTACCCTAAAACTTAAAGTATAATAATAATAATAATTAAAAGATTTCCTTTTATACTATGATTTACAAGTCACTATAATTTCCATTCTTTTTATGTTTTAAGTGTACTTTATCATGTTCTTCTTTTTGCATGCTGTTTAGACGTATGAAGAACATGAGTCTTATCCCATATATTAATAAAACCTGTCTCTTAAGCAATTTTATGTGAAAGAGTAGCTTTAACTTAGTAACCTAAAATGAGTAACCAAATGCAAAAATTAAGAGAATGTTTAAGGTGATTAGATTCTCATTATAAATGAAAGCAATGACACTTAAACTTTATTGAAATATCTGATTATTTAAAGTATAAGTGTTTTAATAAAGCACTAATAATATAAAATGTATTAGCCTTTTAGAATAATAAAGGCTATTTTTCTCAGTTGAAGTTTGTTAGTTAACTGCCTAATTTTTGTCATTGTTGCTCCCAACTTTTTAATATTTGTTGCTTTCCATACTGTGAAAACATTAACTAGATTCAAGTTTGTCTAATAGTCTTTGTGATGACAGTTAGGAAAACAGTAGTTCCATAGATTAACTAAAATATACTAGGGAGAAATTCTTCTTCATCATCTTTTTTATTTTTATTTATTTATTTTTTTGCTGGAGTCTTGCTCTGTCACCCAAGCTGGAGTGCTGTGGCATGATGTTGGCTTACTGCAACCTCCACCTCCGAGGTTCTAGTGATTCTTTTGCCTCAGCCTCCCAAGTAGCTGGGACCACAGGCATCTACCACCATGCCTGGCTAATGTTTGTTTGTTTGTTTGATGTTTGTATTTCTTTTAGTAGAGGTGGGCTTTCAACATGTTGCCCAGGCTGGTCTCAGACTCCTGACCTCAAGTGATCCGCCTGCCTCGGCCTCCAAAGTGCTGGGATTCCATTCTTCTTTATGAAGTGAATTGGTGGAAGAGCTTTGCTGTAATGACCTTTAATGTCAATCCATCTTGTAAAAGGGATAATGCTAAAATTCACCTGAGGCCTTTTATCCAGCCATGGAATTACCATTTCTGTCTATGTCAGTTATTAATAAAACTTCTTATATGCTGGTTCCAGAATGGGGGTAATAAGAGAAGTAAGTGAAAATGTAAGGTTTTAGGAAACACTATGGAACATCTGGGAGTGAAAAACACGTGGCCTGCTGGACTAGCTCGGAGATAAACTAAGATGCTGTTGTAGAAGGAAGGAAGAATGAGTAAGTTTTATTTATAAACATTATTTTTAATAAGTTTGCAGCTTTCTCAAATGTTCAATCTTAAATATTCCTTGCTAACTACTAAAGTATGAACCTACAGAAACCTGCAAACATCTAGTGAAGGATGTCCAGTCTTTTGGTTCCCCTGAGCCACATTGGAAGAAGAAGAATGGTCCTGGAACACACATAAAATACACTAACACTAATGATAGCTGATGAGCTAATAAAAATGGCAAAATAAATCTTAAAATATTTAAGAAAATTTATAAATGTGTGTTGGGTTGCATGCGGTCCCTGGGATGCAGGTGGGACAAGCTTGATGAAGTGTATGTAGACAAGACAGGAAAGACCTTGACAAAACATGAGAACAAGGGAGTGTTGTAGAGTCCTGATGATTTGTTCCAATACAATATAGTGCCAGAAGCTGAAACAGAGGATGTTAAAGGCAAATGGAAAGGCAGGGGAGGAGGAAGAGATTTTTGATGGAAAGTCGTGTTCAAGTGGATGGACTTGAAGGTCAGTTGAAGGGTCAAAAAAGAAGATATCAGTTTGTCCATCACCATCAAATATGCTCCAGCAAATTCTAACTGAAAGACATCAGTTCATCTTACGTATTATCAGGCATCATTTCAAGCAGCAGTAACAACAAACAATGTTTACGTTTTTCATGGCTTCAAAATCCCAGGCTGAATGGATAAAATTTTGTTTTACTGTGGTGATCCCTATTTGACACTCACTTGATACATCATTAACTATCACTTATAATGGATCTAATTGCTTGGAGGTTTTTATTTGCTCTTATCTCTTCAATATTAAATTGTCTGTTTTTGGTTAGCGTTTGTTAAGATTACAATCCTTTTTTTTTTTTTAAATTTCTAATGTGCTTTCCCATGACAACTTATCTACCTATTCATTTCATATCATTTCTTCTTTATGTTGTTGCCGGGAATCTACACAGCATTTGTCACAACTGAAATATCAAAATAATTAGGATTAGACCAACTTTTATGCTTGCTTCAATATACTCCCTCAAGTGTCTACAGACACTGCCAAAGTTTAAATGCATATTATCTGTAATTAGCTGAGATAATGCTGAAATTCTCATGAGATTTATTTTAAGTAGAACTTTGTTAAGTGTATTCCTAAATTTGCCTTCCTGTTTCCCCAAGTATTATAATACTATAAATATTTACATGCAAATTCTGAATCATTAGAAAATACTTTTGTGATGTACATACACCAGTGTTGAACCTTTTCTTAGGGGAAGAACTGAGTTTACATGAGAAAACCAACCCTGATAATAGAAATTCTTAAATGATTCTTTGGTGTGTTATTTGAAAAGTTCAACCTGATCACACCAGATACAGATCTCTCTGTTAATGAGGATTGGTATTTTTTATACTTCTCAAAATACATTTTATAATAACTTATTACTTTTCATCTCTTTACCCCACTCTTTTTTTCTTTTTCTGTTAGTACAAATTACCTTGTAAGATACTACATAGTTTACCCATGTCTTTGAAATCTTTTATGAGTGAGTCATCTGTTAAATACTTGAATACTTGCCATACAAATTTCGTGAAAGTTTGCAGTAACTCTGAAAGATAAATTATTTATGACCCAAAGAAAAATGATGTGTTCAATTCTACATTTGTTTTTGTTAACTCACAGAGAATGACCTCCTGATATATTATAACATGATATAGTGGTACATTACGTTTTATGTGTGTCCATGAATGCGTGTGTGTGTCTGTGCACGTGTTAGCTATTATAACATGATATAGTGGTACATCATATTTTGTGTGTGTGTCTGTGTGTGTGTGTGTGTGTGTGTGTGTGTGCGCTTTGAGGGGAGCAGAAATTATTTGAGAAAAACACTTCAGCATTGAATTCTATATAAACCATTCCCACTGGGCAGTTTTTAGAACTTCAATTTGATGTTTTATTAATTGAATTCATAGGGGTCCAAAACATTTCTGTTTCCCAAATTTATGGGGATGGAGTCTTCATTCAGCAGTGATTTCAAAGAAACTACATTACTGACATTTTTTTATAAATGTCATTCATATTTTTTCTTCCTTTTGTCAGAATCACTTTATATTTTTTTCTTTTGTATTAATTCATTTCAAATTTGGGAATACGGCTATTTACTTTTCATAGACAGTTAAATTCTTATTAGCTCAATCAATAATAGATGTTTGATCTGAGCCTTTAATCTAGACAGGAAAGAAAATCTGATTAAAACGTGTTTACTAATTTTTCCTTGTGGTGAATGCTAGTTCACATAGAGTCTTTCACACATTTTATACATATCTTAATCTCTATAGACAACGTAAGTATAGTAATTAATATATTTCATATTATTACGTAATGTTTCTAAATCAAATATCCTGTAATCCAAAGAGTTTGTATTCATTTATTTATTTTCAAACTCTCTGTGGTTCTTAAATTTCCCATTCTAATATACTTGCTCTAGACTTTGGAGGGAGGTAGAAGAACAAGAGTTATAAAAATAAGAAGAATTAGAAAGTGAGTTGCGAAGGCAAAAGGTTCTGGAGAAAATCTACAGAAAACACATCAACAGAGGAAAGAAACACTCCAAGGGGAAAATCTGAAAGCTGTGACAATCATCAATTACAATTACATTACTCTGATAATGAAGCACGGCTGGCATCTGTCACTCTCCTTAAGCCACCCACTAGGAAGCTGATAGTGTTGCTGTTTCCTCAAAGAAATACTGTCTCTTTGGTTTCTTTGGATAATTCCTGAAGAAATGATACAGTGGCATATTCTGAAGAAAAGGGTAGATATTGGTGGGGCAGTGGATGGAATGCACTGATCAGTAGATCATAGGGTCTCCCAAATCCCAGTTCCATGAATTACTGTTCTATAAGGAACAAATAGAATTTGGTTACCACCCTTGCACCTGCTGCTACTTTGAGTTTTGGGGAATAATGCTGTTGAAGGGATGATCATAATTTGTTATGTTGAAATAGTTTTATGAAAACATTATTACCAAGAATAATTTTGTTAAGCCTGCATTTTAAATATGTGGCTGAACAACGTTTTATTATATTAGAAATTGTAACTGATAATTGATAAACACATTGTCATAATGAAACACACGAATAAGTAAACTGTCTTCCCATGTTTTGATGAACATGCTCTTGAGAAGTCTTCTTACTATTGTCAATTCTAATTGAAAAAACATTTTAACTTAAAAAATGTTCATGACAGCATGAAAGAATTCTCCATCTTTTTCTCACTTTACAGTCTTAGCATATTTTATTTCTACTCATCTGAAATTACTTTCTAATAGGATGCTTATATTGATAGATCTTATTTTCCTTTTTTTTTTTTTTTGGGGGGACGGAGTTTTGCTTTTGTCACCCAGGCTGGAGTGCAGTGGCACGATCTTGGCTCACTGCAGCCTCTGCCTCCCAGGTTCAAGCAATTCCCCTGCTTCAGCCTCCCGAGTAGCTGGGACTGCAGGTGCCTGCCACCATGTCCGGCTAATTTTTTGTATTTTTAGTAGAGATAGGGTTTCACCATGTTGGCCAGGCTGGTCTTGAACTCCTGACCTCAGGTGATCCGCCCGCTTTGGCCTCCCAAAGTGCTGGGATTACAGGCCTGAGCCACTGCACCTGGCCTGTTCCAACAATTTTTAAAGTGGATATCATTTAGAGTAGATCATCCTGTGAAAACAAGGAAACGAAAGGTCTTAACTAGAACGTCTGACCCATAAACTGAACTTTCACTGCCTGCCGAAGACAATTTTACTACTAAGTCCACACTATAAACAGAGGTTTTCTAAATATCACTGTGCTCAGAAAGTCTTGCTCCTTTATTTCATTTTTAACCGCTTCATGAGTGTACATCTAATCTCCATATGTGAAGATTAAGCATGATGAGGGTAGGGGCCGTGGCAATCTCATTGTTCCATATTCCACTTCCCCCCATAGTTTCTCAATGAACCTCTAACACATGTATGAATCCAAAGTAATTTTAATCATCTTATATACCCTTTAATGTTCTGTGTTTTCTGTTGTTTATCAGTGTGCCTGTGCATGTGTGTGTGTTTTATGTATGTCACGAAACATACATAATCTCTAAAACTTTAAATCATTTCTGTAACAGATAATATCTAAGATGTCAATGTTTCCTTTCTCCACATTTCATTTACTCATTACTCTTCTCCCACTATTTATTTGCCAATAAGAGCTTTCCATTAGCTCAATTTCTAATAAGCTTGAAGTTGATATAGTTTAAGACAAATTATTCTAATGCAAACTTCATAACAAAAAGTCCAGTAGTAAAAGTCCAATACAAGTCTACAATTTTGATATCCAAAATTGGATATCTGAACTCTGAAAACTAAACTTTTCTTGGTAGTGAAACTACATAATCGAACTCATTTGACTGCAAAATTTAGCTGAAATGACATTGCTTTATTTATAGTCTTTATCCCTCTCACTCTGAATATTCTTACAATTTCCTGCCAAATTATTAATGTGTTGGACTCTGAGGTGCTACCCTAATTCTGCTAGGATGTTGTCTGATTTGCAGTAAAGGCACTGTATAATTCTTTTGATATGTAGAACATTCCAAAATTTGAAAACTCATCTGACCCCAGGGAGTTCAAATAAAAGATTGCAAACTGAAAAAGCCTGGCAAGAAAAATTTAGCAATTTTTAAATTGAGCATCCAATTGAAGTGACATTAATACCTCAATAGAATCGAACCAAAATTATTACTTCGGTGCTTTTCTGTCCTTCCCATTTCATAATAGATAGCATCTCAGCACAGAGTGTTGGGAAATTCCTTATCTAGTGGAGAAAAAACAAATGGGAGAGAACAGATTATTGTCGCCTAGTATTTCCTTCTCTTCTCTTATCCCAGTTTTTAATATTTTATTATGGAAAGAGTGTCCATGGCAATAACATCATATCAGTTATTATATTGTTGTAATATATTGCAGTTTGTATTATAAAAATTAAAATATAAAACAGAAATATATTTAATAGGTAGTTCAATCAAATTACATTCAACAAGCATTTTCAAACATCTATGGACTTTCCCTTAGCAAACTAACACAGGAACAGAAAACCAAATACCACATGTTCTCACTTATAACTGGGAGCTAAATGATGAGAACACGGGCACATAGAGGAGAACAACAGACACTGGGGCCTTTCAGGGGGCAGAGAGTTGGAGGAGGGAGAGGATCAGGAAAAATAACTAATGCGTACTAGGCTTAACACCTAGGTGATGAAATCATCTGTACAACGAACCCCCATGACACGAGTTTACTTATGTAACAAACGTGCACTTGTACTCCTGAACTTAAAATAAAAGTTAAAAAAAAGAAAGTGCTCGTATCCATGTGCAATTTTGCATGCCGTTGCAGAAATTAGTTTCATTGACTCCATCCCATTATCAACCCCCTTTAAGGTGCCTAAGAAGAACCTTACTCTTAAAATGTGTCAGAGATCATGCAAAGAATTGGTGTTATAGTACATGGCTCTGGATTTAAACAGTCCAAGTTTAAAAGAGGATACAGACAATTAGACACATTACTATCATGCTATACAATAATTCTTATAATTCACATAAGTGCAAAGTAATATTATATCACAGAAGAAGGAATAACTATTTACAAGGAAGTTTTCATGGGGGTGAAATTTTATTGAATAATCATGGAAGGGATCTTATAGAGAGATTTCAGGGAGGAAGTCTGGGGGAGGCTAGAGAACAGTTAAACTAAATGAAATTGTGTACTCTTCTCAAACACAGTGTTCTAAATCCCATGATTGCATTTTCAGAAACAAAACAGAACAAATATTTTGTTTCTCAGTCTGGCTCTCCAGAATCCATTCACGTATTCTGTAAATATTTGTTGACTATCTTTTCTGTTCTGTGCCAGGTCCTAGAATGTGGAGCAGCGTGACACTGTGTTTGTTGTTAAGGAGCTCACTGTCCCGTCTGGGAGACAGGAAAATAAAAAATAAATAATAGAATGATGTTACAGAGACTGGGCACTCTAGTGACATTTTAGCTGATGAATAGTGTCAGACCATCTCCCAAGACCCCATTGAAATAGCCCTGAAGATAGATGCACAAATCTTGGCAACAGTACTACACACTAAAGAGAACTAAGTTGGTGTCTAGAGAAATTTACAGACATCCCTGCACCATACCTTCTCTACCCTCTGACCCAGAACAACCCAAATTGCTGTCCCTAAATCTGGGATTCAAGGATGTTGTCAAGTAGAATTGCATTGGAATAGTCTGAGCTGGTCAGAATCAGGCTTATTCCTTACAACTATTGCCCTTGCCTTTTCTTCTTCTCCATTGGTTTCAATATAACTCCTATGATTCAATATGTATCAGTCAGTGTTTTTAGTAGCAAGCAAAAGAAGCAATTTATATTGTCTTAGGCAAATAATTTATTGAAAAAATAGTGTATAGAGTTCCCCAGAAGACTGAAAAACTCAGTGAGGAGGTAACAATGCCCTAAATCATACTTCTAAATTGCTGCTGCTACCACTAAGTCCTGGGCATGGCAGGTTGTACCTCTTGCAACTCTCACATGTGGCACTGTATACCATTATTAGCAAAGTGGCACCAGAACCCCCAATGTAGGTCATGTAACTACCAGAGAAGATTCTCTGTTGTCTAGTTCTGTCTTTATTATGGCACCAGCAACCTTTTCACTTTCCAGAATAGATGTATCCGATTGATGGGTCCCTAAGGCAACCTGCAATCAGCTAAAGAGGAGACTAAGCAAGGTAGTCAGAGCCTAGTTTAGTTTGTAGATCCAGGAAACCACTTGATCTTACTAATATAGTGGATTGGTAATGCAGGTGTTGAAAGAGCTAAGCCAAACAGAACAGTGAGACAGCCTCAGAGATTAACAGCAAGAGAAAGCTACTGATACTTCTGATGCTAGAGAAACAACTGGTGCAGCCAGAGCTCAAAAGAGAGGAAAATCTGGTTGTAACTAAAGCTGCAAATGGAAAATGCCTAGCTAATGTTAGGACCTGGAGGGAAAACATTGTCCCTGGAGTTAGAGTCATGGAGGAAATGCAACAGAGATGCTGTCTCAGATGGAATGAGAGACATAAAAATGCCTTGCCTCTCTACTCTTCCCAACTTCTGAACATTCATCAGTGCTTTCCATTGACCCAACCTCCCCAGAAGTCCATTGTATTTTCCTGTGATAAAGAACTGATCAGGGCAAGAAAGGAAATGGATCTAAGATACAACAGGCAAGTAATCTGAACACTGATAGAACAAGTAGCTGAAATTGTCAACTTATCAGGATTCCATGGCAGGAAATTTCCCATTTGAAAGAGAGGTTTCAGGAGGTGGGCAATGAAAAAGAATGGTGTATATTCACCACACAAACCACCAGAAACAAAAATAGGTGGTGATACAGTGGTAACATTTCCTAGGAGGAAATATCAACAACAGGAGAGCTTTGTTGACAGGGACCAAGTCAATAAGACAGAAGTCCTGGAGCAATGTGTGTTGGGATATGTCTGCATCTGACTCCCTGGTTTGGTTTAAGAATTCCACAGTCAGAGTAGGTGGTTTACTTCCACTCCGGGACTCAAACTGACAGTGGAAACTGTCAAAGTGGACAGGGAGGATGCTAGGGAACCCTCATCTTTCCGTTGTTGTTTTCTACACTTCATTGCAGAATTATTAAAGCAAGAAAAACAATCATGACTCTATGGCACTAGTGAAAGGCAGTATTTTCCCAGAGGATTCAAAGGAAGAACAAACATCTGAATGTGTTTTTTAATCAGAAAAACATTCTAACCATTGCCAAATCCAAATATCACTTCCAGTTACTGAAACTTTTTCTGCAATTAAAGCCATTGCCTACCCCTTTCTTCTTGAAACTCTACTTGGTTTCCATGAAACCGTGCTGTTTATTTCCCTTCTTTAAATCTGATCATTTTTTCCTGCTCTGATTCCTAACTCTTAGAGTTCTTTAGATTTCCTTTCTCTGCTCATTGTCCTTCTTGCTTGATGTGTAATTCTTGAAAGACATAATTTAATTTACTCTCATTTTAATACTTAGAAATGTCTGACTTCAAAATCTACATCCCCAATTCTTCACCTGCTATTATAAAGGTCTTTATACATGAGAATTAAACATCACTAATTCTGCCCCTCAAAAACACACTGTCTTCCTTAAAGCTGGTTCTTCATGTGTTCCTTCATTCAGTTGATAAAAGGTGCCACTCTCCTATTAACTTTGAGTCCTCCATGTCTCTCATGTCCAAATCCAATAATTAATAAATTCTTACCCATTAAATATTATTCAGAATTAGTTTTTTCAATTTTGTCCTACTCCTATTGTCCTGGTTCTGGACTTTGCCATCTCTAACTGGGCAATTACACACAACTAGCTGGACCTCCAGTCTCTAAGCTCGTTTTACTGAAATCTATTCACACAGTTGCCAGAAATCTATCTAAAAGATGCATATGTCATACTTCTCTTCTTAAAACCCTTCAAAAGTTATTTATAACATACCAGGTAAAAATCCAATCACTCAAACTTCTCAGATACCTTAACCCTCTAGTCTATTCACTGACGCTTTCTGTTTTACGCCTCCTCTACCTTTCTTAAATTGGGTGCACTGCTCTTCCCCCAGCATGATATGTTCTCTCTTGGCAAGAATCCCCCAATACCATTTCTATAAGCTTTACCTGGCGAACTATTCAGTCTTTAAGACTGAGTTCAAGATTATAGCTTCTGGCAATCCATTCAGATCAGGTCAAATAGAATTAAATGCTTTTCTTATCTGCTCCCATTCACAGAATGCTGAGCATAATTCTACGGCTGTAGATATGATATATTTTACATGTGTGTTCCAGACACAAGACTGCGAGCTCTTGGAGGGCAGAATGTATCTCATTCATGTTTATATCTCCCACTCTTATCAGACACCAGTGCATACTGAATTTTGTATCTAAACACCTGACTTTGTGTTCTTCTTCTGATATTGATCAGTCAAGTGGCCTTAATAGAAATAACATTTTATCTTCCTCAGTTTTCTTATTCATAAAGTGGTGTCATAATTTTTAGTTAATTGTCTTATAAGGTTGTTTTGAGGCTCACATGAGATGTTACAATTATATTTTACATACTGCATGAAATATCCATATATTGGTTGTTTTGTAAATAGTATTGGTTTGCTAATTACAAATAAGAGCTTGAGCTTAAGTACAGATTTTTAGAAAAACAGCATAGGCAGAGATTTTACTTGGTAACCAAAAAAAAAAGGGAATTTTTGTTTATGTTTCTGTACTAAAGAGATGTAACAACAAAAACTTAATATAACTGATAAAATGGATATGTAAAAGCACACTTACATTAAAAATGTATATAAAGGTCCTAAAAAACTGATGACAAAACATAATTTATAACTTGGTTAGTTTTGAATCTAGAATAATTTATTTTTTCTTCTAATAATTTAACATAAAGCTTGTGAAAAAGAAACCAAATTGATGGCAGTGGCAGCCCATCTGGAGTGGCCACTGCCATGATAATGGCTGCAATGGGGGAGGTGTGGCCAGGGCTACTTGCTCCATGGAGTTGGTGGGAGATGTGAACAGGCAGAAGCTCTGCCCTCTTCCAAGTTGGATGGGTGGGACCCCAACCCTCCAGAACACAGCTGCCCAGCAGTGGCTGCAGACCCAGGCATCTCTGCACTCTCAGGTGCCCAGGAAGTACACCTTCCCCTGCAGGCTTGGAAGTGCCTGCTCCCACTGCCCAGCCTCTCCTGGCTCTTGGCACCCACTCTGATTTTGGAGCAAAAGTGTGGCTGTGCCCAGCCACTGTCACAAACTGGGTGGGTGTGCACACACTTATGGCAGCACTGACACACCAGCCCCCTCCTGCCTTGGCCCCCTCTGGATTTTGGGTGCCGACAAGCCTGAAAGGAGGCTGAGGGGAGGCTAAAAGTGTCTCAGCATGGGCCTGCAGGCACCTCTCAGCACAAACGGGGCACTGTGGAGGACAAGTTAATGGCAGCAGAGGGCAGACAGGGTCCTTGGCAGAAAAGGGTGGTTCTCCAGTAAAACCCCACCTTCAGGCCAGGGATAGCCTGAGGCCTGGGGGCCAGACTACCAGTTCCACGAACTGTGTGAGAACTTATGGGGCTTTTTCTGGGCCTGCCCGTGGCCACCCAGGGACAAATCAGGGCACACTTTCTCCTCTCTGAAGCCCATAAAAACCCTGGACTCATCCAGACTTGGGCAGATGATGGGTCAACCTGCCTTTGAAGAGGAGCTGCCAGCTGTGGTTCTCCTCTCTGCTGAGAGCTGAGCAGATGACAAGATGATCTGCTTGTGGAGAGGAGCTACCCACCCTGGGTCTCCTCTTTGCTGAGAGCTGAGCAGATGATGGGATGACCTGCTTGGCAAGAAGAGCTACTCACTGTGGGTCTCCTCTCTGCTGAGAGCTGAGCAGACTGGTATGTCCTGCCTGCAGAGAGGAGCTAGCCATGTGGCTCTCTGCTGAGAGCTGAGCAGATGTTGGGATGACCTGCCTGCAGGGAGGATCTACCCACTGTGGGTCTCCTCTCTGCTGAGAGCTCAACACTTGTCGGGACAACCTGCCTGTGTAGAGGACCTACCGACTGTGAGTCTCCTCTCTACTGATAGCTGGACCCTCGTCAGAATGACCTGACTGTGGAGAGGAGCTACGCACTGTGGGTCTCCTCTGAGCTATTCTGTTGCTCAATAAAGTAGCTCTTTGCCTTGTTCCACCTCGACTTGCCTGCATACCTCATTCTTCCTGGATGTGGGACAAGAACTTGGGATCCACCAAATGGTAGGGTTGAAAGAGCTCACCACATTGCAGATGATGAGAAAGAGTGAAGGGAGAAGGAGAAAAGAGCCATGGCCATTTGGGGATCCCAGGCCTAGTAGCTCCCCGAGCCAGGGTTGTGACACCCTCTTTGGGGTTCTGCAGTTCCTGGAGTTGCCAAGCTTCCGGGCACCACCATGTTCCCTGGTGCCAGCTGTGAAAGCTACTTGTGGTATGCCTAGTCCAGCAACAGCCTGGTAGGGAGCTGCCTACCCCACCACAGCTGGTGTGCCTGACTGTACACAGTGGCCGACACCCATGCTTGTTTACTCACACACCCCTCACTGCTCTGCTCCTGGCTTGCCCTTGGCAGGTATGGGATCCAGGCTGGTAGTGCGAGCCAAGCACAGACTGCCAGGCTGAGTGGGCGGAACAAGCCCCATAGGCCAAATCAGCACTAGGGCAAAGGATCCACCAGCCACAGAGGTTTCCAGCCAGAGAAGCAACACAGGATCCCTGTGACAAAACTATGAGAAGTGGAACAAACAGACCTAAAGGCTTTGAAAAACAATGTAATTAATCATTGTGATGGTCATAAACTAATTCAGCTATCTATTTACATATGCAAGAAGTCACTTAGAGTATTTTCAATATGTTTTCTGCCATTCACTTTCTGTTTCTACACAAACATGCATGACAATTTAGGGACAATGAATATCCATAAAATCATTATTAAGGAATTAAATAAACATACAAAAAGTTATCAATAAAAATGCAAATAAACTTTTAATGATAAAATATGTTTGTTCAATTTGCAGCTATCAGTTTTAAAAGAATAAAGTAGTATAAAGTATAATTTCAGAGGTGACTATTATGAGATCTTTGGAAAATTTTTTATTTTCCGAGCACCAGTGGATATGTTATGACTATGTAGCTTCTGAGTAAACTATTTTTTGAGTTGGTTGTGCAAAAACAGGTTAATAAAGAAAGGAAACTTTATAATTTACCAACTCATCTGCAAAAAACACAACAGATGACAAAGCCTGAAAATTCACTTTATTTGTATTTCTTGAAGAATGTGTACTAAGGGCAGTACAGTCTTCTTAGTACGCTTTACCATTAATTGATGTTGGAAAAAGTTCCAAAGCAATTTTATTAGATCTAGGACAAGATATTTATAAATTTATCTGATATGCCACTCTGAATTCACAATTCAGCCTAAGGAAGAAAAAAGAATCCTATTCTTGCTCTCACCAACACTGTTTTTCACTGTACAATCTTCCTTTTCAATAATAATACTTTACAGTGAAATAGGCAGGAATAAAAGGAGAAAAGGGTAGAAGAAACAAAAGGATATGAAGAGCTTGACCAAAGTGACAGAATAAGTGACACAAGGCATGATCTTCAACAAACCAAGTGCTACATATTTTTATGCGCCTGAATCCATAAAAATAATTGCTTTTCAAGCCGCAGCTTTAGAATTATGCTATCCATATATTGCTTATACATGGGTATAGGCAATTGAGGGTGCTTTTTTCTTCAAATGAATAACTAAATATGCAGAAACAATCCCATTATTTTGTTTCTTACAAAACATTACATCTTCATGCAAATAAACTCATTCTCCTCATCATAGAGTACATGCTTGCCTGTTTGAATAGCTGAGATGAACAAGTCACAAAAAGCACATACATGTATTTTAAAGTAATTGCAATGTGCTTGTGAGCACACCTTGGTTTTATACTGTGGTAGTTATCATTGCCCCATAGAATAGCATGGTTTAATTGCGGATTGGTCAGGATGGATAATGTTGTTCCTGTATAATAAAATAAGAAGTTCAAATGAGCAGGGCATTAGCTATTTTCCTACAATAATGGAGTCACCAATAAACAGATAGTGTCCTAAAATCATGTTGGTAAACAACTGGACTTACGAACAGCATTTTGTACAGTTTTTACCCCTTTTTCTTAAGATCACAGAGTACTTTTCAAATATTACCTGGTATCTACTTGTTCCCCTGCAAAATTACATTGCTTTGAATAGATTTCACATGCTGCTCTATTATTGACTTTATCCAGGAAATGGAGTTCTTGCAGTGGCACAGTCAGAGCTCTCAAGGAGCCCCTGGTTCCTTTTCAATTATATCTGTTAAATATAAGGCTCTGCCTCTTATGGGGAACAATTTTTAAATTTATCTGAGGGGCATATGGCAGCAGATAAATCATTACACGTAAAGAACTACAGAGCAACTGTGACTTAGAAACCAAATAGCGTTTTGAAAATTAGTTCAATAGAGAAGCAAAAAGGAAATCTAATCCTTTAGAGGAGGTGACTTTGTCTAAGCCTATGGATTCTTATTTAGTAAAGGAAATGAAAACAAAATGGATCCTTCCTATAAAGTCAAGAATAATCTTTCCAATTTGATTACTACTGATGATTTTCCCATGACATCTCTGAAGGCTATCAGGTAATCATTGAGGATTACAGGAACTGTGGACTGGGACCTTATCTCTGTATTACGGTGTTGTTACTTCACAAAGTACAATCAAATTATGATAAGCAAAATTATTTCATGAGAAAATCTTTTATGAGGCAACTCCTTTGGCAAATGCAAGAGTGTTTGAGGACCCACAAACCATCACACCCTGATTCCTCCCATGACAGTAGCAGCATTAACTTTGGGAACAGACAGAGGTTTGAGATTAGGGAACTCTGACAAAATTTTGCATTTTGGCCCAACATATACACTTATTCCAAAACTTAAGGATGTAGAATTGTGCAATTTCTTGTGCTTCCACTTACTACTATTTTCTTGCTCACAAGAGCTTTTGAATGCTAATGCCAAACTGGAAGAGACTAGTGAAAAGTTGGACTTCTTTTCACTGATTTGAATGCTCCACTCTCACAGATTTATCATGACAAGGTCCAAACGATATTAGGAAATTAATATTCTTGCAGAATAAGATGAAATCAGTGTTTTTCCATGTATCTTATTGATTGTAAAATATATTATTGTATCTTAAGATTACCTTATTTAGAAAATTTAAATACATGTAGATAATTTCCATGTATGTACACTGATACTATTTCAGGGCTTTAATTTGAAGAGTTTATTATTTGAATGTTAAATTTTCATATAGCAATTGAGAAATTTGAAGTAGAGTTTTTAAATAATTTCAAACTATAATTTGTTAATGATATGAACAATAGAAGATTATCCTATTATCCTTCTATTATTTTAGTTTTTATACACAACTATTTGTAAAACTAAATGTGATGATTAGCCATTTAAATAGTAACTTTCTAAAAGGGAATTGGTAAGATGATAAAAAAAGGCATTATTTTATCTTCAAAGGAAATGATTGAAGGGTTTTAATTTAAGTAAGATATACTTGGAAATCTTAGTTCTGTCTCAAGATATGCCCTAAGAATACATTTATATAATGTAATTCAATATTCTATTTATTTATTTAGATAAAATATCTAATTGGATCTTAACTTGTTCAAAGACCAGACAACTTTAATTAGCTTAGAATGAAAATGAATCTTTCTAGATTTAAAGCCATGAAACATTTACATAGTGATGTTAACAAGGGATGTTTAGAGTGAATCAGAATTAGCAATCATTGCATTCTCCCATTCAATCACAGGACACTATACCAATGAATATATGGACCAAAGATGGGGTATTCCTTTCATTCATTCCTCTGTCCGATCCATTGCTGAAGTTAAAGGAAATTGATGATAAGACATAAAATTCTGGGGTTCTTAGATTTATCATGGGAGAGGTGATGGTAGACAGTTCTTAAGCAAATAAAAAAAGAACGCTCTTAAAATAATCTGCCTTTATTAGCCCTGTCCATCTTTATAGAGCCCCAGTATCATGAAAAAACTATGAATTATGCTGCAGAATACTCTCTGTATTCAAGTTCTAACACATGGTGTTCTTCTTAGTAACTCCCCTCACCACAGCCAAAATTCTCATATGTAGCTCACTGTATACTAAATTAAATCTTATGTGTATCACTACTTGTTCTTTCTACTTATTAATTAAAGTACAGTAGATCCAAGACTGACTAATCATTCTCTAAATGTTATCTAACCTGAACTCTAAAATAATACCTGTGATAGGCAAAATTCTAAAATGGCTTCCAAAATTCCCATCCCCTGATGTGCACACCCTATCAAATCATCTCTCCTATAGAGTGGGCAGAACTATGAATATATGATGGGATATCATACCTATGACAGTGTACTAATCAGTAGACTCTGAGTTAATCAAAGTGAGATTTGTGTGAGTGAGACTGACTTAATTAGGCAAACCCTTTGAAAGAAGGTGATGCACTAGAGGGGCATTCTTCTGCTGACTTAGAAGAAAACAAGCAGTCCCATTGTGAATGTCTGGCAGAGAAGGTCTGGTATCTAGGACAGGAGGCTGGCATCTAGAAACTGAGAGTGTCACCTCGCTGATGGTCCAAAAGAAAGTGAGTACCTCAGTCCTACAACCTCCAGGAACTGAATTCGGTCAACAACTTTAATAAAGCTGGAAAAGAACCGCACACTTTAGAAAAGAACGCAGACTGGCTGGCACTTTATTTTCAGCCTGTGAGACCCAAAGCAGAGAATCCTATTAAGATAAGATTTAACTATAGAAACTGTGAAACAGCAAATGGATGCTTTTTAAATTACCCCTAAGTTAGTGGTAATTTGTTACACAGCAATGGAAAACTAATACAATACTCTGAGTGTTTGGAAAGTGAAAAAGCTTTCTTGGCTTACATGACTTTTCCCTGATACTTTATTTCAGACCTTTCCCTGATATTTCATTTCTTTAGTTACTTCAGTGACTATTTGAAAGAAATATGGACTTGAAGCAAAAGATTTGATTTTCAAGTGGTCTTTTCATTCAGTTTTAAATCTCAATTTTATATCTTAAAAGTCATGGCAACACCTTATTTTTTTGAAAAATATTTAGGGTATTAAATAGATACTAGTATGGTAGATTATTACCAGGTAAATTTATCTGCCTTGTTAGAATATCTTAATTATACTGTCAATTGAAAATTTGGTTCATGTGTTTTCCTAAACAAAATGTGTTGCAATATTCTACATTAGTTCTTCTACTGGTTCTTGCTCCTCAGAAACATTTTAAGAATGTAGATGATATATGGTTTGTCATATGTGAGCATTAATATGTTTACTGTTCTGTTTTTCATTCCAAAATTTTCAAACAATGTTTTTGATAAAAACTACTGATTTTACAGGAAGCCAACTGCTTCTACTCTTGAGATAAAAGTAGTATCTGCAATTCCAGGACATACTGGTGTTGCTTGGCATCCTTTTAGTATCACACAGATCTCTCATTGTGAACAAGCCTTTCCTTTTAAAAGCATCTACAGACGGCTGACATATCTCTAATGCATTCTGTTGAAGCCTGCAATTTATCTTGCTTAAATTCTCTAGGGAGTTAATCCAAGTCTTCTTATATATTGTTTCTGGATTGATTGTTATATCTGCATCTATGCCAAATTCTGTTTGACTTAATAATTTTGCTTAGACAAAAGTAGTGAAATAGTCCATTTATATAGTGCTTTGAAAGTTCTTCACTAGGAATGAATGTTGTTGCTTTCTGGTTGTGTGTCTCTGTGATTATGTGAGTGTATACATGTAAAAATCATTTTGGTAATCATAAAATCTATGTAATTTGGGAAGCATACATTATTAATTTCTGGGGGTTTTAAATTGGGCGTAGAAAACAGAATCTGGAAATTAGGTTTTAAAAGTTTTTGATTGAATACTTTCAATCATGGCTTATTTTCCTATTTTTCTACTGTTATTTGTTACTAAGATATTTTACCTATAAATAAATCAACACACACATGTCTTTTCCCTCTAAAAATGTTGTGTTTTAACCTGGGCGTCAAGGGAAAGCCTGTCCTTTTTGTAATGAGTTATAAGTACTAATAAGTTGAACTGGGATGGCTCAGAATGATATTAAATCTGATATTTTTCTATGCTTCTCACAATACCAATCAAAGTTTCTGTTGGAAGCTAATATTGCTCTTATTATTTTCCTCACAAGAAATCTTTTCTTACCTACAGTCCTAAGGCTGTTTGCATCTGTCCTCAAACCAAATGGATTTTAAATTTTCTCTTACATATAAATTTATATGGTTATAGAATTACTATAGTTGTTTTGATTTTCATCACATATTAATTATTACCCCTCAAAATATATTTCCATAAATGAAGATTTTTAATATAAAATTTATATAACACAATATTAACCATTTTAAAGTGAACAATTCGGTGGCATTAAGTACATTCACAACATCATGCAACCACCACAATTATCTGCTTCAAAATATCTTTTGAGAAGTGTCTGTTCATATCCTTTGGCCACTTGTTGATGGGGTTGTTTTTTTCTTGTAAATTTGTTTGAGTTCTTTGTAGATTCTGGATATTAGCCCTTTGTCAGATGAGTAGATTGAAAAAATTTTCTCCCATTCTGTAGGTTGTCTGTTCACTCTGATGGTAGTTTCTTTTGCTGTACAGAAGCTCCTTAGTTTAATTAGATCCCATTTGTCAATTTTGGCTTTTGTTGCCATTGCTTTTGGTGTTTTAGAAATGAGTTCCTTGCCCATGCCTATGTCCTGAATGGTATTGCCTAGGTTTTCTTCTAGGGTTTTTATGGTTTTAGGTCTAACATTTAAGTCTTTAATCCATCTTGAGTTAATTTTTGTATATGGTGTAAGGAAGGCATTTATGCAGCCAAAAGACGCATGAAAAAATGCTCATCATCACTGGACATCAGAGAAATGCAAATCAAAACCACAATGACATACCATCTCACACCAGTTAGAATGGCAATCATTAAAAAGTCAGGAAACAACAGGTGCTGGTGAGGATGTGGAGAAATAGGAACACTTTTACACTGTTGATGGGACTGTAAACTAGTTCTACTATAGTGGAAGTCAGTGTGGTGATTTCTCAAGGATCTAGAACTAGAAATACCATTTGACCCAGCCATCCCATTACTGGGTATATACCCAAAGGATTATAAATCATGCTACTATAATGACACATGCACACGTATGTTTATTGTGGCACTATTCACAATTGCAAAGACTTGGAACCAACCCAAATGTCCAACAATGATAGACTGGATTAAGAAAATGTGGCACATATACACCATGGAATACTATGCAGCCATAAAAAATGATGTGTTCATGTCCTTTGTAGGGACATGGATGAAGCTGGAAACCATCATTCTCAGCAAACTATCACAAGGACAAAAACCAAACACCGCATGTTCTCACTCATAAGTGGGAATTGAACAATGAGAACACATGGACACAGGAAGGGGAACATCACACACTGGGGCCTGTTGTGGGGTGGGGGGAGGGGAGAGGGATAGCATTAGGAGATATACCTAATGTAAATGACGAGTTAATGGGTGCAGCACACCAACATGGCACATGTATACATATGTAACAACCCTGCAGATTGTGCACATGTACCCTAAAACTTAAAGTATAATAATAAAACTTTTTCACCCCTAAATAAAAATCTCATACTCATTAAGTAGTTACTTCCTATTTCACCCTCCAATCAGACCCTGGAAACCAAAAGTGTGTGTTCTTTTAGTTCCAAAAATTTACCTATTGTGTTTATTTCATACAAATGGAATCACACAATATGTGACCTTTTTATCAGGCTTCCTATATCGTCTGTTTTAGAGGATCATGCACAGTGTAGCATGTATCAGTGCTGAGTTCCTTTGTATAACTCTGTAATATTCCATTGTGTGCATATACACATAATATGTACACATTTCATTTTATGCATATGCAAAAGTTCTCAACGTGTTTATCCATTTATCCATTGATGGACATTTGGCTTGTTTCTACCTTTTGGCTATTGTAAATAGTACTGCTATGAAATTTTTGTACAAGTATTTGAACACCTGTTTTCAATTCTTTTAGGTATATATCTAGGAATGGAATTGTCATATATATATATATATATAGAGAGAGAGAGAGAGAGAGTCTTATAGTAATTTTACCTCTAACCTTTTGAGGAATTATCAAATTTTCTCATAGCAGCTGCACTATTTCACATTCCCACCAACAGTGAATAGGGTTTATACATCCTCACCAACACTTGTTATCTATGTATTTATTTATAGCCATCACAGTGAGTATAAAGTCATCACTGTGGTTTTAATTTGCCTTTCCCTAATAACTAATGATATTGAGCATTTTTTTTCATGTGCTTCTTCACCATTTGGATATACATTTTTTGAGAAGTGTATTTCAAGTTCTTTAAGTTCTTTGTCCAGTTTTTTTTTTTTTTTTGCGGGGGGCAGGGGAGATTGCCTCATTGAGTTTTAGGAGTTCTTTATATATTTTGGATACAAGACCCTTATCAGATATATAATTTAAAAGTAATTTATCTCATTCTGTAGGTTGTCTTTTCACTTTCTTGGTAATATCCTTTGATGTACAAAATATCTCAATTTAAGTCCATTTTATCTGTTTTTCTGTTTGTTGCTAATGCTTTCAGTATCATACCAAAGCATCTACTCCAAATCCAAGGTAATCAAAGTGTATCCATATGTTTTAAGAGTTTTATGGTTTTACTTCTTATATTTGGGTTGGTGATCCATTTTGAATTAATTTTTGTATATGTTGTGATGTAAGATTCCAACTTCATTTTTTTGCATGTTGATATCTACTTGTCCCAGTACCATTTATTGAAAATATTATTCTTCCTCACTGAAGTCTTGATCTCCTCAAAGTCATCCATAAGGTTTGGAATCAACTTCTTTCAAACTTCTGTTTACATTACTATTTTGATTTCCTCCCATGATTCACTAATGTTCTTAATGGCATCTAGAATGGCAAATCATTTCCAGAAGGTTTTCAATTTACTTTGTCCAGTTTCATCAGAGGAATCACTGTACAAGGTAGCTATAATATAATGAAACATATTTCTTAAGTAAGACAACTTGAAAGTCAAAATTTCTCCGTGATCTATAGGTTAAATAATGGAGTTGTGTAAATACACATTGATCTTCTTGTATGTCTCCATCAGAGCTCTTGAGTGACCAGGTGCATTCTCAATGAGCAGTGATATTTTGAAAAGAATCTCTTCTTCTGAGCAGTAGAGCTCAACAGTGGCCTTAAAGTATTCATTAAACCATGCTGTAAACAGATGTGCTGTCATTCAGGCTTTGTTGTTTTATTATAGAGAACAGGCAGAGTAGAATTAGCATAATTCTTAAAGGCTGTAGAAGTTTTGGTATGGTAAAAGCATTGGCTTCAGCTTGAAGTTACCAGCTGCATTAGCTCCTAACAAGAGAGTCAGCTTGCCCTTTGAAGCTTTGAAGCCAAGCACTGACTTCTCCTCTCTATCTAGGAAAGTCCTAGATGGCATCTTCTTCCAATAGAAGGCTGCTTTTGTGTACATTGAAAAATCTATTGTTTAGTGTAGCCATTTCCATCAGTGATTTTAGCTAGATCTTCTGGATAACTTGCTGCAGATTCTACATTAGCACTTGCTGCTTCACTTTGCACTTTTATGTTATGAAGATGGTTTCCTTCCTTAAACCTCATGAACCAACTTCTTACAGCTTCTAACTTTTTCTTCTATAGCTTTCACACTACTCAGCCTTTATAAAATTGAAGAGAGTGAGGGTTTTGCTTTGGATTAGGCTTTGGCTTAAAGGAATATTGTGGCTGATTTGATCTTCTTTCCAAACCATTCAACCTTTCTTCACATCAACAATATGTCTGCTTCACTTTCTTATTGTTCTTGTATTTACTGGAATAGCATTTTCGATTTTCTTCAAGAACCCTTTGCATTTACAACTTCACTAACTGTTTGGTTCAAGTAGCCTAGCTTTCAGTCTGTCTTGGCTTTTGACCTGTCTCCCTGACTAAATCTAGTCATTTCCAGCTTTTAAGTTAAAGTGAGAGACTTGACTCTTCCTTTCCCTTAGAACACATCATATCATTATTAATTGGCCTAATTTCAATACTACTGTGTATCAGCGAATAAGGAGGCCAAAGGATATGAGAGATGGGGAAACTGCTGGTCAATGGAACAGTCAGAACAGACAGAACATTTATCGTCTAAATTCACTGTCTTAAGTGTGCATGGTTCATGGTGTCCCAAAACAATTATGATAGTAATAATACTATCATATGATTACTGATCATATGTTCTGCTTAATCAATGATCACTGCTTAAGGATAATCAGAACAGATATAATAAATAATGAAGTTTGACTTATTTTGAGATTATCAAACAATGACACAGAAACATGAAGTGAGCACATGATGTTTGAAAAATGACTCTGATAGACTTGCTTCATGCAGGGTTGTCACAAGTCCTTCGACTGGTAAAAAATATGATATCTGCAAAGCACATTGAAGAGAATCACAATAAAATGAGGTATGCCTGCCTATTTTAGGGGAAATTAAGAAGTAAATGTATCATTCCATCCTAAATTCAAAAGATAACAGGCTATGTCATATGCCTTCAAATTGTTTTTTGAAGTAAGAATACCATTAGATTGATAAAAATCACTCCGCTTTTATTTCTATACCACTCCCCATAATCAGAGATGCCAATTTAATTTAGGTATTTTAGAAATTATATAGTATAACGAGAGTAAAAATAAAAATTTACTTTCACTTTCCATAGACTCCCTTTGTGTAAATGAGTTTTTATATTATTTAATTTAAACAGTTATGAAGTCATTGATTATATTGTTGTTAAAGAAAAATTTGACAATAAATACTATCACAATAAGAAATTTTGATTCCAGACATGACACAATAGTTTGCATTAGACCAGGTCTTTCACCACAAAATTAATGGCAGAGAAATATATATATATATATATATATATATATATATATATATGAAAAGAAATCTTATATATATATGTATATATATCTACATGCATACACACATATATATGTATGTATATGTGTGTGTGTGTATATGTATTAGTTCATTTTCACACTGCTGATGAAGACATACCTGAGACTGGGTAATTTATAAAGAAAAGAGGCTTAATGGACTCACAGCTCCTCAGTTCCATGTGGCTGGGGAGGCTTCACAATCATGACAGAAGGTGAAAGGCACATCCTACATGGTGGCAGGCAAGAAAGAATGAGAGCCAAGTGAAAGGGGAAACCCCCTATAAAATCATGAGATCTCGTGAGACTTATTCAGAGACTTATTCAGTACCATGAGAACAGTATAGGGGGAACTGCCCAATGATTCGATGATCTCTTACTGAGTCCCTCCCACAACACATGGGAAATATGGGAGCTTTAATTCAAGATGATATTTAGGTGCAGACACAGCCAAATCATATCAGTAGTATATGTATATGCGTGTATATATATGTATATGTGTGTATATATAAGAGTATATATATGAATTATACTCTTTCAAAGCATAAGAGTTGACTAAGGGAGCCAGCACTTGAGGGGTTCTCTGCCACAGTGATGAGAAATTCCCTGAGTGATTCCCACGTTAACATGTTCTTTCCCCTAAGGAATAGTATAATTCTCAATGCAAATAATAAAGGCCAATCCAGAAGTATGTTGCTTCATGTCTGAATCATTTTTAGTAGGTGGATTTCCAGGCAGCAAAAGGTGTGTAGAATTTCAGGAGCTGAGGTCTCAAAGAGGAGGAAACATACAGAAATGGGCTTAAAATGCTGTATATACTACTCCCTGGCATGTTTGTTGTTTCCCACATATGCAAGGAGACACTCTTAGAATACAAATAGGAAGCAGCAGGTAGATAGACAAAGATCTGCTCAAATATATATATATATATATATATATATATATATATATATATATGTATGTATGTATATGAATATACAGATTGAATTTTAGGACCCTCCCAAATAAAAGACTCCTATTAAATATCCCACGCTTTTGGACAAGACTACAGAAGGCTTTGTTCAAATAATAACTACTATGTAAGAGTAAACATTAAGAATAGTGCAAATTGGAAGTAGTGTCGACCAATAAAAGCCTAAAGCCAAGGTCAACTTGATCAAAATGACCTGCCTATTATTTATCTCTCTGATAGAAGTAAATTGAATACGACTAAAGGAAGATAATATCATCAAGATTCTCTGTAATATTGTGTAGGAAAATTAAACAATATTGTCGATTCAATAAATAATTACTAGATTTAACAGTAAAAAGACCAAAAGATACAAAACCATGAGGTGGGGGAGGAGGAAAGAAAGTAGAAGAGCTCTGTAAGGAATCAAGATATTGGAGTTACCACACAAGCACTTAATAAAACTATGATAAAATATGTTATAGAAAAGAGAACAGAGAAAAATTTTCTAGGGAACTACAATCTACTAAAGAACAAATTAAATGAAAATTTGAATAGTGAAATATATAATAAATTTAATAATATTTAAAAGATTCTTCAAAGTAGATTAGATGGGGCAGAAGAGAATAGAGAAGCAAAAGTTCAGTCAGTAATAAAATATTCAGATGAAGTGAAGCAAGAAAAAAAAGATAGTAAACAAAGCTGAAAGCAATATATGACACATACAGAGCATGAATATTCCACAACTATTTCGGATCCTAGAAGTGGAATAAGAGAGAAGTTGATAGAATTAATATTTAATAAACCTTGAAAGACACTGGCAAAATATGGCAATTTATAGATGTAATACAATCTGTAAACTCTAAGCAGGGCACATCTGGATAAATCAAACATAGGCATCCAAAATGTATCACCTGTCAAACAAAGACAAAAGTGCAAATCATATAAGGCAGCAAGACAAAAAAACTGTCACATGATCTTCAAAGAATAAAAATAAAACTAATGACAGATTATTCAACATAAACAATGATAGAAGACAATGGAATACAACTTTAAGGCACTTAAACAAAGACACTTTGTGTCTTTCACACAAAGACTAACCAAGATAATATGTAACCAGAAAATCTGACTGTATTAAATATTAATGGGAGTGTTAATCAATATAATGAGACTTGCAGGAAAAGCAGGAATGCAGTAAATAATAAAGATAAACATAAAGGGTAAAAATGGCATTTTCTCAATATAAGTATTGCCTGTTTAACACAATAACCGTATAATGTCTTTTCTGTTTAAAATACACGCGCAATTTAAATATATACTGACAATAACAATGCAGAATTTGTGTAAATAGAGTTAACATTTTGTAACATTTTTGCATTGTTTGAGACGTGTTAAAATTGTCAATTTAAGTTAATTATCATATGTTAAAGATTGTACTATGAAATATCTACAGCAACCACCAAAGGGATAATAAAAGATTGTAAAACTAAGAAGCTAAAATGAGCATAAAAATAATAGTAACTTAATTAAAATAATGAAAGAGAAAAGAATAGAAAATATGGGATATAGAAAACAAATGGGACAGTGAACTTAATGCCAAATATATATCCACATATACCTGTTATTATATTAAATGTTAACAGATTAAATACTTCAATTAAAAGGCAAAGTTGATCAGAGTGCAATAAAACATTCAAACACATACATATCATAATTGAGATAATTAAATCCAGGAACTTAGTTTAACATTTGAAGACCATTCAATAGTACTCACCTCATTAACAGAGTAAAACAGGAAAACCATATGATTTCAAAAGAGGCAGAAAAAGCAACTTATGATAAATATGTGCATTTATGACAGCATAATCTTTTATTTCTGGCCGTCTTCATAGTAAGCAAAATAAGATGGTCAAATTATGTTCACAGGAATCCTGAATGTTATCCAGTACCGAACTCCTAAAACTACAAACAGGATCAGATAAAGCAGGAAGAGGTTTGGGACAGCCGGGAAAGTAACTGAAGTCCTTTTTTCACTCTGACACAAGTATTGTTTTGCCCAGAGTATATGAAGTTTCCAAGTAATATTAATGGGCCCTCCTCAAAGCAGGGATCATTTAGATTATGAAACAAATCTATTTTTTTAATCTCAGAGGTTTGGCCCTTATATTCTCTAGGGAACCATGAATCAAAAATTTAAAAATGATTGGATTAATTCACCATAAATTATATGAAACCTGTGAAGTCCTGTAAACATATTACAATGTGCCTATCTTGTATCATCCATTCTCCTGGGCATTGAGAGAGAAAGGAATGACAGAATAGCTTCCCTGAATAGTTTTTCCCAAGGTAGCTACCTACAAAATTCAGTAACAAGCTTGCAACATAACAATGACATACTAAAGCTTTTTCCCGAGATATAAATGAGATAGGAAGTGTCACTATTGCTATTTCTATTAAAAGTTATACTAGATGTTCCAGTCATTGCATTATGGCAAAATATTAAGATTAGAAAAAATTAAATAAACTTGTCATTCTCTGTAGAAAACATGATTACATACCTAAATAAACCTAAAAATAGCTACAGAGAGAGTGTATAGATCAATAAGTAAATTTTGCAAGACTTATGAATACAAAATTGATATTAAAAACCCAAAAGTATTATCTATACTGCAACAAACAGAAAGTGACATTTTAAAATGTCATTTATGATATCATAAAAAATAATGTCAGGAATAAATTGGATAACAGATGCAAACTTACAAATTTTATTGAAATAAAATTTACAAGACCATGTAAGTGAAGGAATATATTCATGAATTATGTAATGAATAGTTCATGAATAGTAATACCCAATATTGTAATGATGCCAAATCGCCCACAATTGAAATATAATGCTAAACAATTTTGATCAAAATTCCTGTAGGTTATATATAATTTGCTCATATTAAAAAGTTATTTTAAAAATTCATATACAAATTCAAGGGGCCAAGATGATTCTCTTGAAGAAGTAGTGCAAAATAAGAATGTTTATCTATTCAGATCAAATCTGCATGGTGCAAATATAAGTAAATATACCAGTAGAACTGAATGAAAAGCACAGAAGTAAATAAACCCACACTTAAAAGATCACTTGTCTTACGACAAGGTTGCCACTACAATGCAGTGAGGGAATGCTGTCTATATTGTAGTATTTCAATTAAAGTTTACAAGAAAATTCATAATATACTAGTAGATTTTTATGCATTAAATATTTATAAACGTTGAAGTCTATTAACTCACTTTTATTAATAGTATTTAATAAACTGAGTTTTTGGGTCAATTTTAACAGTCTTCAGAGAATCTGTTAATCTCAAAGTTCCTATCTAACTCAAAAGGAATGGGGAGCTTAAAAAAGAGAAGATTTCTTCTTGATCAATACAATCATTTCCTTCATTCAAGAAAGTGGCTCTAAGCTGTACTGTAAACTGATCATCAGAGGGAACAGGCACCCTACACAATGGGAGAAAATTTTTGCAATCTACTCATCTGACAAAGGGCTAATATCCAGAATCTACAAAGAACGCAAACAAATTTACAAGAAAAAAACAACCCCCTCAAAAAGTGGGTGAAGGATATGAACAGACACTTCTCAAAAGAAGACATTTATGCAGCCAACAGACAAATGAAAAAATGCTCACCATCACTGGACATCAGAGAAATGCAAGTCAAAACCACAGTGAGATACCATCTCACACCAGTTAGAATGGCGATCATTAAAAAGTCATGAAACAACAGGTGCTAGAGAGGATGTGGAGAAATAGGAACACTTTTAGACTGTTGGTGGGACTGTACACTAGTTCAACCATTGTGGAAGACAGTGTGGCAACTCTTCAAGGATCTAGAACTAGAAATACCATTTGACCCAGCCATCCCATTACTGGGTATATACCCAAAGGATTATAAATCATGCTACTATAACGACACATGCACACATATGTTTATTGCGGCACTATTCACAATAGCAAAGACTTGGAACCAACCCAAATGTCCAACAATGATAGACTGGATTAAGAAAATGTGGCACATATACACCATGGAATACTATGCAGTCATAAAAAATGATGAGTTCATGTCCTTTGTAGGGACATGGATGAAGCTGGAGACTATCATTCTCAGCAAACTATCGCAAGGGCAAAAAACCAAACACCACATGTTCTCACTCATAGGTGGGAATTGAATAATGAGAACATTTGGACACAGGGTGGGGAACATCACACACCAGGGCCTGTCGTGGGGTGGTGGGAGTGGGGAGGGATAGCATTAGGAGATATAACTAATGTAAATGACGAGTTAATGGGTGCAGCACACCAACATGGCACCTGTATACATATGTAACAAATCTGCATGTTGTGCACATGTACCCTAGAACTTAAAGTATAATAGAACAAACAAAGAAACAAGCAATGAGCATCACAAATGGTATTCTGGGCTAAATTATCAAAATCCCATTGGACCTTTCCATCTATTTCAATTTTAATTGAGAGGTGTTTTTTTGTTTGTTTTAATACACCTGACACTTAAGAAAAAAAAACCAAAATCTAATATTGAGATGATCTGAACAAAAAGGAAGTAACATCAACTACTAATTTCTCCACTCTCCAATACCTGAGGCCAGGATATTGCCTTATAATCTCTGTGATGCTAGGTGCCATATTAAAGATCTGGATTAACTTAAGTTCTCATGAATATCAAGTGAACATGGTTGATGTCAATTCAATAGAGTAGCCCTAGTCTGTGTCTAGGCTATCGTTTTCCTTTTATTTTTCAGAGGAGCAACATGAACTATAATGTGGTCCTGTCTTCTTAACTCTATCTTATATCAAAGAGAAGGTTTATATCTTAGTGTCTTATATTTTTTCCTTGGACAGTGTTAAAGAAGTAGGAGTTTAATTACTAGGCAGCAATTACTTTATCATACTTTGAATTGTAAGTTAGTAACTAAAAACATTCTTCTATCCAGTTTTCTGTTACTTTTACAGAGTTATCTCTGTTTCCTAGTATGTTAGATTGTTAACCAAAACAGTTAACATTTAATTTAATATGAGAGATAATAAACAGAACTCTTACAAATCTCTGTGGAACATCTAATTTGATAAAAGTTTATGCACATGATCAACTCACTGATAGTTCAGTTTAGGAAGTTTTAAACCAGGACATGGCTGAAGCAGTCCAAGAAAGAAAAGGTGTGTAAGTGGGGTAGGTTCAATTACAGTCATATGCAAAGACACTTATCTTACTAATCAGCAAAGGATTTATTCTATTAATTAATTAAATAGATAGATGGAACATCAGTTAAAATGTAGACTGAAACTACTGGGGACAGTGATTTTAACTTGGGACAAGGATAATAACTGGAGTTTAAAAGCCACAAGTGCCCAGCTATACCTTTTTTTGATGCTGTGATCTTATAAAATTTAGTGATTGAAACAAAGAATAACTTCCTTCTAGAATGTATTTCTAGTCAGTTTAAATAGACATGCCCTCATTCCATTTAGATGACAGTTACTGATGGTATACCATGCATTCTCAGAGAGATTTAAAGTATAATAATATTAATTTCTATAAATGGATAAATTCTTCAGCCTATGATAATGAAAGCTAGCCTATTAATCCGATTTATCAAGATGAACTTAGGACTTGGCATTTTAAGACACTTAAATTTTAAAATTTCTAAATGATCATTCTTTCTGTGGTGGTTGCAAGCTTTTCCTATAGAGGTCAGTAGACTTGTATGTACCACTGTACAATCAGAATTTTGTTTAATGATTTGTTTTTACAGTGCAATGAAATGGCTCTAGAATATTATCTATTAGAGTGTAATAAGAGCCCGCCTCTCCTTCATTTCCTGCTTCCACATGGAAGAATAACACTCCTAGCACACTGCAGCATTCATTCTTCTCCAGGGGAGAGAGTGAATTATCTGTTTGATGAATGCACTTTTATCTCAGTGTTTTCCTCTGACTTTCACTCTTTGCTCATTTTGTTTCAGGACAGCATCCTTTGTCTCTGCTCTTCCAGCCTATTATTTTGCAGAAGAGAGTCTATCCTTGAAATAGGGTGGAGATTCTAACCTTTAATGGGTCCCTGCAATTTGTCAGTGTTGCCTGTGCCTGGATGGCTGATTGCATTTAAACATGGAGTTTAGTATCAGAAAGCCCATTTAGCTGTGCATCTAGTGTGTGTCCTTCTATGTAGCTTTTGTCAGTAACAATGCTAACTTTTAGAATTCTGTTTGTCTGATGCCTATGTTTATCTCAATTACTTTTTGTTGTTGTTGTTGTTTGTTTGTTTGTTTTTGAGAAAGGGTTTTCCTCTGTTACCCAGACTTGAGTGCAGTGGTGCAATCATAGCAACCTCAAACTCCTGGACTCAAGCACTCCTTCTGCCTCAGCCTCCCATGTAGGTTGGACTACAGGCTTGTGCCACCAGGAGTGGCTTTTCTTTCTTTTTTTTTTTTTTTTGTGGAGGTGGCATCTCACTCCATTGCCCAGGCTGGTCTCACACTCCTGGCCTCAAACAATCCTCCCACTTTGGCCTCCCAAAGCACTGGTATTACAGGCATGAGCTACTATGCTCAGCTCTCAATTACTTTTGAATCTAAGGATGCCACTTGTTGGACCCCCATGCCCCATGATTATTCTTAGAATTTTCTGTCGGTTAGCAAAAGAACTCTTTGTAATGAAGGGAGCAAAAGAATAATAGAATTTACAAAAGTTTAGCTCCCTGTTATTCTGCATTTGTCAGTGTCAGAGCTTGCCCCAAATCAAGTCTTCTCTTTCGATTCAAATAGAGTTTAGAATAACCTTAATGTGGTTCTTGGTTGTTTTTCTTTTCCAAATATAGTTCATTATCATTATACATGGAAGATTTTTCTGTAAAGTCATCAAGGACACTGAATTAGTGAATAATGAACAATTGTTCCTAGAAGAAAGTCAGGGTTCGTTCCTGTGAGCCTCTGGTTGCAATATTTTTCTCAACTCATCAATACATAACCTTGTTTTGTGTGTGTTTCTGTTTAAAGATATCTTATTTAATATATATTACTGATGTATTAACAACCCCAGAGTCAACAGCACTGTAAGTCATGCCTGGATGGATCTTATCTAACATGGCTTCTCCATAAGGCACATCACAGTCTTTCATTTATAACACTAACCAGCAGTTCAGCTCTATGCTTCAGGGTCATTTTAAACAGCACAATACCAAAAAAATACCCATAAAAATGTAAAAAATGTGGCACTAAATAGATTACAGTTTGAAAGCTAAAATAAGAAGGCAGAGTGTCTCATTCATCCCTCTCTGGAAACACACAACATCAGGCAATTTAATTTTTTGGCCATTCTGTATATGTCCATGAATGACTGTGAACATGCCCCATAGACTGATTTTTTTAAAGTACATTTTAATGAGTAGATGAATTCACAAATGTGGAATCTGCAAATAACGAGGCTCAACTGTTAGAACTTTTTATGATATATTGTCTACTTTCTGAGAGTTCTTTTCTCTGCCTCTAAAATGTTATAGTAGAATAACAGACATACATTTTGAAAGTGCTAAATATATTAGCTTAATATAGAGCCAGTCAAGTGAGGCTTTTACAAAATTTTCTATTCCTAACTTTATCTCTGGAGAGATATACAACTAGAGAAGACAAAACTAACTTTCTGCATGGAAATAAAATCTCAACATGGTGGCAATACTTCTTAAAGGATTCTGTGAAATATTTAATCTGGCAGATTTTTTATTTCAACACAGATTTGTTGAATGATGAAAATGAAAGAATTTTCATAGCAGCGGTTTTCTCTAGTGACTATCCAGTTTTTACTATCTCATATGAAGTAGAAGCTAGTTATGCTGTAGTTGAATTACTTTATCATTTTCCACAAGGTAACAGTTACTTTCTATACTTTATCATAATTCCTTCTATTAAACATTTCAATCAACCTTGTGTACGACAAGAGGTAAAACAAACATAACAACTCCAAACCAGTCACTCCAAAAAATCAAATAAGAGTTAGCATATTACTTATTATTTTCATTGCTGATTCAGAAAGCATTTTTACTTATGTTTGTTCACTCACCAGTACAAGTCTTCATTATTGCCAATGAATGTTTGTGTTTGTAATTCACTGGTCCTCATATTAGACTAAAATCTTACGTACTTCCTGCGGCTTATGGCACCACCTCAGCTACTTGTTTCATGTGCCCTGCAGCATTGTTTCAGGAGAGTGTCCTTTGTCTCTGCTCTTCCAGCCTATTATTTTGCAGAAGAGAGTCTATCCTTGAAATGGGGTGGAGATTCTAACCTTTAATGGGTCCCTGCAACTTGTCAGCGTTGCCTCCTCTGGGCCCCAAAGCGTTCACTATCTGGAGCTGACCAGTCATTCTTCTAAGAGTGTTTGGATGTCCTTGTTAGATGGCCCCAGGTGGCCATGGTAGCCAGGCACATGCTCAGAGATTCTGTTACCTTTCACTTCTGGATTTGGATGAAACAACACACTACACAGCATGAGGACTAATGTCTGGAACAGGAGCTGAAAGGGCCCAATACTGCTGCATGGAAGTGGAAGGAAGTTACTTCCCAATGATGCAAATTTCAAACATGAAACAGAAGAATGACGGGATCAGAGAGACACATTGCATTACTTCTCTCTCTCTCGTGGATGACCCTCAGGCCAAATGGATATCTCTGCCAAATGACCTGCTATGCCATTCTTCATGGCTTATTGTAAAGCAATGGCCAGGGTGGTAGCATGTACCTGCACATTGCTTCACATCTTCCAATGCCTCACTTCCCCTTTTCCACATTCTTTCTGGCCTGAGTTTACATCATCCAAGGAAAGCATTAGTGCATTCTTTCTCGCTTCCAGCTCGGTTTTCTAGGGAATTCAAACTAACACGGTTCCTAAGTTTAACACTTCATCTTTTTCTTGCTAAGATATAGGACAAATAAGAGTTTATAATTTTGCTATTACCTATTTCTCTTAAAAATAGAAAATCAAGTTATTTTGTCAGTATAGGAGGCTTCTAATATTAATAAGGAAAAAAATCCATGGACTTGAATGTGTGGTTTATATACAACATAATACTAATTTCAATTTGTAGGCTTTCTGCTTGAGAATAGAAAGGAGGGGGTTGGCAGTTAATTTAGCTTGAAATGCACCTAGAACATTTGCAGAGTAAGGGCCTTTCATAGGAATATTAGTGTGCATTATATTCCATTCATGTATTATTCAGCACAGCTAAAACATAAAATCCAACTCAGGTGACAACAAGTGATAGTCATGCACACTTCCACCTTCTCTTCAGTATCATCCTGTGAAATGCTTTTCTCTGAGCTCTGCTCAAAGAAGCAAAACAGCGGGGGCCTCCACTTCACACATGCTCCCAGAGAGAAATCATGCTACACATTTTTCATTTAGAAATAAAAAATTTGGAATAAATCCATGGGAGTGAAAATCCATTAGATAATTGCTGCTAAATGTCTGGCATTTTAATTTGAAGATTTGCAGTAGCACACTGCTCTTAAAATGGCAGTACATTTGACAAAGTTCTGTCTAAATTTTTATGGATATAAGCACTTAGAATCGTCACCGGTGCTATTTTCCCTGTCGTGTAAGTATTCATCAGCTCTGTGTATTGTTGTATACCATGATGACCCTTTTATAAAGTGCCTAGAGGTTCGTTATGAATTTTAAGATGAACATTTAACAGCAGTTTACAGATGTTTTATAACTAGTTTATATAAGACTGGGATAATTACTAGCAGATTTGCAGATTCTATCTGAACAGGAATCAATTTTTGGATTGAAACATTTTCTATATTTACATATTTCTGTCCTTTTCTCCCTTGAAAATTTCAGAAGTATATGTGACTGTATTGTAGTGTGTCATCAAACCTGGCCACTATTGCTTCTGCCATATGTTACATACTCCACTATGAACTCTCTCACTCTTCCTTAGGTATCAGTTTCTTACCACATATCATATTATTGCCCTTTCTTTCTGTCTAAGATACAAATTTTGTTTTATGAATTACTAAAAAATATCTTTTTATTTTCTCCACATTCTTTAAGAACTATTCCCAATTTGTCGTAAATGTACATACTGTCTTTTCTCATTTCCAAAGCAACTTTTAAAAAAAACTTTTTAATTATATTTCAAGTTCTGGGATACATGAGCAGAATGTGCAGGTGTGTTACATAGTTATACATGTGCCATGGTGGTTTGCTGCACCCATCAACCCGCCGTCGAGGTTTTAAGCCCCGCATGCCTTAGGTATTTGTCCTAATGCTTTCCTTCCCCTTGTCCCCCACCCCCCAAACAGGCCTCAGTGTGTGATGTTCCCCTCCTTGTGTCCATGTGTTCTTCTTGTTCAATTCCCACTTATGAGTGAGAATATGTGGTGTTTGGTTTTCTGTTCCTGTGTTAGTTTGCTGAGAATGATGGTTTCCAGCTTCATCCATGTCCCTGCAAAGGACACGAACTCATTCTTTTTTATGGCTGCATAGTATTCCATGGTGTATATGTGCCACATTTTCTTCATCCAGCCTGTCATTGATGGGCATTTGGGTTGGTTCCAAGTCTTTGCTATTGCAAGTAGTGCTGCAATAAGCATATGTGTGCATGTCTCTTTATAGTAGAATCATTTATAATCCTTTGGGTATGTACCCATTAATGAAATTGCTGGGTCAAATAGTATTTCTAGTCCTAGATCCTTGAGGAATTGCCACACTGTCTTCCACAATGGTTGAACTAATTTAAACTCCCACCAACCGTATAAAATCATTCCTATTTCTCCACATCCTCTGCAGCATCTGTTATTTCCTGACTTTTTAATGATCACCATTTTAACTGGTGTGAGATGGTATCTCAATGTGGGTTTGATTTGCATTTCTCTAATGACCACTGATGACGAGCTTTTATTCAATTATTTGTCAGCTGCATAAATGTTTTCTTTTGATAAGTGTCTGTTCATATCCTTTGCCCACTTTTTGATGGGTTTTTTTTTTTCCTTGTAAATTTGTTTAAGTTCCTTGTAGATTCTGGATATTAGCCCTTTGTCAGATGGATAGATTGCAAAAATTTTCTCCCATTCTTTAGAAATGTTGATCGTTTCTTTTGCTGTGCAGAAGCTCTTTAGTTTAATTAGATCCCTTTTGTCAATTTTGGCTTTTATTGCCATTGCTTTTGGTGTTTTTGTCACGAAGTCTTTGCCCATGCGTATACCCTGACTGGTATTGCCTAGGTTTTCTTCTAAGTATTTTATGGTTTTATGTTTTTTGTTTAAGTCTTTAATCCATCTTGAGTTAATTTTTTTATAAGGTATAAGAAAGGGGTCCAGTTTCAGTTTTCTGCATGTGACTAGCCAGTTTTTCCAGCACCATTTAATAAATAGGAAATCCTTTCCCTATTGCTTGTTTTTGTCAGGTTTGTCGAAGATCAGATGGCTGTGGATGTATGGTGTTATTTCTGAGGCCTCTGTTCTGTTCCATTGGTCTATATATCTGTTTTGGTACCAGTACCATGCTGTTTTGGTTGCTGTAGCCTTGCAGTATAGTTTGAAGTCAGGTAGCATGATGCCTCCAGGTTTGTTATTTTTGTTTAGGATTGTCTTCTCTACACAGGCCTTTTTTCGGGTCCATATGAAACTTAAAGTAGTTTTTTCCAATTCTGTGAAGAAAGACAAAGGTAGCTTAATGGGAATAGCATTGAATCTATAAATTACTTTGGGCAGTATGGACGTTTTATTGATATTGATTCTTCCTATCCATGAGCATGGAATATTTTTCTATTTGTTTGTGCACTCTCTTATTTTCTTGAGCAGTGGTTTGTAGTTCTCCTTGAAAAGGTCCTTCACATCCCTTGTAAGTTGTGTTCCTAGGTATTTTATTTTCTTTGTAGCAATTGTGAATGGGAGTTTGCTCATCATTTGGCTCTCTGTCTATTATTTGTATAGAAATGCTTGTGGTTTTTGTACATTGATTTTGTATCCTGAGACTTTGCTGAAGTTTCTTATCAGCTTAAGGAGTTTTTAGGCTGAGACAATTGGGTTTTCTAAATATACAATCATGTTATCTACAAACAGAGACAATTTGACTCCCTCTCTTCCTATTTGAATACACTTTATTTCTTTCTCTTGCCTGATTGCCCTGGCCAAAACTTTCAACACTGTGTTGAATAGGAGTTGTGAGAGAGTGTCTTCTCATGGTTTCCAAGGGAATACTTCCAGCTTTTGCCCTTTCAGCATGATATTGGCTATGAGTTTGTCATAAATAGCTCTGATTATTTTGAGATATGTTCCCTCAATACCTAGTTTATTGAATGTTTTAAGTATGAAGCAGTGTTGAATTTTACTGAAGGCCTTTTATGCATCTATTGAGATAATCATGTTGTTTTTGTCGTTGGTTCTGCTTATGTCATGGGTTATGTTTACTGATTTGCTTATGTTGAACCAGACTTGCATCCCAGGGATGAAGCTGACTTGACCATGGTGGATAAGCTTTTTGATGTGCTGCTGGATTCGTGTTGCCAGTGTTCTGTTGAGGATTTTTGCATTGATGTTCATCAGATATATTGGCCTGAAATTTTCTTTTTTTGTTGTGTTTCTGTCAGGTTTTTGTATCAGGATGATGTTGGCCTCATAAAATGAGTTAGGGAGGAGTCCCTCTTTTTCCATTGTTTGAAATAGTTTCAGAAGGAATGGTATCAGCTCCTCTTCATACCTCTGGTCGAATTCAGCTGTGACTCCATCTAGTCTTGGGCTTTTTTTTGTTGGTAGGCTATTAATTACTGCCTCAATTTCAGAACTTGTTATTGGTCTACTCACAGAGTCAACTTTTTCCTGGTTTAGTTTTGGGAGGGTGTATGTGTCCAGGAATTCATCAGTTTCTTCTAGATTTTCTAGTTTATTTGCATAGAGCTGCTCATAGTATTCTGTGATGGTAGTTTGTATTTCTGCTGGATCAGTGGTGATATCCCCTTCATAATTTTTTTTTATTGGATTATTATACTTTAAGTTTTAGGGTACATGTGCACAATGTGCAGGTTAATTACATATGTATACATGTGCCATGCTGGTGTGCTGCACCCATTAACTCGTCATTTAGCATTAGGTATATCTCCTAATGCTATCCCTCCCCGCTCCCCCCACCCCACAACAGTCCCCAGAGTGTGATGTTCCCCTTCCTGTGTCCATGTGTTCTCATTGTTCAATTCCCACCTATGAGTGAGTACATGTGGTGTTTGGTTTTTTGCCCTTGCAATAGTTTACTGAGAATGATGATTTCCAATTTCATCCATGTCCCTACAAAGGACATGAACTCATCATTTTTATGGCTGCATAGTATTCCATGGTGTATATGTGCCACATTTTCTTAATCCAGTCTATCATTGTTGGACATTTGGGTTGGTTCCAAGTCTTTGCTATTGTGAATAGTGCCGCAATAAACATAGGTGTGCATGTGTCTTTATAGCAGTGTGATTTATAGTCCTTTGGGTATATACCCAGTAATGGGATGGCTGGGTCAAATGGTATTTCTAGTTCTAGATCCTTGAGGAATCACCACACTGTCTTCCACAATGGTTGCACTAGTTTACAGTCCCACCAATAGCGTAAAAGTGTTTCTATTTCTCCACATCCTCTCCAGCACCTGCTGTTTCCTGACTTTTTAATGATTGCCATTCTAACTGGTGTGAGATGATATCTCATTGTGGTTTTGATTTGCATTTCTCTGATGGCCAGTGATGGTGAGCATTTTTTCATGTGTTTTTTGGCTGCATAAATGTCTTCTTTTGAGAAGTGTCTGTATTTGATTCTTCTCTCTTTTCTTCTTTATTATTCTGGCTAGTGGTCTATCTATTTTGTTAGTCTTTTCAAAAAACCAGCTCCTGGAATCATTGATTTTTTTGAAGGGTTTTTCATGTCTCTATCTTTTCCAGTTCTGCTCTGATGTTAGTTATTTCTTGTCTTCTCAATTTCTTTTAATTATGATGTTAGAGTGTCAATTTAGATCTTTCCTGCTTTCTGATGTGGGCATTTAGTGCTATAAATCTCCCTCTTAACATTGCTTTAGCTGTGTCCCAGAGATTCTGGTACATTGTGTCTTTGTTCTCATTGGTTTCATAAAACTTATTTATTTCTCCCTTAATTTGATTATCCAGTAGTCAATCAGGACCAGGTTGTTCAGTTTCCATGTAGTTGTGCAGTTTTGAGTGAGTTTCTTAATCCTCAGTTCTAATTTGATTGCACTGTGATCTGAGATACTGTTTGTTATGATTTCCATTCTTTTGCATTTGCTAAGGAGTGTTTTACTTCCAATTATGTGGTCAATTTTAGAATAAGTGCTATGTGATGCTGAGAAGAATGCATATTCTGTTGATTTGGGATGGAGAGTTCTGCAGATGTTTATTAGGTCTTCTTGGTCCAGAGCTGAGTTCAAGTCCTGAATATCGTTGTTAATTTTTTGTCTCGTTTATCTGTCTAATATTGACAGTGAGGTGTTAAAATCTCCCACTATTATTGTGTGGGAGTCGAAGTCTCTATGTAGCTCTCTAAGAACTTGTTTTATGAATTTGGGTGCTCCTGTATTGGATGCATATATATTTAGTATAGTTAGCTCTTCTGGTTGCATTGATCCCTTTACCATTATGTAATGCCCTTCTTTGTCTCTTTTGATCTTTGTTGATTTAAAGTCTGTTTTATCAGAGACTAGGATTGCAACTCCTGCATTTTTTTGCTTTCCATTTGCTTGATAAATCTTCCTCCATCCCTTTATTTTGAGCCTATGTGTGTCTTTGCACGTGAGATGAGTCTCCCGAATACAGCACACTAATGGGTCTTGACTTTTTATCCAATTTGCCAGTCTGTATCTTTTAATTGGGGCATTTAGCCCAGTTACATTTAAGGTTAATATTGTTATGTGTGAGTTTGATTCTGTTATCCTGATGGTAGCTGGTTATTTAGCACATTAGTTGATGCTGTTTCTTCATAGTTTAGTTGATCTTTATATGTTGGTATGTTTTTGCAGTGGATGGTACCAGTTTGCTGGTATTTAGTGCTTCCATATTTAGTGCTTTCCATATTTAGTGCTTCCTTCAGGAGCTCTTGTAAGGAAGGCCTTGTGGTGACAAAATCCCTCAGCATTTGCTTGTCTTGAAAGGATTTTATTTCTCCTCACTTATGAAGCTTAGTTTGGCTGGATATGAAATTCTGGGTTGAAAATTCTTTTCTTTAAGAATGTCGAATATTGTCCCCCACTCTTTTCTGGCTTGTAGGGCGTCTGCAGAGAGATCCACTGTTTTCATGAAGTTAATCTTCAATTTCTGATATCCTTTCTTCTGCTTTATTGATTCGCTATTGATACTTGTGTATGCTGCACAAAGTTCTCATGCTGTATTTTTCAGCTCCATCAAGTCATTTATGTCCTTCTCTAAACTGGTTATTCTAGTTAGAAGTTCCTGTAACCTTTTATCAAGGTTCTTAGCTTCCTTGCATTGAATTAGAACATGCTCCTTTAGCTTGGGAGAGTTTGTTATTACCCACCTTCTCAAGCCTAATTCTGTCAATTTGTAAAACTCATTTTCTGTCCAGTTTTGTGCCCTTACTGGAGAGGAGTTGTGATCACTTGGAGGAGAAGAGGCATTTTGGTTGTTGGAATTTTCAGCCTTTTTGCAGGTGGATTTTTGAAGGTGGATTTTCCTCACCTTCATTTATTTATTTACCTTTGTTCTTTGATGTTGATGACCTTTGGATGGGGTATTGGTGTGGGCATCCTTTTTCTTGATGTTGACGTTATTACTTTCTTTTTGTTAGTTTTCCTTTTAAGAGTCAGGCCCCTCTTCTGCAGGTCTGCTGGAATTTGCTGGAGGTCCACTCCAGGTGCTGTTTGCCTGGGTATCACCAGTGGAGGCTGCAGAACAGCGAAGATGGCTGCCTGCTCCTTCCTCTGGAAGCTTCATCACAGAGGCACACCTGCCTGATTCCAGCTGGAGCTCTCCTGTATGAGGTGTCGGATGACGCCTGTTGGGAGGTGTCTCCCAGTCAGAAGGCATGGGGGTCAGGGACCCACTTGAGGAGGCAGTCTAACCCTTAGCACAGCTCGAGTGTTGTGCTGGGAGATCTGCTGCCCTCTTCAGAGCCAGCAGGCAGGAATGTTTAAGTCCGCTGAAGCTGTGCCCTTCCCTCAGGTGCTCTGTCCCAGGGAGATGGGAGTTTTATCTATAAGCCCCTGACTTGGACTGCTGCCTTTCTTTCAGAGATGCCCTGCCCAATCAGGAGGAATCTAGAATGGCAGTCTGGCCACAGACTCTTTCCTGCAGTGTGGTGAGTCACCCAGTTGAAATTTCCCAGCTTCCTCAATACTGGGAGGGGCAAAGAGCCTACTCAAGCCTCAGTGATGGTGGACGCCCCTCCCCAAGCTTGAGTGTCCCAGGTCAACTTCAGACTGCTGTGCTGGCCACGAGAATTTCAAGCCAGTGGTTCTCAGCTTGCTGGGCTCTGTGGGAGTGGGACTCACTGAGCGAGGCCTCTTGTGTTCCTGGCTTCAGCCACCTTTCCAGGGGAGTGAACAGTTCTGTCTCACTGGGGTTCCAGGCGCTAATGGGGCATGAAAAAAAACTCCTGCAGCTAGCTCAGTGTCTGCCCAAACAGCCACCCAGTTTTGTGCTTGAAACTCAGGGCCCTAGTGGTACAGGTGCACAAGGGAATCTCCTTGTCTGCAGGTACCAAAACCATGGCAAAAGCGTAGTATCTGGGCCAGATAGCACAGTCACTCACAGCTTCCCTTGGCTAGGGGAAGGAGGTCCCCAGCCTCTTGTACTTCTCAGGTGAGGTAATGCCCCAGCCTGCTTCTGCTCACCCTCTATGGGCTGCACCCACCGTCTAACCAGTCCCACTGAGGTGAATCAGGTATCTCAGTGGGAAATGCAAAAATCACCTGCCTTCTGTGTTGGTCTTGCTGGGAGCTGCAGACCAGAGCTCAAGTCTCTCTTATTTCTTAGTGCATTCCCTGTCTCATTCAAAGTTGCCACTCTCTTCATTCTAAATCTAATTAAGCAAGCAAACAAAATATTCCCCCAATTTTTGCCCTCCCTCTTATTCTTAACATTACATTCTCTACCACTTATTCATTTCAAATGCATTTTTAAAAATTAATAGTCTATGTTCTTTCTGGAAAAATCACTTTTGATAGATTTTAGAAGTTCTGTTGTATAAAAATGGGACTAATTAGAGATTTTTTTGCTTTTTAAAAAATAGAAACCCACACTTACTGTTTCATGCAATTAATACCCTTTTTCATTCTTTAAGATTTTGTTTTGAGGTCTTGTATTTGACATGTGGCTTTCTTCTTTTTTCTACACTGTGTGGCCAAAAGTAATTTATTCAGCTTTCTCAAATATTTCTATTTGTCATCTATACAATGAAGACACTTGCTATCTGTTGCCTAGCATAATTTGAAGGATTGAAGATGTTTTATAAAAATTCTGTAATAATGTCTGGACCTAGTATTCACTTTGATAAACGGTGACTATCATTCCTAGACAGTACATACTAGTGGCACAATTATATAGTTCTATAGGACCCTATAAAACCTTCTGGATAAGTTAACCAGGGTGAGTTAAACCACTTATCCAGTAATCAGATGGGAAGAGAAATTTAGAAGTAAAGGTAAAAGTACACAAGAGAAGTAGTGTATGGCTACACATTATACCCATTTGAAATGGCTGATCATTTTTCCTTTGATTTCTTGTAGTAGACATTGAGAAGTCTTGAAAGTGTAAAATATTTTGTCCTAAAAAGTTGGGCAGTTTTACTAAAGAACAAAAGAGAAATGTTATAGTAGTGTGTGAAGCAAGGCAGAAGCAGTTTACTGAGATACCTTTCAGGGTCTCTGCTTGCCTTAATTTGTCTCTGACATGTGTTTTGGATAGCCTGGATCATAATGCTAAAAGATAGAATAATGGTTATGTTAATTACCTTTTAGAGCACATACAGCTAACACAATGGATTTGTGTGTGTGTGGTTCATATGTGTATATATATTTACATATATATATAGAGGGAGAAAGAGAGAGAAAGTGAGCGAGAGAGAGAGAGAGAGATGTATCTAAAAAGCTTCAGTATTAAAACACACATACAAACAAACAGAACAACCCTTTGTTTTCTGATTCATTTCCTTTAACATGTTTAATCGGTTCTTTAGTTGAGCTGCTTTATAAATAATCCACTTATATTTGGACTTCTGTGAGCAGTGATTTATTCAAAATTACTAACTGAGAGACTCATTTTAGTTAATTTGACTACTTTGTTGGCAAACTGGAAGAATGCCAGATGGCGTTTTGTTTTTTTACTACTTATTTCCAAGAGTAGAATAAATCATTTTTTACTTCCATAAATGATAATTTTAATGACACTTATGATACTTCCTGGGTCCAGGAAAACACTTCCATCTATTCTTCCATAAACAATTCTTCAACTAGGAAAATATTAAAAATAGGTTAACAGGAGTCTCCCTTAGTGACTGAAGATATAGCTCTCTCTATGCTATGCCTCCTGCTATCTAATTCTGAAAGAACATAGGGAATAGGAGATATCTTCTCTTTCTCTTTTTCAACTAATATACCCTTCTATTACATGACCACAGCTTGCTCTGAAAATTATTTTGTACTAATCTTTTGTTACACTCATGACTATCATAATTAAATAATGGTATGATTATCTATTTAATGATTATCTTACTCATTAGATCTTGGAATTCATAAGCAGATAAACTTTACTATCTTGCTCAAAGCTCTATTACTAATGTTTAGCAAAAATGCCACATATGTGGTAGGAACATAGAAGCAATTTATTTAATCAATTAGGCTGATGAGAAATGTGAAACTTACTGGAGTTGAAACACATGTACCATTATCTGAATATATTTTGTCAAAAGATTGCCAGGAAATAGTGCTGTGATCTTACAAATTTGAGAGTGTATCTACTTTCTGGACAGTCTATACCTGGATATTTTAAATTCCTGAGAGAGAGAAGTTTTAGGACAGAAAAGTTTGACCAGAGATATTGGTCAAAAAGTTTTACAAGTCTTTGGTTTAAAAAAAGTAAAATTGAACGATTACTCATATAAGATCTAGATAGTGCATTTTTTGCTTTCAGTCCTTTGCATGATGCTAGAAATTATCTGATATGACATGAAAGGATCACTGGGAGCAGGCGACACAAGGATTACTGAATTTCAACTGAGTTTTTGATCATATTAATTCAAAAAGAGAAAGGGTGTTCTTATTGTGTATTGACATTGATTACAACTCCTCACTGTGAAATCTAATCAGCTTGATAAAATAGTATATTTACTAACTTTTGCCTAATTTAGCACACAAATGAACTTGTTAAAAACTGTATATACCTATTATATACATTAACCTATTTATATTTATCTATTTATATACATCTACATCTAAACCTACATCAATTTTTTTCACATAATATTCTGCTAAACTCTTATTTATATTCTGAAACAAAATGACCTCATTTAAGGGATTCACATGTTATTAATTTATGTGTTTACTTATTTTGAGACAGGATCTCATTCTGTCACCCAGGCTGGAGTGCAGTAGTGCTTGGTGCTATCATAGCTAACCGCAGCCTTGACCTTGGCTTAATCAATCCTACCAATTCAGTCTCCCAAGTACCTAGGACTACAGGTCCACACCAACATACCTGGCTCACTTTTACTTTTCATTTTTGTAGAGCTACAGTCTCACTATGTTGCCCAGGGTGGTCTCGAACTCCTGGCCTCAAGCAACCCTCCTGCTTCAGACTCTCAAAGTGCTGGGATTACAGGCGTGAGCCACCTCTCTTACCTCTCCTGTCCTCTCATATCATTTAGATCTCCACAGAATGGATAGACAGATACCTTTTATTGACATTATTTGTGTATAACTCAGGAAATTAGTACCAGCTTTTCCATGAGCCTCCATCAGGTACTCATAGAAATGACTGGAGATACAGTAAGAAATGAGGGTGCTCTCTCTTCCTGGTTGTCTAATGAGGAGGAGGTCAAAGGCTGCCATTAGACAACAGGTGTGAAACGCCACCCACTTCATTGAATCTTTCTCTCATAAATCAAAATCTTTATTGGAAGGAGTCAGCAAATTCTCTCACCTTCATCACTTCCGGGAGAGGAGTAGGAGCAACATCTATTTACTTCTGGCAGGAGGTAACGACACTTCTTCCCATCCCTAGGAACTAGGTAAAGGCCCACTGATCCTTAGAAAGAGTTAGACACAAAAGCTGCCTGTCTGGTCATAGGAGGGAGTACAAAATCCTCCTGGGTTCAGGACCTCATGCCAGTAATAAGGAAGTGTCTGCTCTTTCTGCAGGAGGGGAAGAAAGCTCTCTTCTTTTGAATGTCTGCCATAGATATGAGGAAGTTTGACTGCTTTGGGAGAGCAGGAGTCAGAATACTCATAAAGCTCTACACACAGGTTCCAATCATATAGATCCTACCTGAGGCTGATGCTGGACCAGTAGAACCAAGAGATCCCCATAGGTAACCCCATGACAACTTTAGCATGGAATAACAAGGAATAACAGTCTACTGCTTTGGGAGAGGTAAGAGCCTAAGCAGAGGTCCTCTCTGAGATGCAGATATCCAGGGACTGTGGAAATCCTAGTGTGGAGCAAAGATACTGAGAAAAACATCCATTGGCTCTCCAGGTACCATACTAAGCACAAGGTAACTGCAACCAATCACCTGAAGAATTTGGAGACTGTTTCATCAAAGTTAAAGATAGCAACAAAAAAACCTAACTAAAGTCAACTATTCATGAGACAAGCTGAACACTCCAGATGATATGCTGATAGAAGAGGCTTGCACAATTCTGGTCAAATATGCTATGGTACCTCAGTCCCTACTCTTCTGTTCTTCTGTGCGTGCTATTTCACATGCATTAAAAAATTGTGGGAACACAAAAAAAAAGGGAAAAAAATGACCCATTTTTAAAAGAAAACTAGTCAATAGAGCCAGACTGAACAGACCCAGATTTGGGAACTATGAGGCAGCATCTTTAAAATACTTATAATTAATATGCTAAAGGTTCCAGTAGAAAAAGCAGATAATACATATAAACTATGGAAATTTTATCAGAAAAAAGAAAACCATAAAAATATTTAAATGTAAATGCTAAAAAAGAAAACACAATATTAAACAAGAAAAATTCCTCTTGTAAGTTTGTGAGCAGACTAGGGGCTGAAGAAAGAATCAGTGAACTTTAAGATAGGTCACTAGAGAGTATCCAAGACAAAACACAGAGTAATAAAAAAAAATAGTAAAAAAAAAAAAAAAAAAAAAGAGGTGCCATGGAGAAATCTCAGTGTTGTGTGTTCTAGCAGATGTGTAATTTAACTCCTAGAAACATAAGATACAGCAGCACACGGCAGAAAAAAAATTTGAAGAGGTAAAGGCTCAAAATTCCCCAAAATTCTTAAAAGAAAACAAACCACATATTCAATAGGCCAATAGAAATCCAATAGGAATAAAAACAAACAAAAAAAGTCAGCTAGATATACTATAGTCAAGTTTCTAAAACCAAGAATAAAGTGAAAATATTGAAGACAGCTAGAGAAAATTTTAAAATATATATATATTAGAGCAAAATGAAAGAGCCAGAAAGGATTTCCAATCAGAAACTGCAAGCCAGAACTCAATGAAATATTTTAAAATGCCAGAACTGGGGGATGATTAGCAGCCCATGTGATAAGGTCCCGCCATTGCACAAATCAACGGTTATGGATTCAGTAAGTACTTGGGCTCAACATGCTTAAGAAATACAAATGAAGCCACTCAGGATTTGGACCATTGAAGATATATTTTTTAAAATTGTTTAACACCTTATAATTATTTGAAGCTGCCATTTTCTAAGTCTAACTTGGTCTCTGAATTTTACTTTAACTTATGCATCATTTGTTTTTGTCTTTTACCTGAAGTTTAACTGGCCCCAGGTCTAACTGACTCTCCTTTTAAAATGTCCCTGAAATATGTCCCCTCCTTCTTTCTTTGCCCCTACTGGCTAAGTTTGGTCTTTCTCTTCTTGTGCACAGATTATTGTGGTGATTTCTATTTTGTACTCTGTCTTCCCCCTAAGATTAATTACTCTGCCTATTTTTTATTTCAATCTGAAACTTAAAACTTTTGAAGATTACACATGGCTTACATAAGCTCACAACTCTGTAAGCATCAAGCACAAAGCCTCTTGCTTGCTGATCCCTCTTCAACTACTTCCCCTCAAGGATTCTACCTTTCTACTTGCTTTCCTCAGGACCAACAAAGTGAAGATTAACATGTCTTTATTCATTGCACTATTTAGGATTATTTTAGCCACAGCTAATGTAAATTATGCTTAAAATTGGCTTAAACAATAGGAACACTTACTTTATTATATAAAAGTGGTCCAGAGATAGGTTTGCTTCAACATTGGTTGATTCAGCCCTGAAAGCTATCATCAAGGAACTAGCATTTTTCCATTCTCAGTTTGGTTAATTTCAGTATTAGCTTTAATTTTAGATGAGTGGCAAGATGCTGTGTAAATTTCAAACATTGTATCTAAATGCAATAATTTCTGGAGTAACAAATGTGATTATTTTTTCTTTTATATTCACTTGGAAAATGAAAAGCATTTTTAGAAAATGCACTATACAGGACTGGGTATAGTCGCTTGTGCCTGTAATCCCAGAACTTTGAAAGGCTGAAGCAAGAGGATCCCCTGAGCCCAGGAGTTCAAGATCATCCTGGCGGAGGGAGCGGGGGGGGTGGGGAGGGCGGGTGGTGGGAAGAATAAACTCACTCACTAAACCTTGTTTTACATTTTATTGATCAGAACTGGGTCACATTTTCATTTGATTATCCTTAGACCAATTCAGCCCACTTCTGTGGATGTGTATGAGTTCAGATTCCCATAACACAATGTGGAAATGGGGTGAATATCTAAAAAAAATCAGAATTTTGAGGAGGAACAAATGAAAAATGGATGTAGGATTAAAAAATCGTAATATTTAATATATGTGTGAGCTTCTCTATTTCTGGAATACCCTGGGCTTATTTTAGATGACACTTTCTACTCATTTTGCAAAATTTAGCTTAAATATCTTCTTCCTATGTTGTGTTTCCTGATTTCAATTTACTTACTTCTTCGTCTTAGATCAGCCAGGATTCAGTGAAAGCCTATAATAAATTACTTATATTTACATGACATTATTTTTATGCCTTTCCACATAGAAGCTCCCGGAAAGTACCAACTATGTCAGTCATCTTTACTTATTCATCACTGAGCACAGTACCTAAGTTTAAAGGAAGAGGCAAAAATGTTGAATTGGGTTTTCTACAACATTCTCGGTACATATTATGTCAGTTTTCAGTATGAAAATCCCTTGGTTCTGCATGTAATTTTTATACTTTCTGTGTGATTGGCTTTAACATAAAAGATTATTTACTCAGCATGTAGTAAATCAGAACTTGAAAAAAATCAGAGGGCCATATGGATGTAAAATATTTCAGTCATCTGGCATAGATAATAACTTGACAGAGAAAATGTCAGACAAAATTACCCTTAAATGATTCTGAGTCCCCTATGGAAATCATGTAACTATTGTATCTCTTTAAAAAAATTCCATGCCTGGCTTTGATGAAATATTTATTACAAAATAAATATCTTGTGTAACATATCACTGAGAGTTGTTGATATATCATACAAATTCAATCTGAATATAGATGATCTTTTTAGATGACAATTCAAGTAGAAATCCTTAGATTTTAAAATTTATTTTGAATAAAACTGCCCCAAAACATTCATTTTTAATTATACATATTCCACACTGACAAACTTTGACCAAGTTGGTCTCTGGGAGATGAATATTTGACTTCAAAGATCACAGTCATTTTAATAAATAAAATGTTATAGATGCTAGCATCAGTGAAAATGGCAGAATACAGACCTCAAAACTTCACCCCTTCACAACATAACTACAAAAACCTGACAAAGATATTTGGAATCAACTTTTAGAGAATTCTTGAAATTAATTAAAGGCTTACAGCACCCCGGGTATCATTGGGTCAAGAAAACTGGCTGGATTTTGGTAAAAACAGAGAGTTTTGTGGTGTTTTATCTAGTCCAATCCCCTGTTCCTCAGCTCCTCACGAGTCTTGAAAAATAACAGGCTACCTTTTCAGTACTGGAGGGAGCAGAGCACATTTGGAGCTCTCTCAAAGCCTCATTATGAGAAAGGATTCTTTCTTGGCCTGTCTGGTGGTTCACTGGTAAACTTCACACGAAAAGACTGCCATTAATTGACTCAAATTCACTCAATGCTCAAATTCACTCAGTGTTAAAAGCTTTTCTTTGTGGGACCTTTGTAGAATGTTTTTCCATCAAGGCTGTCTGGGACAGTGAATACTATTAATAGTAGGGGCAAACGATAGACTAACCAAAATGCTTAAAAGGAAAGCCTTAGGATGAGATATCCAAAGGGGCTTTGGAAAGCTCCAACATTCTTGGGAATCTAGAAGGCCATATCCATGTATAGGACTGTACACATGCTCAGGAAATGCCTGAGAAGGTGTCAAAGTATTACTTTAGGCTGATTTGGAGATTCTTTAAAAGCAGAAAGTAGTGGCTAAAATGGAGTAGCCAATTACCTGATTGAATATAGAAAGCATATTCAAACATCCTCACAGGGTCCCCTGGCAGAGACTTGGAGATTTACCTGCTCTAGACACTTAAGGAAATAACTGTCCAATTAACTGAACACTGAGGTAGCTGAGTACAGACTTTAGCAGCTACATTTGACAAACATTGCAATTACAAGCAGCAACACAAACCAACCTTGGGATGGGGATAGAATTCTTTTCTTTCTTCTTTTTTTTTTTTTTTTTTGAGACAGAGTCTCGCTCTGTCACCCAGGCCGGAGTGCAGTGGCGCAATCTCCGCTCACTGCAAACTCCACCTCCTGGGTTCAAGTGATCCTCCTGCCTCAGCCTCCCTAGTAGCTTGGATTACGGGTGCCCACCACCATGCCTGGCTAATTTTTGTATGTTTGATAGAAACAGTGTTTCACCCTGTTGACCAGGCTGGCCTTGAGCTCCTGACTTCAGGTGATCCACCTGCCTCAGCCTCCCGAAGTGCTGGCATTACAGGCATGAGCCACTGCACCCAACCTCGAGGTAGAGTTTGATTTCTAGAGTTGCTGCATTACTTTATTTTAAATATCCAGTTTCCAACAAAAATTATGAGATGTGCAAAGAAACCAAAAATTTTGACCCATAAATAGTGTCCAAGGATAGCCAAAACTAACTTGAGAAGGGAGAAGAAAATTGGAAGACTCTGACTTGCCAATTTTAAATCTCACTACAAAACTACGGTAACCAAGACAGTGTCATCATGGAATAATGGAATTAACATATAGGTCAATGTGATATAATTGAAGGTATAAAGTTAAGCCCATCTATGATCAACTGATTTTTGATATGGATGTCAGTACCATTCAATGGGGCGAGAATAGTATTTTCAGCAGTTGGCATTGGGATAGCCTAATGTAAAAGAATAAATTTGAAGTGCTACTTTATACCATATACAAAAACTAATTGAAAATATTTTTTCTTAGTCTATCTGTGCTGCTATAACAAAATACTACAGTCTGGATAACTTAGAAATAATATAAATTTATTTCCTCACAGTTCTGGAGGCTGGGAAGTCCACAATCAAAGCACTAGCATATGATGTCTGGTAAGGGCCTGGTCTCTGCTTCCAAGATGGTGCCTTGAATGTTGTACCCTCCAGAGGGGAGAAATACTGTTCCTCTCATGGCAGAGAAAAGGAAGAGACAGAATTTACTCCCACAAGCCCTTTTATAGTGGCATTGACCCATTCGTGAGGGCAGATCCCTCTTGATCTATACATCACTCATTAGGCCCCCACCACCCAACACTGTAGCAGGTGTGACTTATGTTTCAACTTGAGTTTTGGAGGGCACTAAAACACTTAAACCACACCATGAATCAAAGGCATAAGTGAAGGAGCTTAAACTATAAATATCTTAGAGAAAAACATAGCCATGGAATAAATCTTTGTGACTTTGGATCACCCAAAGTTTCTTAGATTTGGCACTAAAACCACAAAGAACTAAATAAAATATAGGTAAATTGTAATTCAACAAAGTAAAAAACTTTTGTGCATTAAAGAACACTATCAAGAAAATGAAAAGACAGTCCTCAAAATTAGAGAAAACATTTGCTAATGATGTATCCCGTAAGGGTCTAATAGCTGGGTTATAGAAAGGCCTCTTATATCTTAACAAAATATCAACCCAATTTAAAAAATGAGGCATGTACTTGATCATAAATTTATACAAAGAAGATATACAGATGACCGAAAAGCACGCAAAAAGATGGTCAACATCATTAGTCATTAGGGAAATAGAAATCAGAACAATGAGATACCACTTTTCATCCACTAGAATGGCTATATTTTTTAATAAAATATGAGTGTTGAAGAAAATGTGGAAAAATTGTAACCACAATTTATTGGTAGTAGAATAAACAGTGGTACATTCACTGTGGGAAATAGTTTAGAAGTTCCTCGAAGACTTATACAGTTATGGGTTGCTTAATGATGGGATACTTCAGAGAAACGCATTGTTATGCAATTTTGTAACTATGCAAACATCATAGAGCTTACTTACACAAACCTAGGAGGTGTAGCCTACTACACACCTAGGCTGTATGGTATAGACTATTCAGGGCTACACACCTGTATATCATATTATTGTACTGAATTCTGTAGGCAGTTGTAACACAACTGTATGCATTTGTGTAACTAAGCATATCTAAACACAGAAAAGACAATAAAAATACAATATGAAAGATAAAAATTGCACACCTGTATAGGGCACATATCATGAACAGAGCTTGAAAAATTGGAAGTTGCTCTTAATGAGTGAGCAGTGAGTGAATGTGAAGGTCTATGACATTATTGTATGTTACTATAGACTATACACATGGTACACTTAGGTTATACTAAATTCATAAAAATATTTTTCTTTTTCTTTTTTTTTTTTTTGATAGAGTCTCACTCTGTCACCCAGGCTGGAGTGCAGTGGTGTGATCTCGGTTCACTGCAACCTCTGCCTCCCAGGTTCAAGCAATTTTTCTGCCTAAGCCTCCAGAGTAGCTGGGATAACAGATGCATGCCACAATGTCGGCTAATTTTTTGTAGTTTTAGTAGAGACAGGGTTTCACCATGTTAGCCAGGCTGGTCTCAAACTCCTGACCTCAATTGATCCACACACCTCCAATCCTTCCCAAAGTGCTAGGATTACAGGCATGAGCCACCACGCCTGGACAAAATTTTTCTTTCTTCAGTGAGTTAACATACTATAACATTTTTGCTTTATAAATTTTTAATTTTTTAAACTTCTGATTCTTTTGTACTAACATTTAGCTTAAAAGAAACATTGTACAGCTGTGCAAAAATATTTTTTCTTTATATCCTCATTCTATTAGCTTTGTTCTATCTTAAAATTGTTTTACTTTATTTTTTACTTTTAAACTTTTTTGTTAAAAACTAAGACATGAACATACACATTAGCCTAGGTCTATACAGGGTCAGGATCATCAATGTCACTGTCTTCTACCTCCACATCTTGTTCCGCTAGAAAGTCTTCAGGGGCAATAACTTGTATGGAGCTGTCATCTCCTATTATAACAATGCCTTCTTCTGGAATTTCTCCTGAAGGACCTGCCCGAGCCTGTTTTGCAGTTAACTTTTGTTTTAACTAGAAAGAGTACACTCCAAAATGATGATATAAAGTATAGATAATACATAAACTAGTAACATATTTGTTTATTAACATCCAGTATTAATACTGTATGTACCATACGTAAGTGTATGTGCTGTATATCACGTACCACATAACCATGTTTCTTTCAACAAAGGACTGCATATGCAATGATAGTCCCATAAGATTATAATGGAACAGAAAAATTCCTATCACCTAGTATTTACTATGCTTTTTAATTATTATTTTAGAGTATAATTATTAGGTTTTTTTTATTGTTAAAGAAAAATTACACAACAGCCTCAGACTGGTCCTTCAGGATGAATTCCGGAAGAAGACATTGCTGTCATAGGAGATGACAGCTCCAAGCGTTATTACCCCTTCATGAAGATGTTTCAGTGGGACAAGATGTGAAGGTGGAAGACAGTGATATTGATGATCCTGACCCTGTGCAAGCCTAAGCTAATATGTGTGTTTGTGTCTTAGTTTTTAACAAAAAGTTTAAAAAGCAGACAAAAAAATCGTAATAGAAAAAAATGCTTACAGAAAAAGAATAAAAAGAAACAAATTTTTACAGCTGCTCAATGTATTTGTGTTCTAAGCTAAGAGTTATTACAAAAGCGTCCAAAAGTTTTAAAAAAATTAAATTGTATAAAGTGAAAACGTTTTAGTAAGCTAAGGTTTACTTGTTATTGGAGAAAGAAAAATATTTTTATAAATTTTGCATAGCCTATGTATGCAGTGTTTATAAAGTCCAAGGTAGTTACAGTAATGTCCTAGGCCTTCATATTCACTCACTCTGACTTATGGAATCACCCAGAGCAATTTCCAATCCTGTAAGCTCCATTTATGGTAATTTCCCTATTTAGATATACCATATTTTATCTTTTTAATTATATTTTTACTGTAACTTTTCTATGTTTAGATATACAAATACTTACCATTATGTTACAATTGCCCATAGTATTCAGTATAGTAGCATTCCATACAGGTAGCCTAGGAGCAATAGGCTCTACAATATAATCTATGTGTGTAGTAGACATACCTGCCAGGTTTGTTAAGTCCCTTCTGACGTTTGCAAAAAACAAAATTGCTTAAGGACACATTTCTTAGAGTGTATCCATGTTGTGAAGAAATGCATGTCTACTTTTATACTCCTGGCACTAGGCTTGTTTGCACCGGCATCACCACAAATATGTGAGTAATACATTGCGATACAATGTAGGCAATAGGAATTTTTCAGCTCCATTGTTATGGATCCCCTGTTGTATATGAGGTCCATCATTGTCCAATATGGCATTATGTGTTGCATGATTGTACATAGAGTTATCACATGACCCAGAAATTCCACTTCTAGGTATACACCCAAATGAATTGAAAATAGATGTTCAACAAAAAGACATACACAAATATTCACAGCAGCAGCATTCATAGCAAGCAAAAACCACCTAAATGGCCACCAACCCAATAATGAATGAAAACATGATATATTTATACAATGGTATATTACTCAGCCATAAAAAAATTCATACATGCTAACAAAATGGATTAACCTTATAAAACATGCTAATAGGAAGAAGCCAGTTACAAAAGGCCAAATGTTGTAGGATTCTCTTTATTTGGAAAGTACAGAATAGCAAATCGGTTGAGACAGAAAGTAGATCAGTGGTTTCCCAGAGTTAATGGGAGGAGGTATACAAAGTGACTACTAACAGGTATAGGGTTTCTTTCTAGAATGAGAAAACTGTTCAAGAATTGGATGGTGGTCATGTTCCATAACTTGTAAATATACAAAAATATTTAATTCTACATTTTCAAATAGGGTATTTTATGGTATATGTATTATAGTAAAATACTTTTTAAAATGTATAAATGGTTTATTTTTAGAAGTTGTAGAAATAGCAATGTAAATGGAATATGATTTCTTTCCCCTCTTATCTGCTTGAAAATATAATCTGTGTCCTTTGTAATATCATCAAAAGTCTTGTTCTAGGTCAATTTGCTAAAAATATATATGTTCTATGATCAGTTCACTAAATGTCTAGATGACAAAAAAAAAAGTAGACAAAAATCTATACCTAGATTTAACAGAGTTAACCACAGGAATTTTGCTATAAAAGAGGAATGGGATACAGACAAATTCAGACACAGAAATGTAAAAATAGAGAAAATAGTAAAATATTTTTAAGAGAAACCTCATCCATTCACATGAAAAACATTAAATATCTGAGAAATGTTTAGAGTCTAAAATGTGAAATATATGTGAAGTTAAAGTTGAATCTAACTGGATTAAGAAATACCCAGCTAAATTTTTTTGGTGATGTAAATGTACTTGAGAAAAAAATCCATAGTAGTTCAGAGACTTGGTCTTTTTGTTACCTCTGGTGTTAGCCAAATTGGGGTGGAGTGAGGAATTTGCTTGTGTCTGTAACACCTCAGAGAGGCATGACCCAACCAGCCCAAACTGTGACTGAGATCTGAGTACTACTGAGTGAATTTCTGAAAAAAAAAAAAAATTCTAGAGAAATAAAGGAGATAACTTATAGTATTAAAATCTAGAAAGTGCCACATCTACTGTAACTGTTGCTACTGCATTTCTTTGTGGTTATTTTGTATATGTCTAAGGTATCTTTGTAAATGTTAAAACCAAGAATAAATCACTTAAAACCAAGAATATCTTGTAATAAAGAGAAGAATGTATGTTACCCATTATAGGAAGCATGAGAACAAATAATATAAGAGGTATGGAGCATCATTTTTAAATTAAGAATTATTTAGGCAAGTGGGCTGATTAATATTAACGTGGCAGTGGAGATCATTAATTGTCCCTTTCAAAGCTGTCATCATCTCTTTGTTTTCAGACAGCTGCATATGCCTTGTTCTCCAATTCCGTTCTGAGGGCCTTTTGAGGCACTTCAGTTCTGTTTGTTATGACGCGGAAAGAAGTGTGGCAGCATGTATAAACTCCAGAGGTTCACAATATCAAATGGGAAGCAGCTGCTACGTAGATAAAAGTGTTTGTAGAGCCTTTTGTCTAGGAACCAGGGGAACGTAGGGATTATGTCTTTGGCATAAGAGTAGCAATATAATGCAGGGATATATGGCATAAAGTAGGTGACACTGCTCTCTTGCTTTAAGTGAATTGATAGCATTAGGCTAAATGTGCCTCTTCTTCCTCCTAAAGGATGTAGAGCTGTTGAAAGCCTTAAGGTGCTTAAAAATATAATGTTTTATGCTGAGCAAGTCTAGAAGAAAGCACTCTGCTATAAAATATCTTCTACAGATTTTCAGGTAGAATGGTCGTGGTGTCATTACTTCTCCTTACTATTTTATTAAATGAGTAGAAATAAAACATACACAAGGAAAATTTTTTTTAAATGTTATCTAACCTCCTATCTGAATGCAAAGTACGTGGCTAAAAAAGACTAAAAGAGATGATTGTTGTAATCACAAGAATCTTTTAAATTCTTTAAGTAAGAAATAATAAGAAATAACCCCTTTTAGCTAGATTTTTGTAGGCTTTTTTTGAAGAATGGGTCTGGCATAGTCTTTACTCCAGGGCATGATCCTCATACCCAAGGTACAGCCTTTCTTGTCTCAGTAGAATGGATGGTATGTGAACAAGATCGCTTGGCTTCCATACAATAACACTGATGATCAGAATCTCAAGTCAGACTTACAAAAACAGAGATCTCACAGAGTGTCAAGAATTGGCAGTATTTAAAGGACACAGGTGATTTGAGACACAGACAGAGAGCATGGAGATTTCTGGGCCCATAACAGAGCTCCTCAGGTCCATATTCATACATTAGCACGGCTCTGGCCCAGTTGTCACATGAGGTTTCTATATAGTATACGTTGAACATCACTTACATAAAAGGGAGCTCTTTTGGTCATGAAACATCTTCCATTTGTAATTGCATAGTTCTTGTGACATTTATCAAAGAGCCAGGACTCAAGATTAGATATATTCTACCTTCACCATTATAGAGAAGAGGGTTCTCTTGCTCGTGAATACTAGTAGCATGTTTGTCAGGAGGCCTGTCACTGCTGTCACATGTTGCAGAGGTGTTTTTACAAGGGAATCTGACTGAGTGATCTTTCTTACCCAGGTGTCTTCCAGTAAAGCAAGAGAAAGAATTGCAGTCCTGTTGCTTTTTCTCTGTTTTAGTATTTTTATTGTTTAATGTTTTCATTTTGAGACAGAGTCTCTGTTGCCCAGGCTAAAGTGCAGTGGCAGGATCATGGTTCACTGCAGCCTCAAACTCCTGGGCCCAAGCAATCCTCCAGGCTTAGTCCGCTGATTAGCAGCGGATTATAGGGATGTACCACCACCCCTGGATAATGTGGTTTTTTTTTTTTTTTAAATTCTTTTAGAGATGGGGTCTGGCTATATTGCCCAGGCTGGTCTCAAACTCCTGGCCTCAAAAGATCTTCTTGCCTTGACCTCCCAAAGTGCTGGAATTACAGGTGTGAGCTACCATGCCTGACAGTCCTCTTCTTCATATTTCCCTGTGTAAACTCTTGGTCAAGATCTTGCCACACATCTCTCAAGTTTATTTTTATAGTTTATTTTACACAATTTTCTGAAACATTTCGTGCAAAGGCATAATCTTAGAAACATTCCATCAAATACCAGGATTTGAACTCTCTAATGCTGAGTAAGAATTCCAACTCAATTGTTATTTTTATTCAATTTTCCAATTATCCAAAGGTTTTAGTATGTATTGATGTAAATATTTAAGTACACATGCAATTTTTCTAAGGTCTGAACCTTCTTTTAGTTGTCCATGTTTCCTTCAATTAAGTTCCCCACAACAGGGATCCAGAAACAGACTCTTTGCTGGACTGAACTCTAGTCAGACTCTCAGCCCTCTAGGCCTCAACCTTAGTGTTCGGAATTGTCAAGCCTACATTGCCCAGTTGTAACGAGAATCTTACTAAGTCAGTTTAGAGAGAGCTCTGCCCCCTTGATAGCTAATCATCTTCAATATCTGATCAAATTCTTCAGCCACCACCCTTCATATTTGATCACTCTGGCCTGCCTTCAGTAAGAATCCTGACACATCAGATTAGCAAGAATCCCCTTTACTCCTGATGTTTCCTGTTAATATTTTTCTGTCCAGTAACCCCATGCTTCTTAGCTGTAAATCTCCACCTGTACAACTGTATTTGAAATTAAGCCAAGTATTATACCAAGGTTCTTTTCCTCTTTTGCAACAATTCCTGGGGAAAAAAGAATCCGGTCTTTATGCTTTAGCTACTGTCCGGCTTTTGTTTCCTTTGACACTCTAAATTATCCTCCTAAAATGCTTTTCATCCTGGAGTCATCATCTACAAAAGGGTATTTTTATTTGACTTTATCAACAAACTCAAAACTCCTTTGTTACACAATATACTTTTGGCAAAAGATTAACGTTTGACACATCATACATCATTTACAATTATAGTATCATTCTCTATTCCTTCTCAGCCGGAATGATATTCCCAATGAACCACATATCAAGTACCTGCGGGGATGACTTGAAGCCGTAGTTCAATAATTACAGATCCATTCTGTTGTTTGGACATAATAATACCTCAGATAGCACGGTGCCAGTTTTTACAGACATTGGCATCTGGATATCATTATGTAGTATTGTCCAGCTACATTCCGTAAGGACCATATAGTGTTGTTTTTTTATTTGTACCATGTGGAAGACAGCCCTCCCTCCCCCGATCCCTGGCTTTTTAAAAAACTTGTTTGTGTTCCTAGAGTAATAGAGAACAATTAGGCTCCTATTGTCCAATGAGATTCTTCCATGATTGAGGCTTATCGTGGTTTTCCCATAAATGTACCACCTTAGCCCAACCTCCGACCATTAAAGACATCAAATTTCATAATGATTAGAACATCCAGTAATCCTTTCAGAGGAGGGTAAATTTTTTTCCAGCAATGAGGGTAGTTCTAGTTTTTTACTAGGATAATTACTTCTTTTCTTTTCTTTTTCCTTTTTTCTTTTTTCTCTTCTCTTCTCTTCCTTTCTTTTCTTTTCTTTTCTTTTCTTCTTCTTTTTTTTTTTTTTTGACAGAATCTCACTCTGTTGCCCAGGCTGGAGTGCAGTGGCACAATCTTGGCTCACTGTAACCAACGCCTCCTGGGTTCACACGATTCTTGTGCTTCAGCTTCCCAAGTAGCTGGGATTACAGGCATCTGCAAACACACCCGGCTAATTTTTGTATTTTTAGTTGAGATGGGGTTTCACCATGTTGGCCAGGCTGGTCTCAAACTCCTGACCTCAAGTGATCTGCCCGCCTCAGCCTCCCAAATTGTTTGGATTACAGGCGTGAGTCACCGCACCTGGCCTAGGATAATTATTTCATTTTTCTACTCTTGTATACCTTAATTTTTTTCCCAGGCTGATTTCAATCCGGTGTCCTAGAAGAGAGGTTTGGGTTAGCTCCAGTGTCTATTTGGGTTAGCTGGTCTTTTAAATGCATTTTTGAAAGATAATGTTGTTGGATATGCAATTATTGTTTGATGGAATATTTTTTCTTATATTTAAAATAGTACCTCCTGTTGCTTACATGGTTTCTAATGAGAAGTCCACTGTAATTCTTACCCTTGTTTCTTACAGGTTTTTATCTTTTTACTTCCCTCAATATTTTTCTTTTCTTTTTGGTTATTTGGAGTTTGAATATGATATACATAGGTATAGATTTTTTAATTTTTAATTTTTATGGATGCATAATAGTGGTACATATCTATGGGCACATGTGATATTTTAATTCATGCATACAAAAATCAGGGTAACTCGGATATCCATCACCTCAAATATTTATTATTTCTTTGTGTTGAGAGCATTCCAAATTCACTCCTCTAGTTATTTTGAAATATACAATAAATTATTGTTACCTATTATTACCCTGTTGTGCTATTGAACACTAGATTTTGTTCTTTCTATCTAACTGTATTTTGTACCCATTATTTAACCCTTCTTTTTTGAATTTTAATTTTTTATTTCAGTAGGTTTTTGGGGAACAGGTGGTGTTTAGTTACATGAATAAATTCTTTAGTGGTGATTTCTGAGATTATGGTGCACCCATCACGTGAGCAGTGTACACTGTAACCAATGTGCAGACTTTTATCCCTCATGCCCCTCCCACCCTTTCCCCTGAGTGTCATAAGTCCATTGTATCATTCTTCTGCCTTTGCGTCCTCAAAGCTTAGCTCCCACTTATGAGTGAGAACATACGATGTTTGGTTTTCCATTCCTGAGTTACTTCACTTAGAATAATGGTCTCCAATTCCCTTCAGGTTGGTGTGAATGCCATTATTTCATTCTTTTTATGGCTGAGTAGCATTCCACGGTATAGGTAAACCACATTTTCTTTATCCACTCATTGACTGATGGGGATTTGGGCTGGTTACATGTTTTTGCAATTGCAAATTGTGCTGAAATAAATATGCATGTATAAGTATTTTTTTCATAAAATGACTTATTTTCCTTTGGGTAGATACCCAGTAGTGGGATTGCTGGGTCTGATGGTAGATCTACTTTTAGTTCTTTAAGGAATCTCCACACAGTTTTCCATAGTGATTGTACTAGTTTACATTCCCACCAACAGTGTAAAAATATTCATTTTTCAACATATCCATGTCAACCTCTATTATTTTTTTACTTTTTGATTATGACCATTCTCGCAGGAATGAGGTGGTATTACATTGTGGTTTTGATTTGCATTTCCCTGATAATTAGTGATATTGAGCATTTTTTTTCCATATGTTTCCTGGCCATTTGTATGTGTTCTTTTGAGAATTGTCTATTCATGTCCTTAGCCCACTTTTTGATGGGATTATTTGTTTTGTTCTTGCTGACTTGTTTGAGTTCCTTGTAGATTCTGGGTATTAGTCCTTTGTCAAGTGTATAGATTGTGAAGACTGTCTCCCATTCTGTGGGTTGTCTGTTAACTCTGCTGATTATTTTTTTTGCTGTGCAAAAGGTTTTTAGTTTAATTAAGTTCCATCTATTTATGTGTGGGTATTTTTTTTGCATTTGCTTTTGGGTTATAGGTTATGAAGTCTTTGCCTAAGCCAATGTCCAGAAGGGTTTTTCCAATGTTATCTTCTAGAATCTTTATGGTTTCAGGTCTTAGATTTAAGTCTTTGATCCATCTTGAGTTGATTTTTGTATAAGATGAGCAAGGAGGATCCAGTTTCATTCTTTTACATGTGGCCTGCCAAATATCTCAGCACCATTTGTTGAATAGAGTGTCTTTTCCCCACTTTATGTTTTTGTTTGATTTGTTAAAGATCAATTGGCTGTAAGTATTTAGATTTATTTCTGGGCTATCTATTCTGATCTATTGGTCTATGTGCCTCTTTTTATACCAGTACCATGCTGCTTTGGTGACTATGGCCTTAGAGTATAGTTTGAAGTTGGGTAATGTGATGCCTCCAAATGTTTTTTTCTTAGTCTTGCTTTGGCTATGCAGACTCTTTTTTGGTTTCATATGAATTTTAGGATTGTTTTTTCTAGTTCTCTGAAGAATGATGGTAGTATTTTGATGGGTAATCCCCGTCAAAATACTAGTTTTGTAGTTTCCTTGTAGTGGTCTTTCACTTCCTTGGTTAAGTATATTCTTTATTTTTTAAAATTTTTTTGCAGCTATTGTAAAAGGGGTTGAGTTCTTGATTAGATTCTCAGCTTGGTCACTATTGGTGGATAGCAGAGCTACTGATTTGTTTACATTAATTTTTTATCCCGAAACTTTGCTGAATTCATTTATCAGTTCTAGGAGCTTTTTGGGTGAGTCTTTGGTGTTTTCTAGGTATACAATCATATCATCAGTAAAGAGTGAGAGTTTGACTTCCTCTTTAATGACTTGGATGCCCTTTATTGCTTTTTCTTGTCTGATTACTCTGGTTAGGACTTCCAGTACTATGTTGAATAAAGTGGTAAAAGTGGGCTTCCTTGTCTTCTTCCAGTTCTCAGGGGGAGAATGCTTTCAACCTTCCCCATTCAGTATAATGTTGGCTGTGGGTTTGTCATAGATGGCTTTAATTACATTAAGTTATGTCCCTTTTATGCCAATTTTGCTGAGGGTTTTAATAATAAAATGTTGCTGGATTTTGTCAAATGCTTTTTCTGCATCTATTGAGATGATGATGTGATTTTTGTTTTTTAATTCTGTTTATATGGTGTATCACATTTGACTTGCATATGTTAAATCATCCCTATATCCCTTAACCAACCCTTCTTTATCTCTCTTTCCTCATTACCCTTCCCAGCCTCTGGTAACCATCATTCTACGTATACTCTATCTCCCTTATATCAATTTTTTTTTAGCTCCCACATGAATATGAACATGTGATGTTTGTCATTCTGTGTCTAGCTTATTTCCTTTAACATAATGGTCTCCAGCTCCATCCACGTAGGCACAAATGACAAGATTTTATTCTTTTTTATGGCTGAATAATATTTTATTTTTATATATACCTAATTTTCTTTATTCATTCCTTCATTGTTAAACATTTAGGTTCCAATATATTGGCCATTGTGAATAATGCTGCAATAAACATGCAAGGGCAGATGTCTCTTTGATATACTGATTTCTTGTTTTTGGATATATACCCAGCAGTAGGATTGCTGGATCCTATGGTAGTTCTATTTTTATTTTGTTGAGGAACCAAAATACTGTTTTCCATAGTGCCTGTATTACTTTACATTCCCATCAACAGTGTATGAGCATTTACCTTTCTCTATCTCCTCACCAGCCTCTATTATTATTTATCTTTTTTATGATAGTCATTTTAACTGGGGTGTGATGGTATCTTATTGTGATTTTGATTTGCATTTCTCTGATGATTAGTGATGTTGAGCATTGTATACCTGTTGGCTATTTGTATGTCTTTTTTTTTTTTGAGAAACATCTATTTAGATCTTTAGTCTATTTTTAAAAATTGGATTATTTGATTTTTTTGCTATTGAAGTGTTTGAGCCCCTTATATATTTTTGTTATTTACCTTTTATTAGGTTGATAGTTTGCAAATATTTTCTTCATTCTGAAGATTGTCTGTTCACTTTATTGATTATTTCCTATGCTGTGAAAAAAGTTTTAGCTTGAGTATTTATCCTGCTTGACGTTTTTCTTGGATCTGTGGTTTGATGTCTGTCATTAATTTTAGGCAATTCTCACCCAGTATTACTCCAAATATCTTTTCTGCTCCATTCTCTGTTTCTTCCTCAACAATGCATATTTTATATATTTTGAAATTACCCCACAGTTCTTGAGTATTCTGTATTTTTCATTTTTTTTTTTCTCTTTACATTGCAGTTTGGGAAGTTTCCATTGGAATATCTTCAAGATCACTGATTGTTTGCTTAGCCATGTCAACTCTACTGATGAACCCATGAAAAGCATTCTTTATTTCCTTGACAGTATTTTTATTTCTCTAACATTTTATTTTAATTCTTTCTTACAGTTTTGATTGATTGATTGATTGATTGATTGAGATGGAGTCTCACTCTGTCAGCCAGGCTGGAGTGCAGTGGTGCAATCTCGGCTCACTGCAACCTCTGCCTCCCGGGTTCAAGTGATTCTTCTGCATCAGCCTCCTGAGTAGCTGGGATTACAGTCGCACACCACCATGGCAGCTAATTTTTTTATTTTTAGTAGAGACAGGGTTTTGCCATGTTGGCCAGGCAGGTCTCGAACTCCTGACCCCAGGTGATCCATACGCCTTGGCCTCTCAAAGTGCTGGGATTACAGGTGTAAGCCACTGTACCCAGCCCTTTCTTACAGTTTCTATCTTTCTGTTTACATTATTTATATACGTTCTTGGATGTTGTCTAATTTCTCCATTATATTTCTTAACATATCGCAGTTATTTCAAACTTCTTGCCTAACAATATCCACATATTTCATATCTCAGTCTAGTTTAGAGGTTTGATTTGTCTCTTAAGACTGTTCTTTCTTGCCTTTTAGCATACTTTGTAATTTTGTTTTTGTTGTTGTTGAAAGCCAACATCATGCATCAGGTAATAGGGACTGAGGTAAATACGCTTTTTTATATAGGCAAATAATGTTTTTGTATAAATTCTTATGTTAATTTGGCTAAAAGTTGGACTGTGTTCAGTGTTTCCTATATAGCTGTAAGCACCAGAGGTTAAGATCTCTCTAGTGTTTTTGTTTTTATTCTTCTATTGTTTCCGCATCTCCCCAGTAACTCCTTAAATGAAGTCTGCACCTGGCAGTTCTTTCAGTTATAATTACTTGCTGTCGTACAAGGGCTTTTCTGATGTGGTGGTAATATGAGAAAGGGAGGGGAAGAGTTCTATAATCCTATGTTTTATTCTCAGTCTCTTAGTGGCCAGTTCCTAGGTTGTGACCTTTGCAAGTGTTTCTTAACTTTTATCCCCATTCCCTCTTACCCCGCACCCTCCACCACTTACTTAGGTGAAACAGGAAGACTAGGAGTTGGAGTGGGTAACTTCCCTTCTCCCATGTTGAATATGCCTCTAGTAATGTGTTTTCGCACGAGGAGTAGGTCTTCGTTATGGAGAACACTGGGTATATTTCAAAATGATTACTTTTCCCCTACCCCTGCAAGAATGACATGAGGATTTTCATTGGCTTTTTACTGTGACAATCTGTTGAGTTTCCCAAGGAAAAGTCCCCCAAAGATTAGGGGTCTGTATACGACTGATTCCTTGTAAACTTTCATGCTCTCTTAATCAGCCACATTTATCCTCCAGCAGTTTATCATAGTTATTACTTAAGTGTTCCTACTAGTTTATGGCTCCAGCAGTTTCTGCATATAGTAAGCTGATCCCAGCAGTGGTTCTCTGTATTCACCTGTTTTTCAGATTTCATGGAGGCAGTTTTCCCTGAAACCTCAATTCTTAGAAGGACCCAATAAATGTCATTGATTTTTTTAGTCTGTTCAGATTTTTTTTTCTCTTTGTAAGTATGAAAAAGATGACTTTCAGTTTGTTTACATGTTGGAGTGGAAACTGAATTTTCTATGCTGACTTATGGTTTTAAGGCTCCAGTTGCATTAGTTAGTTCACCCTAACTCAGCAAGAAGCATTATCCCAAGTCCAATTCCTAAAATGCCTACAGAATTTCTGGCATGCCAAGGAAGGTGTTAATAAAGTCATATAGATTGCTGCCATTGGACCTTTACAAGATTTGTCAGTTTGAGAAAATAGTGTGCATGCACCATAAAATACTGTATGTTTCATCAAAACATCAACCAGATAGATTTATATTTATGAAAACAGGATATTTAAGCAAACAGAAGAAGAAGTTACAAGTGGATCATAATTCCAAAACACCCTATTTCCATGAGAATGTAATAAAAAAAATCTGAGTTGCCATAAAACTTCCAATAAATGTTGTTTGTATCTCCAGAGAGGAGTTATTAATAATATCACCTTCTCTGAGGATTGTTTGGTAACATTTACACTTTCCTTAAGTTCCATTCTTCTCTACATATGACGTATGAAAAGGAGAAGCTCAAGCTCTGATATATTGAGCAGGCTGCAGCAATGTGCTTCCTATCATCAGCAGGCTACTGTGTTGGCAACATATCATTGTAATTTATGACTTGATTAAGAACAGAAACTCTGCTCTTCAACATTCACCACCCTGTATGATTCAATGGTAATATCTCTCTAGGTCATCTGTAAAAATAATCCTAATGAAAAATATAGCTTATGTAAAATATTAGCCTAATGATTGCTATAGTTGGCTACCAGTGAGTTGAGTTAGTGAAATTATGCACTCATTAATTTTCTCCAAATATTTCAGTTGATTTTTTTTTTTTTGGCGAATACATTAATTAGAAAAAGTCCAGATCACTTTCTCTGAGGAAAACAGATCTGGTATTCTTCTTTCCAGCTTGGCCATTAGTTGGTGCTGGATCTGAGAGATAGCTAAGAGTATTATTTTCTTGCTCTGGGACATTCTCATAGAAATAGTGTGGTACTGTTGTGTTTTAAAATTATGATCCACTTACAAGTGTTTCTTCTGTTTGCTGCAATATCCTGTTTCCATTTGATATGCACTAATTCTGCAATGGTTGGGTTGCCTGGCTTAATATAATATTTAACCATAGGGCTTTACAGTTTCAGAAAACTATAACACCTTCACTCCCTATTGGGCCAATATTAAATCTGATGATCTAAATATTACATATTACTTATGGGAATAAACTGAATTCACAGTTAGTTAGTCTTAATTTGGTGAAGAGAGGAAAGTTATAACACATTGTAAGGTACTTTATGAAAATTTGCTGTCAAATTCTATGTTATTAGTGTTGTATCTTGACCATTTATATCATCTTCCTTGGGCACACTGTAACAGGCAAAGCCAAGCAAAAATTAGTGAATTTTGGAAGTAAAGTTGTGCAGTTACATTTTCCCCAGTTTGCTCATTCTCTTTACCTAATTTTAGAAATCTTAGTGGAGTCCCTACCTTACTTTCTTTTATATTCAACCTAATGACTCAGTTATATAAACAATGAAGCCAAACCTTTAAATCTTTTCTACCACCAGATTTCATTCATAACTGGTTTTACAATTTCCCATTTCAATTTTCAGTGAAACCACTGCTCTGTGGATGAAACTGAATGTGATATGTTTGTGTAATGTTTCCTTGCCCAATTTTGTACATTGGTAGTAATAAATTATACATTGTCATCAAAATTAATACATGCCACTGGACAATATTCTCTGAGATTGTTTCTGTTTTGTAACCAAAGTGTAGAGTAGTGGCAATCCTAGCTAACTCCAATTTGCAGCCCACTTGAAACTGCTAGTAGAGGACCAATATAATTCACTTGCCAGTTATGCCAACCCCCTTGATCATGAGAAATTTGTCCCATAGTCATTTTTAAGTGATTTCTTCCCCATCGACACTGAGTGAAGTTGTTTGTCACGTTAGTTATATCCTCTCTTTTCCTAGTGGTGCATAGCTATGCACTCATATGCTTACTTCTTTCATGAATTTAACTAGCTCCAGGGATCTAACTATTATAGCATCTACCATAGTCAGCAGTGAAGGCATTGAGTTAGGTAAGTCCCTCTGATAACCATAAAGGTAGTTTAGGGTCACCTGCACTCATGCTATTCTTACTACTTTGGAAAGAGTTCTCCATTGCTGAATTGATGATAGAGTAGGTCTTAACTTTTTCAGGTTGGTCTGCAAAACTACTGACTTCACCCACTGCAGCAAGTTAATTGTCACACTGTCAAAAGAATCAGCTCACAAAAGTTTGTTGCCACTTGATGCTTGATGTTTAATTATTAATTCTTATGATTTATTCTACTTATGAGTCTTTAGGATCTGTGATATTTCTTCAGATCATTAATTCTAAGTACTTATGCCAATAATTGTTAACCAAGTTTCTGTTGATATTCCGTTATAAAGTAACCTAACATTTATCAGTATACTTTTGGGATTTTGTGGTCATTGGGCTGGGGATCCTGCCACCTGCATTGTTTTTTGATTGATTAATGGTCTTAATTTACCTTGTGAGTGAAGGTAACATCTTTCCAACTGGCCACTGAAGCATGAGACAACTTTCTAGGAACAGGAAAAACTGCCTTTAATGCTATTTTTCCCACTACTGCAGCTTCAGATTTTTGAGGTCTGGCTTTTACCTGAGTAACTAGCAAAAGGCAGGGAATAGAAATTTCCACTAATTTCTCTTCTACCTAATACTCTCTGAATATCTGAAAAGCCACTTTCGTGTTTCTGTCTTAATTTCCTCAAAATTCTATTGGAAAGGTTTGTCCAAATATTTTGCCTCAAAGGATATTTTAACTTTAAACAAAGAATAGCTAGTATACCTAGGATCAAATCCTCATTTTTTAAAATCCTTTCTTTCTTTTTTTTTCCATTAATGCCTGGCCATTATGATCCTTGAGACTGAAAGAAACTTCTGTTTACTGTGCCAGTAGGAGTTAATACCAAAAGTGGACTGTTGAATCATACACATAGATCAGAGATTTTATCTGGTATTAAACTGTTTTAATCATTTCAAGGATACAAGTACTTGCAGAAAAGAGAAGAGAGACATCCAGAATGCTAATGCTGTTCTTCAGATTCACGGTGCATTAGGATACATTCTGGGTCAGATTTAGTCCTTGAAGTCTCTAAGTTATGCATGAAGAGTGCCACTTACACAAAAGGAAATTAATTTGGTCATTAAACATCTTCATTTTGTTCACTAGTAATTACATAACTTAAGTAACATTATTACAAGAAGTCATCTCCCATCAATCCACATACTTCGGGATTATTTTCTCTAAGCAAGCCTAGTATATTCCAGGTACATCCTGCTAAATGCATTCTACAGATAAGGACTTTCATACTCCGTTTTTCAGGAGATAATCTTATTAGCAGGTTTGCAAGGGGATTTGACCAGGTCATCTTTCTTTCTTTGCTTCAATATCTTGTGAAAAAGAAAAAAGATCCTTTCATTCTCAAGCTGAAACCTAAACATCTCCTATCACCAAGCACCCTTCACTATTTCTGTTATGTTCTTAACTTGGTAGCAGCTTCTCTCTGACAGACTTTGTGGAGTCTTGTGTTTAATATTTGCAGACAAGTCCTCAGCCAATAATATGTGTGCAATCCTAACATAGATGTATGCCCTTCACTTCTACCCTTAGGGATCCTCCTCTCAAGACTCTGCCCCCAAATTGCAGTCACTTCTGCAGTCCAGACTCCAATTTCTGCCTCTAAGTTCAGTGGGACTACTGTGTTCTGCTTGGCTTCTACCTCACTGTGCTTCTGTGCTGCTCTTCTCAGGGATCAGTTCTGTGGTTCCTGTTGTCCAGTGATTGAAAACTGTTATCTCACAGTTTGTCCAGTTTTATTTTTGTGTATGTGGCAGGAGAGCATGTCCAGTCTTAGTCTATGATTCCGTCAAAGGCAGAAATGGAAGTCCTCATTTTTATCTTATTTTAGAGTTCAGGAGATTTAATTTTTAATGCCCATCTGTCTGCCATAGGCTTTTCTATTCATATTTTGGTTGGCTGAATTTGATCCCTGTTAGGTTTTTCTAGAAGTTAATAGGGATGATGTTTCCTGAGTCTTTGTACATTCAAAAATCATTTATTGTTGGTTGTGTTATATGATGGACAATTTGGTTTAGTGTAATTATTTTTAGTCATAAACGTATGACTTTTCATAAAAGTATGAAAACTAATGAAAGACTCTTTAAGTACTTCATGAATTTTGCTCCATTTTCTTCCTCACTGAATATTTCAGTAGTGAGTCTTGAGGCTAGCAAGACTTCAGATACCTTACTTTTTGCCTTACTGCCCAAAAGATTATTTGTTTTTAAAATCCATATAATTTTCTATGCATACCCTGGAATGGAGTTTGTTGGGCTACATTTTTTTCTGAGACATAGATTATTCTTTTTATTCTATAGATTAATCTTTTCTTTTATATCTGGGACATTTTCTTTAATTGAAACTGTGAGTTTTATCATTAATATGGTAATATCACAATAATGATTATGAGTACCTTGGCTTTTCTTTCTGCTATATCTAACTATTCTTCACATCTTTCCAAATTATTTATATGAATTTAGTTATTTTCTTTTCTCTTATTTCTAACTACTGTTTATCTTACTTCAATTTTCAGCTCTGTTGATTCTCTTTAATGCTCCTCTCGATTGAACTTTCATTGATACGGTGGTTCTACTTTTTCTTCCACTTCTTTATTGAGCTGTCAGTTCATGTATTAATCATCTATTTAATGAATACTTATTGAGGACATACTTTGTGCCAGGCACCTACTAGGCCTTGACATTACATAAACATCATTTAGGCAAATCCCTGCTCTCATGGAGCTGATATTATAATGGGGAGAGAACATCATTAAATTAAATGTTATTGGAAAAAAACAATGTAATGAGAGAGAGTGCTGTGAGGGTATTTTATGAATTAAGAAGTGTGATGGTTAATGCTGAGTGTCAACTTGATTGGATTGAAGGATACAAAGTATTGATCCTGAGTGCCTCTGTGAGGGTGTTGCCAAAGGAGATTAACATTTGAGTCAGTGGGCTGGGAAAGGCAGACCCACCCTTAATCTTAGTGGGCACCGTCTAATCAGCTGCCAGCATGGCCAGTATATAAAGCAGGCAGAAAAATGTGAAAAGACTAGACTGGCTTAGCCTCCCAGCCTACATCTTTCTCCCATGCTAGATGTTTCCTGCCATCAAATATCACACTCCAGCTTCTTCAGCTTTGGGACTCGTACTGGCTTCCTTGCTCCTCAGCTTGCAGACAGCCTGTTGTGGGACCTCACCTTATGATCCTGTGAGTCAGTACTCCTAAATAAACTCCCTTTTACATATACATCTATCCTATTAGTTCTGTCCCTCTAGAAAACCCTGACTAATACCAAAAACATCAGAGCACTCTATTGATAAGATGATATTTGAGCATTTCATCTCCTGATTTTCATATTGCCTTCTTTTCATTGAGAACTCATATCCCTGCTTTGTCCTCTGGTTTTTTTTAGAAAATGTGATTTTGTCGAACTTAAAATATATAACTTGTGGGATAATTGGCATTATTTTTGTGTTCAGCATGGCAGCAACTTTTTTTTTTTGAGTCGGAGTTTCACTCTTGTCGCACAGGCTGGGGTACAATGGCATAATCTCGACTCACTGTAACCTCCAACTCCGCAGTTCAAGCAATTCTCTTGCCTTAGCCTCCTGAGTAACTGGAACTACAGGTGTGTGCCACTACACCCAGCTAATTTTTTGCACTTTTAGTAGTGATGGCGTTTCACCATGTTGGCCAGACTGGTCTTGAACTCCTGACCTCCGGTGATCCGTCTGCCTCGGCCTCCCAGAAGTGCTGGGGTTACAGTCGTGACCACTGCGCCCAAATGGCAACATGTTCTGATTGGTCATTTGATATCCTGTTCCCATCCTTTTTACATATAATCTTTCACAGAGATCCTGTGCTTATCCTGGTTACTCATATTTAAATTGTGAGTATTTGATGGAGAAGGGGGTCTCAGGCTGTGTTCCAGTCTATTATGAGGGGTTTTTTTTGACATATTAATATTTTGTTTGAGATTTATTTTCAGCATTTATTTCTCTTTGGCCAATCGGTTTAGTGTTGGAAACAGTTTGACATTCTCTCTTCTGCCCCCTTGTGGGAGAGCTTTTTCCTGCAATCTACGCTAAGTCTTGCTGGATCAGCCTGTCACTTTGCTTCAAAGAGCCAAGTAATTCCAGAGACTTTCCTGTCCCCAACTTATGGTTATTTCTGCTATGATAGACAGAGGGATTTTATTTTGCACTTTGGTTTGTACTCGACTTTGGAAAGGTATTATTTCCTCTTTTTTTTCTTTTTCCTTTTTTTTTTTTTGTTGAGACAGAGTCTTGCTCTGTCGCCCAGGCTGGAGTGCAGTGGCGCGATCTCTGCTCACTGCAAGCTCTGCCTTCCGGGTTCACGCCATTCTCCTGCCTCAGCCTCCCCAGTAGCTGGGACTGCAGGCGCCCGCCACCACGCCCGGCTAATTTTTTGTATTTTTAGTAGAGACGGGATTTCACTGTGTTAGCCAGGATGGTCTCGATCACCTGACCTCGTGATCCGCCCGCCTCGGCCTCCCAAAGTGCTGGGATTGCAGGCGTGACCCACGACCCCTGGCCTCCTAAATCTTTCTGATGTCTGCAAGTGTTAATTCTTTCTCTGCTTTTGTTCCACATTCATGTAATGTCTCCACTGCAGTTGACTCCCTTTGCATATACATTGTGCTTCAGAGTTTGATCTCCCGATTTCCTTGACATTGGGGGTCTGCATTTTTATTTTTTTCCTTGCCTCTGGTTGAATTGTGGAAAAATAAGTGGATACTTACTTCGTCTTTATTGTGGCTTCTTCAAACAGAATGTCTGCACTAGCAGCATTCATTTTACAGAATTACTTTTTTTTTTATTCTGGACACCTGTTGTATTAAACTTTTCTCATTCAAACAAAAATTAAAAGGAAAAACAATAAAACATCAAAACAAATCAGGTCTAAGGAACATGAGCTGCAACAGCACTTGATCCATCCTGAAACAAGGGTTTCGATGAGAAGCACATGTGATGAAGGAAGAACTAGATAACTTTCAGAATTGGAGTCTGGCAAGTGAATTAATATGAACAGAAATTTTGTTTTCTTAAAACAAGTTAGTTGCCCACAGGAGCTTGAACACAGAACACATATCAGAAGTCAAGCTGAATTAACAGGTTTTGTTCTGGTGGAAGTCAACAAGGTGGGACTTCATGGGACTAGTGGTCTTCTTAGAAATATATTAATCAAATATCTTATTTGAAGAATTAATTTTTATAACGAATTTAAAATAATTTTTAAAACTAGTGGTGCCAAGTGTTTGGCTTCTATCAAGTCAATAGGAATTGAAGAGAGTACTTACATAAATAAATCTTTATTGTGAAATTATTTATTTATTACAAAATTAAAGGTAAAAGCCATAATTTTTACTCACAGGATTTTATTTGAAATCATACAAGATATGATAAAATTATATTGGATTTAATTATAAATGTCATACAGGATTAATTGATACATATTATTCCACAATCTTAAGTCACGTTAACTCTATAAAGTGATTTAATAGAAAAACTCAGAAAGTTCACACACACACAAAAACAAATATTATAGATGTTGAGCACTGGAGGTAATTTTTTAAAGCAACAATTAGTAGTTAGCTTCTGGAAGAAAAAGGATAACAAAGTTTTTCTAAGATTGATCATGTACTTCATATAAAATAAAATGAAAGCTGAAAGCTCATGGCAAAAACTTTTCACTAAATATGTTTTAGATCTGATTTTAGAACTTGCACTCCTGTGAGATATTTTGCGTGTGTGTGTGTGTGATACTCTTAGACTCAGAGCTGTTTCACTAAATAATCTTCCTGTAAAACTTTTGAAATGATGCATCACTCATCTTCTTAGATACACTCAACAAATGAGCAACTTGTATGCTTCAGGTGAGGCTTTTAAATGCTTCAAAACATTTTATAAACCTAGTAGGACTGGTAGCCAGGGAAAACAAGAGATATTTTGGTATTAGGAGGGTTGTCAGGAGAGTGATTCAATTGTTTACTGTTTCATCTTAAAGAGAAAAAGACTGGCTGTCTCAGGACTGGCTGATAAATAACAATCCCTTAAATAGAAGATCATAAAGATCAGGTTATTCTTTATTGTTCTCATAGGAGCCTTGCCTGACTACCTCAGTCCAAAGGCAAGCCATGCTTTGAAAGGGAAGGCAATGAAGGCTGCATGCAATTTGTGCTTATGAAGGTGATAACATTGTTGGAGTGTTATCTAATGCTTTAATTTTAAAACTGTATGTTTTAAAATATCTTGTTTCTCAAATAAATGTCACACTTTAAAAGCCTTAGAACCTACTATTTGCTAACAGATCTACTCAATTTTCTGCATCTCTTGCTGATAAATTTGATATGGAGTTCTGTGATGTGGATCAGGGAATAATTGTTCTGCCACCAAAAATGAGTTTGGGTTGCTCAGGCAGTCATTCAAAGTACCACGAAGTGGGTGGCTTCAACAACATAAATTTATTTTATCACATTTTTGAAAACTAGAAGTTTAAGATCAAGTTGTCAGCAAAGTTGATTTTTTTCTGAGGGATCTCACTTTGGCTTGTTAGATGGCTGTCTTTACATCATCTCTCCTCTATGTGTGTGAGCATCCTAATCTCCTCCTCTTATGAGGATATCAGCCATGTTGGATGAGGGCTTCACACAAGACCACATTTTACCTTAATTATTTCTTTAAAGGACTGCAGGTTAGGCTTCAACATATGAATTTTGGGTGCCCACATTTCAGTCCATAAAACATTCAATTTTAATTTCATTGTGCTCAATAGTTCTTAATTTCACTCGAGTTCTGTGTTTAAAATTAGGTGAGATCACTGCATCAATGTCTTCTAATGGATAGTAAATGATTTTGTCATTGATTGCTGTATTGGTCAGGGTTCTCCAGAGAAATAGAACCAATGGCGGGTGTGTGTGTGTGTGCGTGTGTGTGTGTGTTTGTGTGTGTGTGTGCGTGTGTGTACAGAGAAGAAGAGAGAGAGATTTATTTTCAGGAATTTGCTCATGAGACTATGGAGGCTGGCAGGTCCAAAATCTGCAGAGTGAGCTGGCAGCATGGATATCCAGGAGGAAGTGATGTTGCAGTTCAAGTATGAAGGCCATCTGCTGTAGAAATGTTAGGAGAGGTCAGTCTTTTTCTTCTATTCAGGTTTTCAAATGATTGGATGAGGCTCACCTGCATATGGAGGGCAATCTGCTCTACTCAATTTCACCAATCTAAATGTTAATCTCCTTAGAAAACACCCTTATAGAAATATCCAGAATAATATTTGACCAAGTATCTGGGCACTGTGGCCCTGCCAAGTTAACACATAAAATTAACCATCATAAATGTGACTTAGAATAGATGCTTGTATAGATTAATCCACTGCACTGTGGCAAGTACTGTGCTAAGCGGGTAAGATAGCTAATTAAATGTTTCACCAACAGGAATACTAGACCCTTGAAATCATAGTATAAGCATGCTCAACTTCTTGTGATATCAATTTTCCACAAATACTTATAAGAATAAATATCACCTTAATATTAAAATAAACATGGTTATATAATAGAGTGTGCCACAATATACATAAGCATTTTATTAAGCTTTTAAAGTTATGACACTGGTTGAGTCTTATAGTAATGTTTTAAACATCACAACTCAATACCACATTACAATGTTGATACATTACAACTCTTAATAGTTTTGCTTCTTTCCTATTCTCTAGCATCTTAAATCTCCAAGGGGTTGAAAATTCAAAAAAGCTTCTTGTCCATCCCACTATGTTTCCACAATGTACATCTCTACCAATACTCTCTTTCATACCATTCAAAGTTGTGTATGATATGTGTCCTGTAACATTTTTATCCTTCATTGTGCAGCCCTCCGTGTGAGGTTGTGGCATAATATTTCTTCTGTTTTGATTACTTTTCAAGTAAAATACTCTTCATCGATTCTGCTATTTTATTCCTCATAGAAGAGGATAATCATAAAGTGAGAAAAAGCGGACAGAAAAGCGGAGAGGCCCCACATGTTAAGGTTTTCTTCTTCAATATTGATGGAAAACGTAAAACCTCAAAAACATTTTTGAGTTTTGAAATAATTTTTTAACTGTCCTTTCAGAAGTCCATGTGCATTTACACTCTTGTGAATTAGGAGGACTGTAGCATAAAAGTTGAGAACCTCAGACAATTTATTCTTCACAAGCATCAATAGATGAAATCACCACATATTCTCATTTTACATAGGAGAACACTGAGATTCCAAAAAGTTTTAAATGTATCCAAGCCTATGTCCTTGAAAATATATCTGAAAGTTGAACCCAAATCTATCAGAGACTTCAGCCCATGTTTTTGTTTTGTTTGTTTTATTTTCCCAAACCACACTGCATATAAGGAGAGGCAACAGGGAATTAAGGAGAAAAAAATAAACCTTAGTCTCATCTTATATTTTTTATTTTTCCAAAAAAATTATTGTTTCTGATTGTTTCTGTTTTTAGTTGAGTGAAAGAGTGAACGTGTATGTGTGTCTCTGTGTGTGTGTGTGTGTGTGTGTGTGTGTGTGTGTGTATGTAGCAAGAGAAGCGAGATGGAGAATAAAAGAAATAGAAAATTCCACTGTGATGCCTCGGTAGTTTCACTGTAATAAAGGTATGTATTGGGGATGTCAAGAAAAAGAATCAAACCATTTTCTAAACTGAGAGGCAATAAAATTATAACGAGAGTGCATAATGGAGGGAATATTATGGGGAATAATTAAAAATAAATTTTATTGGAAACTAGAAGTATTACTTAATTTTTTGTTGCCTTGAGTGGTATTTTATAAATTCAAGCCATATAATTAATTCAGTAATGTTGTGGCAATTTTTTAGTGTATTTAAAACAACAATTCAATGCTTTCTAGTCTGTCACTAAATCTGTTCAGCTGAATATTCTAAATTACAGAAAGCAAGGCCTATGTGAGGTTCAGAAGACTAAGAATATTTAAGATGAAAAAAGAAAAAGATTTATCTAATGTTATAATTTATATATTATATAAGCCTTTAGTTTCCTTGGTCAGAAACATGCTTTTGTTAGCACATAAATATTAAAGAAGATTGGAAAATCAATAATGAAAAAATTTTAAAGCAGATGGACTTTAAAAATCCATCTGCTGCAAAATTCCTGTATGAGACTAAACACAAACAAAGGTTGAAAGTACTGGGTAAAATGGTTCTGTCAAGACTTTGGCACAATTATTATAAATATCTCAAAGTTGTTAGTTTAACTGAGTAGTAAATTATACGGCATCTTACGTTTGCCAAAGTTGAGTGATAGCTTTTAGTTTCCAATTAAAATATATTTTTTATGATATAAGAAAATACTTGCCAAATTACCTATTCATAATTCAAAGAGTTGGCAAAGTAACAAAGTGGTCTGGGATATTTACATGTTTCTCCATGCATTCATAAATGCATGAAATTCTTCATGTTATAGTATATTCTAAAAGCTTACTTGCTGAACAATTATAAGATGTGTTTATATATGTATGATAGAGCAAAACAGCTATCAGCAATTATTCAGGAACAGATCATAACACATAATTAATTGATATTGTTTAAGAATAATACAAATGTACTTATGTAGTCTTTTAGAGCAATGTTTACCAAGTGCTGGGCAAATGTTAGTCCAATTGCCGGTAACACTGGAATACTCAGCCTCCCTTAAGTCTTCAATGTTCCTAGTACTCCTGACATTGATCACTGGCAGCTCCGTTACTAGTCATCCAGCCAACTCAGAGGCCATAGGCCATAAATAATTGCACAATTGGCCATTTTTCCTACAAAACCAAGTGAGAAACCAGGTTTACTGCTCAAAGTTCCGTGCACTGGGAGGATTTCTCTTCACAGCTGTCCTTTAGCCATGTCCCAGAAAGAGGCTGCAGTGCTATAGCTGTTCACTGCCAAGTAGTGCCTACATATCATGCAGAACCATCTGTAAAGCAGGCCCAAGTTCTCTTTCTCTGCCAACTGGTTATAGGGAAATTTCCAAGAGCCCAGAGGTGTGGGCTGGGAGACAGAAGGCAGTGTGGCAAGATAGGGAGCTGTGAAATTTGGGCCACATTTTCATGTAACTTACTTGTGTCTTCAGGGCCTGCTCAGGCCCAATCATGTATATACCACTTACGTTTAATGATAGAGTGCTGCTGGTCGTGCCCAGTCTTATGGATTGGTAGGTCAGATAATACCCAGAACATGATAGGCAGCTTGAGTCACACGGTAACTTGGTGGTCCATAGCTAAATATGCTCTACTAATGCCTAGTAGTAGAACAAGAGCTGTTACTAAAAACAGGAGTAGTTTTCTGCAAAGGATGCCAGGGCTTTGCTCTCAAATCTTGAGGGCTTAATTGCATTCACCTATAGAGACCTATCAAAGGCTTCAAATAGCATTCCTATCTGCCCTTGTCACATGAAACACCATATGGCCCAAGTGACAGAGCAGCTTGCATAACAGCCTGGATCTGCTACAGAGCCCTTTTTTGTTCTGGGCACCACTTAATACTAGCAGCTTTTTGGATCACTAGATACAGTCCAGAGTAACACAACCAAATAAGAAATATTTTGTCCCGCAAATAAAAAGAGACCCCCTAGACATTTAGCCTTTTTCTTGATTGCAGGAGGGAGCAGATGTAACAACTTATCTTTCACCTCTGAGAGATATTTTTGTCATGTCCCATACCACTGAACTTCTTGAAATTGTACCATGGCCTCTGAGCTTTTGTTTCCCACCCTCTGACACAAAAAGTCTTACTGATAAGTCTAGAGTTGTTGCTATTTCTTGCTCACTAGGCCCAGTCAGCATAATACCATCAATGTTATGGACCATGTGATATTTTGTGGAAGGGAAAGGTGATTGAGATGCCTGCAAACTAAATTATGACATAGGACTGGAGACTTGATATATCTCTGAGGCAGGACAATGAAGGTGTATTGCTACCCTTGCCAACTGAAAACAAACTGATTCTGGTGGTCCTTATTACCAGGGATGGAGAAAAAGGTTTTGCCATTTCAATAGCTATATACCAAGTACAAGATTTGCTAATTTGCTCAAGCAATAAAGCCACATCTGTTACAGCAGCTACAATTGGAGTCATCACTTATAATAAACATATGATAACTTGCTGTCATACCCCAAGATCTGTCTGGCTTCTACACAGGCTAAATAGGAAGTTGAATGGGGTGTCAGAAATAGGTCCTGAGAATAAGCATTGTCTTAGATGACAACTGCCACAGGGAAGGCCATTATAGTTTCCTCAGGCAAGGCAGATTAATTCCACTACTTCAGTGGAGAGGCTGATACCACTAGGTATGAGAATGCCTGCTGGTGGGGAGCCTGATTCTACTGGGGATTAGGGAGACTTCTTCCACAGAAGGTTGAGAAGACTCTTCCTCTAGCAAAGAAGCCTCATCAAAATTTAGGGGCTCAATGTCCCTCGATTCATCAGAGTATTCCCATACATCCCTATTCCAACTCATAGGATTCCATTCTTTCCTAATAAATGCCCATACTTGAATGGTAGACAGTCTATGAGACTAGCAGTTCAATTTGCCTTCTAATTCAGCCAGTCACAGGATAAGAGTTGACACTGGATTTTAAGCAATCTCAACCCTGCAAATATGGGTGATAAGGGTCTCTTTCAGGGCACACATAAATGCTTTCAGGGCATGTGTGTGTTGCTTAAGCTGTGAATTTAAATTCCTGAGCTCATTTTTTTCTTTCACCACTTTGACCAGTGAAGTTAGATGCAACTAGCCAATGTCAATACATTTTATAGCTTTCTATAAATATTCAAAAGTACTCAGAACTCAGTTCCTTTTTTCTTATAAGTTGCTGATTAGAAGTATTGTATCCAATGCAGATAGTTTGCATGTCTCTATTACCAATTCATGCCATAGACTATCAGTACTCTCTTTACTACTAAAAATAAAATCATTAGCATCTTTAATCAGGTTGGAGAGCCAATTTCAGAAATTCCAGAACCAATTCAGAAAACTCATTTTTAAAATTCTCTTCCTCTAGAACAAGGGTCCCCGTGGCCTATTAGGAACTGGGCAGCACAGCAGGAGGTGAGAGGCAGGTGAGCCAGGGGAGCTTCGTCTGTATTTACAGCCACTTCCCATTGCTCACAATACTGCCTGAGCTCACCTCCTGTTAGATCAGAGGAAGCATTAGATTCTCAGAGGAGGACAAACCTTATTGGGAACTGTGAATGTGAGGAACCTGTGTTGCACACTCCTTATGAGAATCTAATGCCTGATGATCTGTCACTATCTCCCATCATCCTCAGATGGAACCATTTAGTTCCAGGAAAACAAGTTCAGGGATCCCACTGATTCTACATTATGGTGAGTTGTATAATTACTTCATTCTGTAATACAATGTAATAATAATAGAAATAAAGTGCACAATAAATGTAATGTGCTTGAATCATCCTCAAACCATCCCCCTGCCCCCATCCATGGAAAAATTGTTTTCTACAAGACCGGTTCCTGGTGCCAAAAAGGTCAGGACCACTGCTTTATAATCATTCTCAGTACTAAATCAATGTTTTCCAAAGAAACAGAACCGGTATGACTATGTAATTATATGTATGTATATATGTGTGTATATATATTCCAGGCATATATAATATATATATTATAATATATATGAAAATATATTATGTAATTATAGATATATGTATGTATATGTGTGTACATATATATAGGGTGTGTGTATATACATGTATATATATTCACATACATATATACACACATATATACATATCTATGAGATATTTAATATAAGGTATTAGTTCATGCAATTATGGAGGATGAGAAAATCAATGATCTGTTACTTGCAAGCTGGTGGTGACCCAGGAAAGTCAATGGGGGTAGTTCCAGTCCATGTCCACAGCCTGAAAACCAGGAGAGCTGATTTAAGTTCCAGTCTGAGGGCATGAAATGACAAATAATTAGCTCAAATCATCAGGCAGAAAGAGAGAGCAAATTCTCCATTATGTTGCCTTTTGTTCTATTCACGTTTTCAAAGAACTGGATGAGGCTCACCCACATTGGGTAGAATAATCTGTTTTACTCAGTTTAACAATTCAATTCTAACCTTATCCAGAAATACCATCACAGAATAAAATCTGACCAAATGTCTGAGCACCCCATGGTCTACACAAGTTTACACATAAAATTATCAATCACACTCTCCTAACCAAATATTTTGGTTCTGGATCACTGTTTCTCCCAAGTATTTTCCTCTCATCATTCTGGCTTGCTTCAACCACCACATAGATATATTTGTAATACCCAGACTCTCATTTAATTGGTACCCCTAATTTTAGTATTTTTTTCATCCACCCAACCTTAACCCCTATGGCCTTGAAAGTACCTAGACCCAGAGAATTAGATTTCTATGATCAGACTTCGTGCATTAAGGCAATACTTCCAAAACTTTAATGTGGATAAAAGTCACCTGTGACACTTTTTAAAAATTTAGGCTGATTTGGTAAAAGTTTAGAGTGAAGTATTAAAGTCTGCATCTCTAACAAGATACCGGTGGTACCAATGCTGCTGCTCCCTGGATCACAGCTTGCTTACTAAGGTGTTTTGATACCTTGTAGCAGCTAACATGTCAAAACAACCACAACCTTCAGTGTTTAAAAAGAAGTTATTCTTTCTTTATCACATAATAGTTTAGATGTATAAAATCTAGTTTGAAAAGATAGTTCTGTCCAGTAATTAATTCAGAGACCCAGGTTTCTCCATGGTGTCATTATGCCATTCCGTAGGGGGATGTATAGTTGTATCTCACTTGCCTGTACTATAGGCTTACCTCTCTTTATAGTGGTTCACTTTATTATGCTTTGAAGATGTTGCAATTCTAACAAATCGAAGGTGTATCTCAACCCTGCATTGAGTAAGTCTTTTGGCATCATTTTTATAATAGCACGTACTCACTTCACACCTCTGTGTCACATTTTGGTAATTCTCAAATACGTCAAAATTTTTCATTCTTATTATATCTATTATGGTGATCTGTGATCAGTGATCTTTGGCATTACTATTGTCATTGTTTTGGGGAGCCACAAACTGTGCCCATATAAAACAGTGAACTTAACTGATAAATATTTTGTGTGTTCTGACTGCTCCAATGACTGGCCATTCCTTGTACTTTCTTCCTCTCTTTGGGCCTACATATTCGCTGAGACACAACAATATTGAAATTGTGCCAGTTAATAACTCTACGATGGCCTCTAAGTGTTTAAGTGAAAGGAAGTGTAGCAGTCTCTTACTTTCAGTTAAAAGCTACAAATGATGAAATTTAGTGAGGAAAGCATGTTGAAAGCCATGAAAGGCTAAAAACTGGGCCTCCTGAGCCAAACAGTTAGCCAAGTTGTAAATGCAAAGGAAAACTGCTTGAAGGAAATTAAAAGTGCTACTCCAATGAACACGTGGATGATATGAACATGAAACAGCCTTACTGCTGATATGAAGAGTGTTTGGGTGATCTGGATAGAAGATCACATTAGTCACAACATTTCCTTAAGCCAAAGCTTAATTCAGTGAATATCCCTAATTCTCTTTGGATCTAGGAAGGTTAAAACAGGTGAAGAAGCTGCAGAAGAAGTTCATGAAATTTAAGGAAAGAAACCATCTTCATAATATAAAACTGCAGGATGGGATTTATCCCAGGGATGCAAAGATGGTTCAACATGTGCAGATTGATCAATGTAACACATCATATTAACAGAATGAAGGATAAAAACTGTATGATAATTTCAATTGATGCTAAAAAAAGCATTTAATAAAATTCAACACCGTTTCACAATAAAAACCCTAAAAATACTGGGTATAGAAGAAATATACCTCAACATAATAAAAGCCATGTATGACAGACCCATAGCTCATATCATACTGAATGGAGAGAAACTGAATGTCTTCCTCTGAGATTTGGAACATGACAAGAATTCTCACTTTCACTGCTGTTGTTTAACATAGTACTGCAAGTCTTAACTAGAGCAATCAGACAAGAGAAAAAAATAAACAACATCCAAACTGGAAAGGAAGAATTAAAATCTTGTTTGCAGATGATATGATCTTATATTTGGAAAAACCTCTACCAAAGACGTATTAGAACTGATAAACAAATTCTGTACATTTGTAGGATATAAAATCAACATACAAAATTTACTAGTATTTCTATATGCCAACAGTGATCTAAAAAAATTTAAAAAGTAATCCCACTTACAATAGCTACAAATAAATTTAAATATCTAGAAATTAACTTGACCAAAGAAGTGAAACATCTCTACTAGAAAACCTATAGAACACTGATTAAAGAAATTGAAGAGGACACACACAAAAAGGAACGGTATTCCATGTGTATGAATTGGAAGAATCAATGTTGTTAAAATGTCCATACTACCCAAAGCAATCTACAGATTCAATGCAATTCCTATAAATATACCAATGACATTCTTTAGAGAAATAGAAAAAAACATAAAACTTATATAGAACCACAAAAGACCGAGAATAGCCAAAACTATCCTTAGCAAAAAGAAGAAAACTGGCGAAATCACAGTACCTGACTTCAAATTATACTGCAGAGCTACAGTAACCAAAACAGCATGTTACTGACATAAAAACAGACACATAGACCAGTGGAACAGAATAGAGAGCCCAGAAACAAATCCGTACACCTACAATGAACACATTTTTGACAAAGGTGCTAAGAACATACACTGAAAAAAAGACAGTCTGTTCAATAAATGGTGCTGGGAAAACTGGATATCGATATGCAGAAGAACTAGACCCCTATCGTTGCCATATAAAAAAATCATGTCAAAGTGGATTAAAGGCTTAAATCTAAGAACTCAATCCATGAAACTACTACAATAAAACATTGGGGAAACTCTCCAGGACATTGGTCAGGGCAAATATTTCTTGAGTAATACCCCACAAGCACAGGCAATCAAAGCATAAATAGACAAATAGGATCACATCGTGTTAAAAAGCTTATGCACAGCAAAGGAAACAATCAACAAAGTGAAGAGACAACCCACAAAATGGGAAAAATATTTACAAACTTCCCCTCTGACAAGGGATTAATAGACTATATGATGAGCCCAAATAATTCTATAGGAAAAAAATCCAGTAATCCAATAAAAAAATGGGCAAAAGATTTGAATAGGGATTTTTCAAAAGAAGACATACAAATGGCAAGCAGGTATATGAAAAGATGTTCAACATCATTAATCATCAAGAAAACACAAATGAAAACTGCAGTAAGATCTTATCTCACCCCAGTTAAAATGGCTTTTAGCCAAAAGACAGGCAATAACAAATACTGGTAACGATGTAGAGTAAAGGGAATTCTTACACACTGTTAGTGGGAATATGAATTAGTACAACCACTATGGAGAACAGTTTGGAAGTCCCTCAAAAAACTAAAAATTGAGCTACCATATGATCCAGCAATCCCACTGCTGGGTATATACACAAAAGAAAGAAAATCAGTATATCAAAGAGATATCTGCACTCCTATGTTTGTTGCAGCACTGTTCACAATAGCTAGGATTTGGAAGCAACCTAAGTGTCCATCGACAGATGAATGAATTAAAAAATATGGTACATATACACGATAGAATACTATTCAGCCATAAAAAGCAATGAGATCCTGTCATGCAATAGCATGAATGAAATTGGAGATCATTATGTTAAGTGAAATAAGCCAGGCACAGAAAGACACACTTCACATTCTCACTCATTTGTAGGATTTAAAAATCAAAATAATTGAACTCATAGAGATAGAGAGTAGAACGATGATTACCAGAGGCTGGGAAGGGTAAGGACAGTGGGGAGGTGGGGATGGTTAATGGGTACAGAAAAATAGAAAGAATGAATAAAACCTAGCATTTGATAGCACAATGAGGTAACTATAGTCAATAACAATTTAATTGTACATTTTAAGATACCAAAATAATATAAATGGATTGTTTGTAACATAAAAGATAAATGCTTGAGGAGATGAATATCCCATTTTTCATGAAGTGATTATTACTCATTGAATGCCTGTGTCAAAATATCTCTTGTACCCCATATATATATACCTATTAAGTACCCACAAAAATTAAAATTAAGAATTAAAAAAAGTGCAAGATGAAGCAGCAAATGCTGGTATAGAAGCTGCAAGTTATCAAGAAGATCTAGCCAAGATCATTGATAAAAGTGGCTACACTAAACAATGGAGTTTCAATGTAGACAAAAGAAGCCTTCTACTGGAATAAGACACCATTTAGGGCTTTCCTAGTTAGAAAGCAGAAGTCAGTGCCTGGTTTCAAAACTTCGAAGGACAGGCTGATGGTTATCAGAGAATAAAGCAGCTGGTGCCATTAAATTGAAACCAGCACTCACTTACCATTCCAAAAATCCTAAGACCCTTACAAATTATGCTAATTCAAATTGGCCTATGCTCTATAAGTGGAACAACAAAGCTTGAAGAGCAACACATGTGTTTCTAGTATGGTTTAATCATTATTTTAAGCCCACTGTTGAGCTCTATTGCTCAGAAACAAACAAACAAACCAACAAACATTCTTTTCTAAATATTACAGCTCATTGACAGTGCACCTCATCACCCAAGAGCTCTGATGGAGATGTACAAGAAGATCAATGTTATTTTATGCCTACTAACACAACATCCATTTTGCAACCCATGGATCAAGGAATAATTTCTACTTTTGAGTTGTCTTATTTGAGAAACACATTTTATAAGGTCATACTTGCCATAGGTAGTAATTCCTCTGATGGATCTGGAGAAAGTAAACTGCAAACCTCATGGAAAGCATTCACCATTCTAGATGACATTAAGAACATTTGTAATTCAGTGGGGAAGGTAAAAATAACAATATTGGCAAGAATTTGGAGAAAGTTAATTCCAAACCTCATGGATCACGTGATGGGATTCAAGACTTCAGTGGAGGAAGTAACTACATTATGTAGTGGGTATGGCAAGATAATTAAAGTAGAGCCTGAAGATGGGACTGAATTTCTGTAATCTCATGATAAAAATGGAATGGATGATGAGTTCCCTCTTAGGAAAGAACAAAAAAAATTGTTTCTTTGGATGGCATCTGCTTCTGGTGAAGATGCTGTGAATACTGTTGAAATGAGAACAAAGAATTTAGAATATTACATAAACTTAGTTGATAACACTGTAGCAGTGTTTGAGAGGACTGAATAATTTTGAAAGAAGTTGCACTGTGAGTGAAATGCCATCCAACAGCATGGCATGCTACAGAGAACTCTTTCATGAAAGGAAGAGTCAATAAATATGGTAAACTTTATTGCTGTCCTGTTTGTAAAAATTGGCGCAGCCACTACCACTTCCAGCAACCACCACCCTGATCAATCAACAGCCATCCACATCAAGGCAAGACCCTACACCAGCAAAAAGATTAAGATTTGCTGAAGGCTCAGATGATCATTAACTTTTTTTTTTTTCAGCAAAAAGGGATTTTAAAGTATGTATATTTTTTAGACATAATACTATTGCATGCTTAATAGATTATACCATAGTGTAAACGTAATTTTTATGTGCACTGGAAAACCAAAAATTTGTTTGCCTTGCTTTATTGTAATATTTGCTTTATTGCAGTGGTCTGTGGTCAAGCCTGTAATACCTCTGACTTATGCTTGTATAGACTATGGGAATTTATTGTTTGAGAGGGACAGTGTAGGGAGTCCAGGGAAAATAGCTTTCCCTTATAGAGATGATCTAAATGCAGCAACCATCACTTCTATAGCCACATATAGCTTCAGGGATGGCTGAAAAATATAGTTTGTAGCTTGGTGTTCATATACCTAGATGAAATTTGAGTGAGTCTGTGCTACAAAAAAGAGATAATGGACTTTGGGGAAATGTGAGTAGTCTCTATCACTTCTTACGTTAATAACAATAGCAATACCTCTGAAATCTTGAGTTCAACTAGTCTACACTGTCCAGCACCTCCCTATCAAAGCTCTAATAATTCTCAGATCTCACATCTATTGCCCCATCCACTTTTTCATTATCAATCTCCTCCCCTCCCCAGGAGCTTCTAAATTTTCTTCTTTGCCTTCTTTTTTCCATAGTTTGGCATTATAATCACTTTCAGAATGCTGTTAGTGTCCCTTTCTTCTCTCTTGCTGTCATTGGTATCTTAAAAACATCGAAACCAGTCTACTTAGAGTACCGTAAAAATGTTAGCATAACAGAGAAATCTTACTTGACCACCCAATTTGAAATAGCCCTCCCTCCCATGCAAGGTTGATTCTCTAATTCCAATTTTAATTGTTTTAACAATACTTACCACTACTATAAATTGTGTTATATAACATATTTGTGTATTTACTTTTTTGTCTGTTTCTTCCATTAGAACTGCATATGGGCAAATATTTTATTCTGTTCACTGCTCCTTCAATATATGAAAAAGTACCTAGTATAGAATAATGCTAAGTAAATCTGTTTAAATGAATGGATGAATTAATAACAATGGGAAGGAAATAAAGTAGGTGATGGAATTCAGTCAATTCAATTTTATGTTGACATATAATGTATACACATATTTTCAAATATAAATATATAGGTCATTATTAACCTCAAAGAATAATAGAACTAAATAGAAACTTAAAAATTATTTTAACTACCAATGTTATAAAAGAAACAAAATTGCAGAAGTTTCTCTATGATATCTTTAAATTAATACTTCAACTCTCAATGAAAGATAAACTATCTTTAGACTATGTTTCCCCTTGTAACGGAAATAATATATTAGATATTGTATAGAGATAATATCTCTCTATATAAGTATTAATATAAATTTTCTATTTTAATATTTTCACATAAATAGAAATATTTTTTGACTGGAAATCTTTTACCAAAATGACATTTAAACCAAAATGACTAACCAAAATAAAGAATCAAATTATTAAAAGATGAATCATATTGTTACTATGAGGTACCATATGGAGGGCAACTCTTAGGAGGTAAAAGTCAAAAAACAATGAACTGGCAAACCATTTGTGCTTTAGGACTGAGAAGGTTTTGGGTTCTGTCTCAGCTACCATCATCTCTCTAATTTCAGTTTATTTGTTCTAGGAAGGCAGGGATTCTATGAATAAATGAATCTACTGCTACAGGAAGAAGGGAATAATAGACATGGGGGAACTGTGGGTACTCTCCACAACAGCCCTACAACTTTTGATAGATGACTTGTGCTTAGATACCCTAAAAGAGTTCTATTTAATATGTAAACCTCATTAGTACTGAGTGAGATTTCAAGAGTACTTATGCCACACTCATTTCTACAATGTCCTTTGTTCTGTTATGCGTAGCATATAACCCAATCCTTTAGCATGCCCTACTAGTTCAGCTGAAGCTGACCCCAAAATGGATTTCGGCTTCTCCCTCCAATCTAGTCGCTGTAACTCTTGCTGTTCCCTAGGAAACAATGCAAGCTTAAGAGCCTCCATGCCTTTGCCTGAATTGTTTTCTCTGCCTCAGATTCCCTTTATTTATTCCATGTCACATTTACTCTTTCCCAAATGCCATCTTCTTATTTAGAATCCCCAAGTAAAATGGTTGGCTTCATTGTGCTCACTTAGTACTTCTAAATAGACATCTGTTTTTGTATTTTTCACACCATTTTGCAATTATTTGATTACTGTATCTAATTTTCTAATGACAACATGAACTCCTTGAGGTAAAACCAGAAACTTACGTATTTTTTGTAGCAGAGCTGATTATCAAATTCTTTCAAAGACAAAGCTTTTTTGTTTTTTTTTCATTTAACAACAACAAACTAAAGAATTAAATGTAAAGATCTTTATCAACTACAATTCTATACCTGTTTAAGATAGAACCTGGATTTGAACTAATGAATAGTGAAAATTGCTCACTCAGTTATCAACATGCCCAATTTAGCCTTTTTAATAAGAGCATAAGGCTTCTAGGAGCAGGAGGGTATCAAGGAACAAAAAAAACTTAAGAACAGGCACAGGAGCCCAAATCATAGCTACACATCTAGGATAATTTTCAGGAATGTGGTTATTTCTGCCAAGACAATCCTTTCTAGAAGATTCTATAATCAAAGAATTACCCTACGTTACACTTGTAGTATATTTAAAATAAAAATTTTAAACTTAGTAACTTATGGAAGTTTTTGGAAGTTTGTGAAGCACAGAAAAGCAGAAACATTAAAATAATAAGTGCCATAATTCCACCTTCAGACATTCACCATGGTGTCATTCTGTTTTGTTTTTTTTTTACCTACAAAATTTTGCAGTTTATATTCAATTTATAAGAATGCTCATTGATTTAATAATGTTTTACTTAATTTTGTCAATCTGCTAAGCAAAGTGATATTGCAAAGCTATTTTAATGGTTTATTATAGAATTTGAATTTCCAATATATGTTTTCCTTTTAATTAGATTATTCCACATCCCTTGTTTCAAATTATCTTGGCTTTTTTTGAAAGTGTGAATAAATTGCTACAAAATGTTCTGGTAAAAAGATTTAATATGAAACCATCTTAAATTAGGCTGTTATACAAATGAAAAAATATTGCTTATATGCTAGATATTAATCTAAAATGGAACTTCACAAACACTAAAAGTAGATCCTAAGAAATACTTATTATTTTGCCTGCACAGCAAAATAAATAAAAAACTCACAGAATAAGTATATGTTTTCCTAAGGAAAGCAATGTTTTTTAAAAAGGCCTGGAATATTTTATTTTCCACATTTTCCCACTCTTCCAAAGTATTTGTTGGTTATAGGGACTCCCAATTACCATTGAGGCTGAAATCACCTTTTGATTAAAAAAAAATTCAAGAGTCCTTATAGGACATAAAGGTAAGTATAAATAAATGATGTCTTATAACCTAAACATCCTAGTCATAGTTTGCTATATAGTTTCTCTGAGTATTTTCACTACAGATAAAAGAACTTTGGGATTCCTATGAACTTGTTTATGAAGGAAACACCATCCCCTAATTTTCAGATAGATTTTAGATGGGATTTATACAGACATCTAGAGAAATAAGAACAAAATATAATGCCTTAAGATTGAACTCTGAGTAGTTTCTAAGGAAGACAGTAACTGTGGAGTCCTACTTAGAGAACTAAGCTTGTATTGTTATGTCAAGTAAAAGATCAACAGCTTTGAAAAAGATAAGATTTAAATTCTTCCATGTGTTGGTATCAAGGCCATTATTGAAAGTAGAATAAATCTCAGTTTAGTATCCTGATTTTCTAGCAATTCTGGGGCTAGGTAATGGCAACATTTTAATTTCTCACATAAAAATAAATAGAAAAATGATTAGATTGGTAATGCGGTGATATGTCTTATAATATTCTTCATAATAATTTTCATATACTAAATTTTTTCTTTAGCTAGGAAAATAGAATCCATGATCAAAAGTTATTCATCCTTCGATTAAATGAGCAAATGTTAGAGTACCTATTATTACAAATAAAAATCAATCAACAGTGTGACTAATTGGCATATATAACTCATTTAATCTCTTCTTGAAAATATGGTCTTTCTGAATGAATGGTGCTGCTTTAGATGGGGCTGCTATATGCAGTACTCAAATCATGTAGCAATATACCATTTTCTTGGTACTGCTCACATTCTGTGGAAATTTTAAATAAAATGACTAAAGATCTGTTCGTTACTTAGGGGAAAGAGATATGTATCTTTCTTGGATGGAGAACAGTCTAGGTACTGAGAAATTTTTGAAGAAACTCCAGAGCAATACACCACAAAGATTGTGATCTTCCTAGTAAAAATAGTGTCAGAAAGGGAGATGAGCATGAAGCAGGGAAGGAATATGAGTCTTTTCATCTCGCTTTGCCTGTCACCCTGTGGCACGTTAAGTATCAGGCCAAGCAAAGGGATGTAATTGAAAAGCACCGGGCCAGCAAATGTGAATGTTCTGCACATTAAATGTTGAGAGACCATGCAGAATGAATTGAGGAGAATGTCAACAAGCAGTGTCACTGGAGGGAATTTGGCAATTTCTAGCTTTCCTTATATCACTTCCCTTTTATGTTCATTTTTCATGGAGGGATATAAATCTGTGAAAATGCAATGTAAATATTGTTTTGTAATCTGTGTGTAATTTTAGAGTGCAAAAACTGTAAAGGGTTAATTTCTGTTCTTTAGTCACTTGCCGGAATCGTGTCTTAAGGTTGAGTGGTGATTTCTGCCTGACAACCCAGGTTTTTTAAAGAATATTTTTTTTCCTGATACAGTCCCTATGATACATAATATATGTATGCATATTATTTTTATATCCTTTTCTGTTGATAATTTCCAGTTGAATTTTTTTTTTTAATTTTCAAAGGCAAGACAACAATAAAATATATGACTTTGTTACAAGGAAGCCATGAAGCTCACTGGAATATAAAAAAGGAATAAAAGCAAACATTAAAATAAAATTATATCAAACTAAACCTCATAGTGAAATAAACTATGCAGAATTGTAATATTCATGTTTCTTCAAATTGCTTTTCATAAAAAAATCTGCTAAAGATGCCTTGTTTTGCTTCATTTTTGGCATGAAGGCTCCCACCAATCATAGTTATAAAAAAAAATTAGTTTGTAGTACAGTGAAGACCTCCCTGAATTTGTTTGAATAGTTTTGAGATTCTTATACTGCTGATTAAGAGAAGTACATACTATTTTATCAGTTTTCCTCCTTTCCTCTCTATTAAAATCTACTTTAAGAATAGTTAAATTATTTGCCTTGCCATTTAATTTCATCCATTTCAATGTGTTACAGACTCATCATTTTTATTTCATATGTAGTGTTTATAAAACAACAAAACCATATTCTTAGAAAAACTACCAGTAAATTGATTATAGAATGAATGTAACTTAACACAATAAAGACCACATATGACACACACACAGCTAATATCACACTGGATGGGGAAAAATTGAAATTCTTTTTACTAAGATCTGAAAAAAGAGAAAGATGCCCACTTTTACCATTTCTATTCAACCTTGTACTGGAAGTCCTAGTCAGAGTAATTAGGCAAGAGAAAGAATTAAAAGGAATACAAATTAGGAAGATTTTAAATTATCCTTATCTGCAGCTAGCATGATCTTATATTTAGAAAAACCGAGAGACTGCACCAAAAAATAAAAGTATTGATAAATGAAGTCAGCAAAGTTGCAGGATATAAAATCAACATACAAAAATTAGTAGTGTTTCTATATGCTAGCAGTTATCAATCTGAAAAAGAATTCAAGAAAGCTGTCCCACTTACTATAGCTACAGAAAATACTTAGTCAATTTAACGAAAAAAGTGTAAGATTTCTACAAAGAAAAATATAAAACACCAATGAAATAAATTGAAGAGGACACAAAAAAGTGGAAATATAACCAATGATCATAGATGGAAAAAATTAATATTGTTAAAATATCTATAATACCCAAAGCAATCTACAGATTCAATGCAATCACTACCAAAATACAGATGATATTCTTCATAGAAATAATAAAAACAATCCTAAAATTCACATGGAACCACAGAAGACCCAAAATAGATAAAGCAAAAAGAAGAAAGCTGGAGGCATCACACTAACTTATTTCAAATTATACTACAAAGCTGTAGCAACCAAAGCAGCATGATACTGGCATATAAATAGACAAATAGACCAATGAAACAGAATGTAAAACCTAGGAAGAAATCTATGCACTTACATTCAACTCATTTTTGACAAAGGCACCAAGAAAATACATTAGAGAAAAAGAGCAAACTCTTAATAAATGATTCTGGGAAAACTGGATATCCATATGCAGAAGAATGAAACTAGATTCTTATTTTTCACTATATATAAAAATCAACTCAAAATGGATGAGACTTAAATGTAAAGAAAACATTGGGGAAATGCTCCAGGGCAATAGTCTGGGCAAAGATTTTTGGGAGTAAGACCTCAAAAGCACAGGCAACAAAACAAAATTAGAGAAATGGGACTGCATCAAGCTAAAAAGCTTCTTCACAATAAAGGAAACAGTCAACAAAGTGAAGAGACAACTCAGAGAATGGGAGAAAATATTTGCAAACTATCCATCCAACAAGGGATTAATAACAAGAATACATAAAAACTCAAACTGATTAGCCAAAAACAAATAATCTAATTTAAAAATGGGCAAAAGACTTGAATAGACATTTCTCAAAAATGATATCCAAATGGCCAACAGGATATTAGCCTGTGGCATGTATAAGTGGTGTGTGTGTGTGTGCATGTTGTGCATATGCACACAAACATATATATCATAAAAGGAAGACCTTTTGCTAGTGTTTTGTAAAAAATAAATAAATAAAAAATAAAAAAGCTGAATATCACTAATCATCAGGAAAATGCAAATCAAAATCACCATGAAGTATCATCGCACCCCAGTTAGAATGACTATTATTGAAAAGACAAAAAATAACAAGTGCTTGTAAGGATATGAAGAAAGGGGAATGAGTGGACACCGTTGGTGGTAAAGTAGTGCAGCCATTATGGGAAACAGTGTGGAGGTTCCTTACAAAACCAAAAACCAGAACTACCACATAATCCAGAAATGTCACACATATCCCCCGCAAAAAGGAAATCAGTATATCAAAGTGATATCTGCACTCTCATGTTTATTGTAGTACTATTCACAGTAGCAAAGATAAGGAATCAACCTAATTGTTCACCAATGAATGAATGAATAAAGAAAATGTGGTATATATACACAGTGGAATATTATTCACCCATAAAAAGGGATGAAATATTGTCTTTGCAGCAACATGGATGAAACTGGAGGTCACTAAGTGAAACAAACCGGGAACAGACAGACAAATGTCACATGTTCTCACTCACATGTAGGAGCTAAAAAAGTGGATCTTAGGAAGATAGAGAGTGGAATGGTTGTTATCAGAGTCTGAGAAGGGAAGAGTGGAGAGGGGATAAAGAGAAGTTGGTTAGGAGGGACAGAAATATAGTTAGATGAAAGGAATGAGTTCTGGTATTTGATAGTACAGTGGGATAGTTATAGTTAATAATTGCTTTTATATCTCAAAATAACTAGAAAATAAGAATTGTAATGTTTTCAACACAAAGAAAAGACATACGTTTGAGGCAATGGATATCCCAACCACCCTAGTCTGATTATTTCACACTGTCTATAAGTATCAAAATATCACTTGTACTCCCAAAATATGTACCACTAATATATGTATCAATAAAAATGTATAAATAAAAACATTTAAAATGCAGATATAGTCACCCGTGAATGTCATATTTATGAATGTTTTATATATGTGTATGTATACATTTGTGTGTCTATATTAACATGTGTATGTGTGTGTGTGTGTATATATATATATTTTCTTCTCTTGGGTCTACACTGTTGGAACTGCTTTCAAAATAAGATGAGGAAAAAGTTATTCCTATATTTTTATAGCTAGAGAAGTTTTGTTTTTTTTTTCTAAAAATCAGCCTTGTTTCCCAACATGGACTTTAAGTGATTTTTCATTGTTAAAGAAATAAAATTTACTTTTAAATTATAAAATAGTGTCTTTTAAATAGTCCAAGAAATGTGCTATAGGTGGGGCAATGACAAGATTGTTTAGACTAAGAAATAGGACGTCAAGATTTGTTCTTTGTTCTGCACTACCCCATTTGTGACCTTGAGTAAGGCATTTCACTTCTTCCTTCAGTTTTCTCATCTATAAAAACAAAAGAAAATTGTATTAAATTAATATATTTTCTAACTTTTAAATTCTAAGGTCCTAGGATTCCAGCTATTTCTTAAAAATTAATATTTGTATAATTTCATAATCAGATTTTATTTGTAGTATAAAATGTCTTTGATTTTCACATTGTCCCCAGAATATGAAAATCAAAGACATTATGATTTTACAGTGCAATAAGATTAAGAATTAAAATTAATTCTCACATCTGTTTGTACCAAATGTGATGTATCATTTGTTTATGTGGATGTCTAAAAATTTTCTAGCATAAAAGGAACATCCAGTAGTTATGTTAATTAAATTTGTGTGAACATAGTGATACATTGTCTTAAAATATGATATTCTCTTCTTTTTCTAGTTAGTGCCACATTGTAGGTGTAAAAATGTAGTATTAAATCAATGTTTCCCTTTGCTACAATATCTCACTTGGCTTGGTCTATAGTAATCATATAGAATGTCTTATAGTCTGTCACACACTCACCTTATAGATCCTGTCCTAAGAAGATTCATCAACTCCACAGAGTGGGGTCTACTTATACCATGAAAATGCAGCAGTGTTATTATGAAACACTGACACAGCCCAGTGGGTGTAATGTGAGAAAATATTCTAAATGATATCTGCTCTCATCACTCCACCACTTATGAGAGATTTCAGTGCAAATGCAGATTCATCCAAAAGCCTTTTATTTTAGTAATTTACATTTTGGTGGCTTGGATTTATAAATTCTTTATAACCAGGAATACTTGTGCAATAATGCAACTCTCTACATTACTTTAAAAAAATTACTTCTAAATGAAAATTACTTCTGGCTGCCACTCATTATTTAAAACTTATGCATACAGGAGCAAACTATGACCACTGAATATAGCAGTAAAATTACCTAAATGGCAAAATGTAGATATTGATTTCCCATACATGAATATTTTTAAAAAATATTAATATTATTTTAATGGATACATTATAATTATGTATATTTATGGAAAACAATACAATATTTTGATATATATAATATGGAATGATTAAATAAAGCTCATTAACATACCCACCATCTCACTTATGCATCATTTTTTTGTGTGTGGTGAAACAGTTGAAATTTACTTAGCAATTTTGAAATACACAATAGTTCTTAACTGTGGTCAACATAGTGTGTAACAGATCTCAAAAAATTATCCCACTTTTGTAAATGCACCATTGTTTTATGAGTTCAAATATTTTTGGTCCCCATATATGAGATCATGCCCTATTTGTCTTCCTGTGCCTAAAGAATGTTGAATATACAATCTCAGAGGGTCCAGCTTGGTAATACATCCTGTCCTCATTTTTAGAATGGATAAATCAATCATTTAATTTTCAAAAATATGGCACAATAAAAAATAAGCTAGACTATGTAAAATATCCCATAATTATAAGGAACTGAGATCAATCTATTAACTCTTAAATGCTAGCTATTGGTGAGACATTTGCTTTTACGAGTGGTAAAAAATTTGTAATATATGGAAATGATATTAAAGATTAATAATATTCATTACATGTGAAGATTACTTATTGAAATCTTCTGAGTCCATGAGAAACTATCAGGAAAGCACTTATTATAATTTGCTACATTCTGTAGGTACTTATTCTATTTCATTGTTTGCTGAATATCACAAGGAAACAGGTCTTCTAGAATGATGGTCTTCACAGTGATGCAAGCAGGGAGTAAGCAAGATGATCCATAGAACACAGGAACAAAATAATAAAACTTTTTGCAAGTATTAGTCACATTTTTTAACATTTCTACTTTCAGAAATGTTTGTGTATAATGTACATAAAAGAAATACGTTCTATTATTTACAAATAAAGTAGAGTAGCCAAAACGAAAATTTTACTAATGGAGTGCACAATCAACAAATTTGGAGACTGCTGTTGTAGTGAATGAGAGATTAATGACATCCCATTTATAAAAGCTAGCAAGTGAGAAAGAGGCTGTCAATAAGAAGTTCATTTATTTGTTTTCCCATGTCTGCTATAAAGACCTGAAATGTCATACTCTGGAAAGAGTGCCAATGTTAAACATACATAAATGCCTACCTTGTACTAAGTAGCTGTATTGATTTGAGAGGCTGCATCAAAGCAATTGCCTGTGTGTAATTATTGTCTTTCTTCCAAAATGTCTAACCTAGCACAATGTGAAGTTTAAATACTCGGTGTGTGTGCTTTTTATTAAATATGTTCAATATCGTTGTGCCTTTCTTTCTGTGTTTGATCTATAAACAAATGAATAGAAAATGAGCATAATAAATCATTGGTGGCAGGTTCAAGAGTGCCCTGCTGTTTCTTTTGGCTGAATGCTAACCAAATATTGTTTAAAGCATAAAAGAAGTAGAATAAGAAGGGGAAGAAATTATGCACTGAAGGAACATTACAGCCATAAACTGTTTATAACCTCTGTAGTTCTTTTATAAATTTTAATGAAATGCCATTGCTATGTTTGTCACAATGAGATCAGTATAGTTAATTAAATTGCCACCAGTTTATATTTCTCCTTTAGGTGTTTACTTGTATGATGCATGAGTTATTATTTTCCAAATACACATCTGTGAAAGGGCTCTGTTTGTCTTGCTTCCTTTTGATAGGTAATTTATTTGTTTTTACTTCTGTATGTTAATATCTCTAGTGTAATTTTATTGGATCCATTAAAATATATGTATTTCTAATCTATTACTAAAATGCAATTTTCCTACTTTCAAAGTAGTGCACATTTCAGAGTCATGGCTGAAAAGAATTGCACCCAAATCTCGGTTCTTTGTTATTTTGAAACTGTGTTACGCTTTTTTTAAAAAACTGCTCCCCAATACATGTCCTGAGATTCTTAAAGTTACATATTTACTGCTAGCCCACACTTACATTCCTCTGGGGAAAGACTTGGATGTACTGTGTTGTCTAAAACTGTAAGAGAAGACTGGAAAGGGTTCACATATCAGTACATTTTCTAGGAATGAGATAAAGGAAAAATTAACATTTTAAACCTAATCCTAAAAGAAAAAGATTATCCCACAAATAAAATTCAAGGAAACTAAAACTATCAAATTCACTAAATACATGAGGGAATAAGCCATAATGATTAAGAGTAAGACTAATAATAGCTTGAGAATCAATTTCACAAAAATTATAGATGGAAGACAAATCAGATACCAAATAAGAAATAAATATGTTTATCATTTAAATAATATAAATATAAGAGGCAGAGAATACCAATGGGTCCAAATAGATTAGAACATAAATTAAACAGTACTTCTGGTAATTAAAAATGCAATATTTAAATTTAAATTCAACAGGTAGATTAAACAATGATGAGACATGGACAAAAAGATAATTATTGAATTTTAATATGTCTACTTACAAAATAATTATCAAAAATAGAGTGACTAAGATATATGTTAGGAGAAATAGATTAAAAGACCCCCCAAATACCATAATGATATCTTATAAGAGTCTATTCAGCGTTCTAGGAAGAAAGTATAAAAAACAGAGCAAGGCAACATTAGAAAAGAAAATGACCAAACATTTTCCAGAATTGCTAAAAAGATACCAATGTTCAGACTTCAGAAGCTCAACAAATCACAAGTTGGAAAAATGAAGCCATACTCCATACTTCATAATGAGATAAAAATTACCAATGATGAAGATTTCATTTTTTCAGTAGCCAGAAAGAAAATAGATTACCGATAAGATAAGATAGATGATTTTGACTTCTCCACAGTGGTGGAAGGCAGAGACAATGAAAAGATATTTATTCTTGAAGTTTAAGAAAGGGTAACTGTCACAAGATAAGATCATCTGAGTAAAACAATTCCATCTCTGAAGAATAAGAGCAAAACATATACATTATTAGGAAATTAACAAAATTGCAAAAGTTTATTATCAGCATAACTTCATTAAAAAATGTAAAAATGTATTAATGCAAAAAGAAAAAATATTAGGAGGATGTCCGAGATAAAGGAATTATGAGCAAGGAAAATGTAGACATATTGGAAAATGTAAATCGACACTTCATAATACAAAAAAGTAATGTCTGAGGAAATTTAAAAATCAATATAGTCATAAAATACTGGCCAAATGAATAAATATATTATTTTGGGTGAAGACTGAATTAATGGTTTCTGACGTCCTGCCATTATTTTAGGATAAGGACAAATATATTAATTAAATGTAAATACGTTAAATAATCATTTGAAAATTTCTGGGAAAACACTAAAGAAGCATGAGTGTATACTTCTAAGTTAGAAGGGAAATTGAATGAGATGATTAAAGAAATTTCACCTAGTATAAAAAGGAAATTAAAAAAGGCAAAAAGAAAACCAGAAAAAGCAGGATACGTAAAACATAAAACACAATTATTAAAGGAAAACTAAATATATTAGTTTATCACAATCAACATAAATGAAATAAATACTCAGAGGAAAACAGAGATTATCATTCTGAATTTCTAAAGTATCCATTATGTGATACTTGGAAGAAGCGTATGTAAAACAAATGAAGGCACAAAATGCATTGGTGTACTAAAATTAGTATGAGACATAATAGACTTGAAGACAAAAACCATTAGTAGCAGTAAGTGGACCACTGCATATTTATAAAAGATTAAATTGACCAAGAAAATATAATAATATGAATCTGTAAGCATAGAATTATATACAGTAAAAATACATGAAGCAAGGGTTTTAAAATCAGGAGAAATTGACAAATCCATCATCATGGTAATAAATTTAACAGACTCACCTAAGCTATATGGTAGCATGAATCAGCAAAATAATAATAATAATAATGTAAGTATTTATGAGACTTAAAAAAAACAAAATTAATGCATTTGAATGAAGGGACATATACTGAAGTATCCAATAACTGGATCATGGAAAATTATTCATAAATACAGTGAACATCTATAAAAAGGTACACATATCACAAAGTAGAGCGAGTCTAAAAGTTTTCAGAGTTGGGATCATAACACTATGCTACTGACTAATAACAGAAGGTTAACCTAAAATCTCCACTATCTGGAAACTAAAAATGCACAATTTTAAATAACTCATACATCAAACAATAAAGTAAATTGAAAGAATAGAAAATGCTTTAAAGGAAAATATAAAACATATAAAAATTTGTGGGATGAAGCTATAGATAATGATGTGCAGGCTTTTGGGTGGACATGTTTCCAACTCAGTAGGCTAAATACGAAGGAGATTTCTGGACCATGTGGTAAGACTCTGGTCAGCTTTGTAAGACACTGCCAAACTGTTTTCCAAAGAAGTTGTACCATTTCATATTCCCCCCAAAGTAACGAGAGTCTTCTTGGCTCCATATTCTCACCAGCATTTGACATTGTCAATATTGCCTTGTTTTGTTTTAGCCATTCTAATAGATGTATACTAGTATCTCATTGTTGTTGTAATTTGCAATTATCTAGTGTTATATGATGTTGAGCTTTTTTATTTTCATATGCTATTTGCCATCTGTATATCTTATTTGGTGATACATTTATTAAGATACTTTGGGCCAGGAGCGGGGGCTCACGCCTGTAATCCCAGCACTTTGGGAGGCCAAGGCGGGCGGATCACGAGGTCAGATTGAGACCATCCTGGCTAACATGGTGAAACCCCGTCTCTACTAAAAATACAAAAAATTAGCCAGGCGTGGTGGTACGCCTTGTAGTCCCAGCTACTCAGGAGGCTAAGGCAGGAGAATCGCTTGAACCTGGGAGGTGGAGGTTGCAGGGAGCCGAGATCGTGCCACTGCACTCCAGCTTGGCGACAGAGTGAGACTCTGTCTTAAAAAAAAAAAAAAAAAAAAAAAGATATTTTGCCAATTTTTACATTGGGTTGTTGGTTTTATTACTAATATATTCTAATAGTTCTTTTTCTATTTTAGACGTAAGCCCTTTGTCAGTTATGTGTTTTGCAAATATTCTCTCTCAGTCTGGGGCTGACCTTTCCTTTTGACATATCTCTCTGATTTTCAGTTCCGCTTTTAGCCATGAGAAAGCTCTGTGTTAAGGGCTTATGTAATTACCTTGTGTATAACTGGATAATCAAAGAATATATCCCTATTTAAGGGCAATGATTAGTTATATCTGTGACCTTAGCTATATCTGCAAATTCCCTTTGACATGTAATATAGCATATTCATGTATCTGATACCATTGGGTAAAAATCATGGGAGTCAAAATTCTGACTTCCACAAGGCTTGGTGAGAAAATATGTGGAAAAACCTAAGATACTGTCTGACATATAGAAGGTATTCAATAAATACCAATTCCCCCTAATGCAGCACCCCTTTATATAATTAGATTATTCCCATTAGAGGTTATAAGAGTGTTTATTTTTGTTTATCACATAAGAACACACAAGTGTGTGTGTGTGTGTGTATGTGTGTGTGTGTGTCCTAAAACTCTACCTCCAAGTTAATCTTTCAAATTTACTTATCTTACATGCTGAAGGAGAGTTTGCAGATTTAAATATATCATTCAATTCAGAGGATTTCAGGGATTAGAAAGTAGAGTCTCAATAAATGTAATCCAGCATATAAACAGAACCAAAGACAAAAACCACATGATTATCTCAATAGATGCAGAAAAGGCCTTTGACAAAATTCAACAAAACTTCATGCTAAAATCTCTCAATAAATTAGGTATTGATGGGATGTATCTCAAAATAATAAGAGCTATCTATGACGAACCCACAGCCAATATCATACTGAATGGGCAAAGCTGGGAGCATTCCCTTTGAAAACTGGCACAAGACAGGGATGCCCTCTCTCACCACTCCTGTTCAACATAGTGTTGGAAGTTCTGGCCAGGGCAATTAGGCAGGAGAAGGAAATAAAGGGTATTCAATTAGGAAAAGAGCAAGTGAAATTGTCCCTGTTTGCAGATGACATGATTGTATATCTAGAAAACCCCATTGTCTCAGCCCAAAATCTCCTTAAGCTGATAAGCAACTTCAGCAGTCTCAGGATACAAAATCAATGTACAAAAATCACAAGCATTCTTATACACCAATAACAGATAAACAGAGAGCCAAATCATGAGTGAACTCCGATTCACAATTGCTTCAAAGAGAATAAAATACCTAGGAATCCAACTTACAAGGGATGTGAAGGACCTCTTCAAGGAGAACTACAAACCACTGCTCAATGAAATAAAGGAGGATACAAACAAATGGAAGAACATTCCATGCTCATGGGTAGGAAGAATCAATATCATGAAAATGGCCATACTGCCCAAGGTAATTTATAGAGTGAATGCCATCCCCATCAAGCTGCCAATGACTTTCTTCACAGAACTGGAAAAAACTACTTTAAAGTTCATATGGAACCAAAAAAGAGCCCGCATCGCCAAGTCAATCCTAAGCCAAAAGAACAAAGCTGGAGGCATCACACTACCTGACTTCAAACTATACTACAAGGCTACAGTAACCAAAACAGCATGGTACTGGTACCAAAACAGAGATATAGATCAATGGAACAGAACAGAGACCTCAGAAATAACGCCACATATCTACAACCATCTGATCTTTGACAAAACTGACAAAAACAAGCAATGGGGAAAGGATTCCCTATTTAATAAATGGTGCTGGGAAAACTGGCTAGCCATATGTACAAAGCTGAAACTGGATCCCTTCCTTACAGTTTATACAAAAATTAATTCAAGATGGATTAAAGACTTACATGTTAGACCTAAAACCATAAAAACCCTACAAGAAAACCTAGGCATTACCATTCAGGACATAGGCATGGGCAAGGACTTCATGTCTAAAACACCAAAAGCAATGGCAACAAAAACCAAAATTGACAAATGGGATCTAATTAAACTAAAGAGCTTCTGCACAGCAAAAGAAACTACCATCAGAGTGAACAGGCAACCTACAAAATGGGAGAAAATTTTTGCAACCTACTCATCTGACAAAGGGCTAATATCCAGAATCTACAATGAACTCAAACAAATTTACAAGAAAAAAACAAACAACCCCATGAAAAAGTAGGCAAAGGACATGAACAGACACTTCTCAGAAGAAGACATTTATGCAGCCAAAAAACACATGAAAAAATGCTCACCATCACTGGCCATCAGAGAAATGCAAATCAAAACCACAATGAGATACCATCTCACACCAGTTAGAATGGTGATCATTAAAAAGTCAGGAAACAGCAGGTGCTGGAGAGGATGTGGAGAAATAGGAACACTTTTAGACTGTTGGTGGGACTGTAAACTAGTTCAACCCTTGTGGAAGTCAGTGTGGCAATTCCTCGGGGATCTAGAACTAGAAATACCATTTGACCCAGCCATCCCATTACTGAGTATATACCCAAAGGACTATAAATCATGCTGCTATAAAGACACATGCACACGTATGTTTATTGTAGCACTATTCACAATAGCAAAGACTTGGAACCAGGCCAAATGTCCAACAATGATAGACTGGATTAAGAAAATGTGGCACATATACACCATGGAATACTATGCAGCCATAAAAAATGATGAGTTCATGTCCTTTGTAGGGACATGGATGAAATTGGAAATCATCATTCTCAGTAAACTATCACAAGAACAAAAAAACAAACACTGCATATTCTCACTCATAGGTGGGAATTGAACAATGAGAACACATGGACACAGGAAGGGGAACATCACACTCTGGGGACTGTTGTGGGGTGGGGGGAGCTGGGAGGGATAGCTTTAGGAGATACACCTAATGCTAAATGACGAGTTAATGGGTGCATCACACCAGCATGTCACATGTATACATATGTAACTAACCTGCACATTGTGCACATGTACCCTAAAACTTAAAGTATAATAATAATAAAATTAAAAAAAAAAAGTAGAGTTTCATAATCTCTACCTAGAATATGGTAGGTGCCTTCCATAGTCATTCATTTAAGAGCAAAATATTTCATAGTTCTCATTTTAATTTTCCCTTATTATTATTGATCCATTTTAGCTGAAGAAAATTATTTATAAAATATTTTCAAAGAATAAAAAAGTAACCTCTTAGAAAATAATAAAAATTAAATTGTTCATAAATGCAGTCTGGTCAGCATGTTGGAAATTTTTTTCCCTCTTGGCAGTGTAATTGCAAGACTGTCTTTATATTTAAGTCAGATATATTGATTTGACAATTATGACACTGGAACTATTTTTCCTGTAATGGTTGTTAAAGATTTTTATGGACAACATTGTAACTGTAAGGGTAATTTGTATTTGAAATTTGAACAACCAAATTACGGCCCACTCTATCATCTGTCTTGGTAAATGAATTATCTGTATATGAAAAGAATATGTATTCTCCATTTGCATGGTATATAAAATATTAATTAGGCCAATTTGCTTAATATTATCAAAATCTCGTATATTTTTATGGATTATTTATTTTTTATCAAATATTGCACTAGAATATTAAGGTCTTTAAGTGTGATTGTGCATTTGTCTACTATGCTTTTACTTGTGTGAATTTTTTCTTCAAGTATTTTTAAACTGTATTCCTAAGTATATGTTTGTTTATGATTGCTCTATTTTGTTTTTTTATGAATTTGCCCTATTAATACTATGGAATACCTCTCTTTATCTCTAGTAACATTTTTTATCTTTAAGTTGATTTTGTCTGCTATTAGTATTCACATAAAGCTTATTACACTTAGTGTTTGCTTGCAATATTTTAAACTTTCATGCTTTCAACTTGAATACCTTTCTATAGTTCAAATGTGTTTCTTGCAGTCAACATTTAGTTAGGTCTTGTATATTTATCCATTCTATCAATCTCTGCCTTTTAATTGGAGTTTTGGTTCATTTATAACTATATAGTTATTGATATGTTTGTGATTAAATCTCTCATATTGCTATGTATTTTTATCTTTAAATGTGTTCTATGGTCCCTTGATTTTTTTCCTTGTTTGCATTCTTTTGAGTAAATTGCACATATTTTAGCATTTAGTATTCCATCTTTATCTCTTCTTTTTACTTTTAATCTACTCCTCTTGTGGCAATTATTGTAGTTGTTACTTTAGAGGTTACATTACATTTTTTTAAGTTATCATAGTCAATACAGTAAGTTCTCACTTATATCCTCAATAGGTCCTTGGAAACTATAACTTTAGGTGAAATAATGTATAACAATATCATTTTTTTCCTCAGCACTATAACAAAATGGTGTTAAAGGAAATTATGTTATTCTAGCATTTGCTGTATGTCATTTCACTCGAAGTCAGCTTCCAAAGATCTATTGATGACATTAAGTGAGAACTTACTGTATAAGTACATACTATATTATGTGCTTATTAAAATAATAAGTACTTATCAGAGTACTTAATCATTTTACAATCATAATTATAAAATAATCATTCTAGCTTTCTTCCCCCTTCTACTTTTGTGCTCTTGTTATTGTGTGTTTTTCTCCTATTAATGTTATATGGTCTAAAAATTAATATTTAATATTTTTAAGTTAAATATATATGTTTATGTGTATACACACATACACATACATATATATGTGTGAATGGTAAAACTATGTATATATATTTAATATATATTATATAATCATGTTAAATTATATGTATATAAGTTTACCTTTGTATATAATTTTATCATTCATAGAGATCCATATTATATATTATATATCATATATTATTCTATACATACATATATATATATATATAAAATTTGATCATTCATACAGATCCAAAACTCCATTTGCAGCATTTCTTGCATTGCAGGGCTGCTAGATTCTAACTTTTTCAGCTTTGTCTTTTTGTAAATGTCTTTATTTAACATTTGTTTTTAAATCATATGTTCAATATGTACAAAATTTTAGACTGACTTCTTTTCTTTGAGCACTTTAAACATGCCATTTCATTTTCTCCTGTACCCCACTTTTCTGACTAAAACCCAGCTTTAATTCCTATTGTACTTAATGTGTCTGTGCTGTAGCTGCTGTTAAACTTTTTTCTCTTTTTTTTTTTTTTCTATTTAGCCAGTTTATCATGATGTTGCTAGGTGTGGTTTGTTTTCTTGCTATTTATCTCCTATGCCATTTGTTGATTTTTTTTTTTTTTTTTTTTTTTTTTTTTGAGACAGAGTCTTGCTCTGTCACCTAGGCTGGAGTGCAGTAGCATGATCTCGGCTTGCTGCAACCTCTGTCTCCTGGGTCAAGTGATTCTCATGCCTTAGCCTCCCTAGTATCTGGGATTCCAGGCATATGCCACCATACCTGCCTGATTTGTTGTATTTTTATTAGATGCCGGGTCTCGCTGTGTTTCCCAGACTGGTCTTGAACTCCTGACCTCAAGTGATCTGCCTGCCTTGGCCTCCCAAAGTGTTTGAGATTATAGGCATGAGCCACTGTGCTCAGCCTGCTCATTGAAATTTTGATTGTTTTCTTTTCAAATAATTATTTTTCCCAGGTTCCCTCTCTCTCTCTCTGGAGCCCTCATTGCCCACTTGTTAGTCTATTAAATATTGTTCCACATATCTCAGCTACTTGGTTTTATCTATTAATATTGGGATTTGGTTAATTTCTATTCATCCTCCTTCAAGTTAACAGGGTTTTTTTTCCTTTCAGTATGCTGAAAGACAGTGGTGATAATTTCTGACGTATTTTTCATTGTAAAATTTACAATATTTGTTTCAATTTTCATCTATGTAAACATATTTTCTATCTCTTCTATTAAATCCTTTAGTATATTGATCACAGTGATTTTAAATGTCTTACTTGATCAATTTAACTTCTGGGCCAAGTCTGCATTTTTTTCTTTTGCATAATGTTCATATTTTGTTGCATTTTTACATGTGTTATAATTTTTTATCATTTTTGGTTATACAGACATGGTCTGTAAAAGAACAGGAGAGAGAATAGAAAATATTATTTACCACTAAATATTTACCTATTCTTCTTTTAGAGAGTTAATTTAGAAAGTTGAGTAAATCCAATCTGAGGTTGATTTGGGTCTAGGCTTTATTGCAGCTTTACTTGCATTATTTTACCATTGCCCTAAATAATTTTATTAGTGTGATAGATTTTTCTCTGCAGCGGGGCTTGAGGTCTGCGTATGCGTGAGATTCAGGGTATCTTTATATAGCTGATCTTCTAGCTCTGCAAACCATGGAAGGGTTCTATCTGCTTTAAAGATTGTCAACTTTTTGGTCAGTCAATTTGCTTCCTAGTTTTCTGCTTTCAGATGATGTCTATTCTCCTGCTATTCTGCTACCAGCCTTTGGAAAACACCTGTTGTATACTTAGAGATGTCCTTGAAACTCCAGAGAAATTTTTCTGTCATCCTTTCCTCAGTCTTTGGAAGTCCTCTAGTGTGGAGATAGTAAGTGCCTCAAGATCACAGAGAGATTTCTTAGTGCTCTTAACTTGTCCCCAGAGCTGGCATCTAATGCTTTGAGCTTGATCATGATGCAGAATTTCCTACAGTAATTTTTATCAGTTCTCCTGCCTTGGATACAATCTTTAGCAGAATGCTGACTTGCACTTGGGGAGGGCTCCATCTACTTTTGTGAAACTCTCACAGCCCTTCTAGTTGATTTCCTGTATTCAATATATTGCCCTAATGCACATCTTGGGTTCACATTCATTCTGAGTTTGCGGTTCATTGGGATTCAAATCCATCATAACAGGCCACATCATATACTACTCAAACTCATAATGATCATAACAACTGTAAAGATGAAAGAAAACACTAGTTTGAACTAGTCAGTATAAGAACATCTAGATTGATTCTATTAAGTTCATAATTCCATGATCTCTGGAGGATGTCTGTCCAGAGCTGATCTACTGTGAGCAAGTTTTGCTTGCTTCTTGGCTATGCTTTATCTACTATTCAATATAGTGTGTTTGCAAACCAAGATTGATAAAAATATAGTCCAATTAAAGATATTCCCTCATTAAAAAAAGTAGCCAATGGATGAAAACAGATAACCCACAGTAAAAGTCAAATACAGCCAAATGATCTTTGACAAGCATACAAAAACATAAAGTGGGGAAATGACACCCTATTAAGTAAATGGTCCAGGGATAACTGGCAAGCCACAAATAGAAGAACGAAACTTACCTTTCACCTTATACAAAAATGAACTCAAGATGGATCAAAGACTTAAATCTAAGACCTGAAACCATAAATATTCTAGAAGATAACATTGGAAAAACCCTTGTAGACATTGGCTTAGGCAAACACTTTATGACTATGAACCCAAAAACAAATGCAACATAAACAAAAATTAATAAATGGGACCTAATTAAAAAGCTTCTGCACAGCAAAAGAAATAATCAGCAGAGTAAACAGACAGCTCACAGAGTAGGACAGAATCTTCACAAACTATGCATCCAACAAAAGACTAGTATCCAGAATCCAGGAACAGAAGCAAATTAGCAAGAAAAAAACCAATGATCAAATAAAAAAGTGGGCAAAGGACATGAACAGACAATTCTCCAAAGAAGGTATACAAAGAGCCAAGAAACATATGGAAATATGCTCAACATCACTAATTATCAGAGAAATGTAAATTAAAACCACAATGTGATACCACTTTACTCCTGCAAGAATGGCCATAATTAAAATATCAAAAAATAATAGATGTTGGCATGGATGTGGTGAAAAGGAAAACACTTCTACACTGCTGGTAGCAATGTAAACTAGTACAACCGCTGTGGAAAACAGTGTGGAGATTCCTTAAAGGACTAAAAGTAGATCTACAGATTCGTTCCAGCAATCCCACTACTGGGTATGTGCCCAAAGGAAATTAAGTCATTGTGTGAAAAAGACACATGCACGCACATGTTTATAGCAAAACTATTGCAAAAATATGGAACAAACCTAAATGCCCATCAACAAATGAGTGGATAGAGAAAATATGGTGTGTATATATATATATATATATATATATATATATATATATATATATATACACACACACACACATACATACATACACACCATGAAATACTACTCGGCCATAAAACGGAGCAAAATAATGGCCTTTGGTCAACTTGGATGGAGTTGGAGATCATTATTCTAAGTGAAGTAGCTTGGGAACGGGAAACAAAATATCATGTGTTCTCACTTATAAGTGGAAGAAAAGCCATGAGAATCAAAGGCATAAGAATGATATAATGGACTTTGGGGACTTGAGGGAAAGAGTTGGGGGTGAGAGATAAGAAAATACATATTGGGTACAGTGTACACTGCTCAGGCTATGGGTGCACCGAAATCTGAGAAATCACCACTAAAGAAGTTATTCATGTCACCAAAAACCACCTGTTCCTCAAAAACTATTGAAATAAAATTCTTAAAAAATAGCCACATATTACTTTTCCATATTGATATTTTCATAGTCTTCCTATAAAACTGAGGAAAAGTTTAGCAGAACTAAATGTTTAGAACACTTCACTGTTCACAACGGTTATGTTACCAAGCATGGTTGCTTATCAGAATGACCTGCTGAGGTTTTCAAAAAGCACAAATATTATGTCTGAACTATGCCACTTTCCAGGTTCTATGGTTTACATAAAAATTCCATGAAGTGAAGCATAGAAATTATCATTTAAAAAAAATCTTAATTCTGACCATACGTGTGTTTTGGGAACCACTGCACTAGAGTTATTATTACAGATTTTTTCTTAAGTCATGAGAAAGGATTTTTAAAAGAGCAGTTCTTTAACAAAAGATAAGTTTATCAATCCTCAGCTATTTAGCCCAACAAATATCTTATGTATAAATAGACCCCAATAGTGTTGAAAATATTGAATTTCATTCTAAATGGTTTGTCATGTGTGTCTTTCATTTCTATTACTCTCTTTATATTTTAATCCCCAGAAATGATGTGAAATATTTTACAGCATTATCTTTTTCTCTGCACAATATTCCTATAAACAGGGTGGCACGCTATTTTACATTTACTTTAACTGGTATGCACCACTAAAGATGGCAAGGCCTCAACACTGATATTTTTTTTTCTTTCAACTGGGAAGAAAGTTAGAGGACTAAACACTTACTCCCAAATATGAAAAATAAATGTTAAATTATATAAAATCTTCAGGAAAGCAGAATCCAGGAATGCATTAAAAGCATCATTTTTTTTTTGTCTTAGTAATAAAAGCCTGAACAGAGGACCAATTTAAGAACAAGATGAACTTTGAAATGTTCTGTTATATCCTCCTCTCTTTAATAGAAACTAGAGACAGAGATAACCATGTCAACGACAAAATACGGGAAACTTAATTTAATCCAAGCCACATTCAATAGTGGATGTATTTAGGGACAATCTTTAGTTTGAGTTACAATGGTTGCTAATCTAGTACAAGAAAAGTAGTACTACGAGGACAGGATATTGAGTGTGGTCAATTTTATCTTCCAAATATCTATGAGCACCAAACATCAGACGGTTGATTAACAAGTGTTTATAGTGTTTATCACATCTGACAAAAAGCTCTTAAGAAGAGTGGATGGAAATAATATTATAATCACCTAATACAAATGTATAAATTACTAATTTATCATGGACCTTATATGTGTGAAATCATATATAACAAAGATTGCATTAGCCATGAGAATAGTGGATAGTGGATGTCAGGAATTGACAGACTATTTAAATTATACATTACATACCTATATAATTTCAGAGTTTGTTAAGTGTTTCACCTAAATTATCGGAGTTGATCCTTAAAGAAAGCTACAATATGCCCCTATAGCAGGTTGGAAAATAGTCAACAAAGATATCAAGCCTTAATCCCTGAAACTTGTAAGTGTTACCACATTTTGTAAAAAGACTACTTGCAGATGTGATTAAATTAAGCATCTTATGAAGAGGTGATTACCCCAGATAATTTTAGATGGCAATAAACACCATAACAAATATCTTTATAGAATAGAGGCAGAGGGAGATTTTATACAGCCAGAAGAGGAGGAGGAAATGTAATATTGGAGACAGAGATTAGAGTAATGCAACAAATCAAATAATGTCTTACAGCCCACTAGAAGTTGGAAGAGACAAAAAACAGATTCTCCCCTAAAGCCTCAAAAGGATTTGTGAAAGTTCTCACAACCTGATTTCAGACTTCTGGCTCCCAGAACTGTGAGGCAGTAAATTTCTGTTATTTTAAGCCACCCGGTTTTTGGTAATTTGTCACTGAAGACACTGGCTACAGCCCCTTTTTGCACATACATTCTTGAAATAATCTGCAACAAAGAAAACTATGCCATTTTTAATTAGGCATGCAAAAATGCAAGAAATACATGGATATTTGTCTTGAACAACACCCATTTATTTTTAAACTGCCTCTGTTTCTGTAAAATATTTTTTGTGAGTATACATTCTGTTGGCCACTGGATTATGTGACCAACAGAGGTTAAAACTAAATTCATTCAACTTGCCACATATAGCTTTTAATTAAGAATACTATCAGCAGGACTCCACATGATGAGATGCAATGAAGTCAGTCAGTGGTATTGACCTCAAACATGCCTGCTCACGTCCTAGATCCAAGCAGCTAAACAAACCCATAAATGATTGCAGTCTATTTTAGAGAGCCAGAAGTGTTCTTCCTTAAGGTTCTAAATAGGCATTTCCATTTATCCTGAGTCATTCATCCATATAAAGTAGGATATATTAGCAATTGCACAGGCTCCACATTGACCAACAAGGAGGAAATCTGCAGCAATTCCAGTATCCCTAACATCCCTAGTCAGTGAGTTGAGGCCAAGATGAATTCCTCCCAGTTCTGTGATAATTTTATTTCTTACTTCAGCTACATTCTAACAAATACTATACTACTTTTTCTAATTTGCTGACTCATATTGTGGGAATAACAGCCAAAAGCATTAAATACATAAGGAGTTAGTTATCCCTCTAAAACACTACCTTGGAAAACTAAAGGCAGCCTCATTTTGGAGAAAATTCATTAGACTTATAGTTTACTGGTGGTGTTTCCTTAGAGATTTGAAGGGCTCATCACCACTTCCAAGACTCAAATCACAATGTTTTTGTAAGTGAATCAAGTTAATCTCTAGCTTTTACACAAGGACTATACACATATGCATATGCATATGTTGTCTCAGGAGAGAAAAGATATATTTCAGTTGTTGAGGTCCTGCTCATGGGACCTCCAACAGTCAGCATTGGGCACAAGTTGACACTTTCTCTAATGTGTCTTCCAGGGCCACTTTTAGGGCTTAGGATGGAGTTTAGTCCCTGATTTTGGAAAGACTCTGAAGGCAGACAGTTTAATCTGTCTTGTATGTCTATGTCAACATTGGGTACTATTCATTTGCCTCATGCAATGACTGAGAACATGGATGGTGGACTTACAGAGGTGTTGACAAGACTTTTCTTTGGGAGGTACAAAAGTTGGAATCATTCCCTGTTGCTTGAGATAGACTTTTAATGTCATTAGAAGAAAAGATAGATAAATTGTGATTCGAGTTGTTTGGTTAGCATAACTGACCCAGCAGACTGTTTAAAGTAGATGCAACAGTTTGTTTTGTCCTTACCAAGATATTTTTCTTGGTGTGGAAGAAGCCAGGGCAGATCTAACTATTATTAATGTGCCTTCCCCGTCTACACCTCAAAGGCCGGATGGTTTGCCTTCTCAATGGCCAGAGTCGTTGCTTTCCTACCGATATCCCAAAATTGTTTCTAATTCCATGAAGTGAAACTTCACAGTTCCAACCATCTTCTGCACACACCCATTGCTTTTATATAGTAGAGTTAGATTTGAGGGACAAGGATATTGTTTGAAAACTCACAGAGGGCCAAAGTGTCCCTCTCCTTGACTTTGAGAGCAGTGTGCTTAACCAACGGGTCATTATACTTATGACCTGCTACTGTATGAATCCAACAGGACAATCAAGATGGCTGCCCTAAAATTAATTTTTGATTATCTAGGCTCCCTTTTGCTAGGTTATCACTCAGACAGAATATGAATCAGGCCAACCTGGGGTTCTTGTTAGGAGGAGGAAAGAACAATGTTTCCCAGGAATGTCAGATAATTTTTTGAATTTTTGATAGTCACAAGTAAATATCAAAGGTCTGGTGTAGTCAATCTGCTAAGAATAGTCAATCTTCTAGGACTAGACAGGGACAGGCCCATGGAATGTGGCCTTTCACTTAGCGACAATGGAATCAGCTTTTGTTCCCATTGATCCACTGGCTTTACTTCAGACAATAGAGTAACGGCCATATTTTCTCATAAAAACATAGCTGCCACCTTTTCACGTGAGGTCAAGATGCTGCTGAAGCTAAGCCAGCTATGATACTGAATATACCATTTTCACTCAGCAGAGGAAGATTATTGGGCTCTTCCTTCCTTGGTAATCATTCATTCTGAGTTGACCAACACCAAATTAGGAACATCAGGGTCAACATTATTAATAAGGCCTCTATGGGTCATACATTCAGTGGTGACAAGAGCCCAGTATCAATTGTAATAGGGTCCTTACTTTTTTGTATAAATTTCAGGGGTATAAGTACAGTTTCGTTACATGAATATATTACATAGTGTTGAAGTTTGGGCTTTCAGTGTAACAATTACCTAAATGATATATATTGTAGACATTAACTAATTTCTAATCTCTCACCCCCCTTCCACGCTCCCACCCATCTAAATCTCCATTGTCTATTATTCCACTTTCTATGCCCATGGGTACACATTTTTTAGCTTCCATATATAAGGGACAACATATTGTATTGGACTTACTGTATCTAAGTTATTTCACTTAAGATAATGGCCTTCAGTGCCATCGCCATTGCTGCAAAACACGTGTTTTCATTCTTCCTTATGACTGAATAGTTCTCAATTGTATATATATGCCACATTTTCTTTATCCAGTCATCCATTGATGAACACTTAGTTTGATTCCATATCTTTGCTATTGTGAATATACTGTAAAAAACATGAATGCAGGTCTCTTTTTGATACAATTATTCCTTTTCCTTTGGGTAGACACTCAAGAGTGGGAATATTGGATGGAATGAAAGTTCTGTTTTTACTTCTTTGAGAAATCTCCATACTGTTTTCCATAGAGGTTGTACTAATTTACATTCCCACCAACAGTGTATAAAACCCTTCCATTTCTCTGCATCCTCATCAACATCTGTTATTTTTGAGACTTTAACAATAGCCATTTTGACAAGTGTAAAATGATATCTCATGAGATATCAATTTGCATTTCTCTGATGATTAGTGATGTTAAGCATTTTTTCATATGCTCCTTGCTCATTTGTATGTCACGTTTTGAAAAATGTCTGTTTATGTCCTTTGCCCAATTTTTAATGGGGCTATTTTTCCTTTGAGTTGTTTATGTTCTTTGTAGATTCTGGATATTAGTCTCTTTTCAGATGCAAAGTTTTCAAAGATGTTGTAACTATTAGCTATGTCAGGAAGGCAATGGGTACAAAACTCAAAGGTGTTCCTCCAGGTAGATTCTTTACCAGAGCCTCCAACTGACAAAATCGACAGTCTCAAAGATTTGTAACTCAAAGACGTCATTAAGTATGGGACATGTGTTTAGTGTGACAGAGAAATTTACTTTTTAATTTAATTTAACGAGTTTAATTTATGTAGACCTGTGCTACTAGTCACGTACAGCCATTTAACTAAATTTAAATGGCTGTATTTAAATTTAAATTTAAATTTAAATTTAGTTAAATGGCTGTATGTGACTAGTAGCACAGGTCTACATAAATGTCATCTCTTTGAATTACATATAAACCAATAAGAGAAAGAAAGAAAGAAAAAAAAGAAAAAAAGGAAAGGAAAGGAAGCAAGAGAGAAAAAGAAAGAGAGAGAAAGAAAAGAAAAACCACAGATGGGTTCTATAAAGAATATTCTAGGAGAACAAAGGGAATATCGTATGGTACTCAGGATTTTAATAAATTGTAGGCCAGTGAAATATCTTTACTTTATAGATCAGAAAAATATTTAAAAAAAATGAAAACCTTGTCATCTATAAAAGGATACAGGGGACAGTGGACAGAAGCCAAACTATGAATTAAATACTTTTCTGATTATAAAAGGGCAACAACTAAAACAAAATTTACAATCAAAGATAAAATAATTTAAAATAATTTCTCCTGAGGCTTAAAAATTATACCTATGTAGAAAAAGAGAGCTTATTAAACGTTAGTTGAGTTAATGAAAAGAGACACCAGGAAAAGTTATCTTAAACTTTCCATAATAGGTTAATGAAAATAATTCTATACTTACCCAAATTTCCTCAAAAAAGCAAAAATCAAGCTGTTTTTGGTTTTCTATTTGCAGTAGATTATTCCTGAGCTGATAGTGTCTACAGAGTTTTGAGAGATAATTGTTAGTGTTTTTCAAATTTTATAATAATCTACATGGTTTTGATATTTGAAAGAAAAGAGAAAAACATTCTGAAAATGCTCAAGGGCTCAGAAACCTTCCTAAACATGCATATGTTTGGACAAAATGGTTAAAAAATAACTCAGTCAACTAACAGTTTAATTAAAATAGAAACATAAAAATATAAAATTAGTGTATCTGAATACATGGTAAGCATTAAAAATAATAGTTAATAAAAATTACATCTTAAAGTGCTTTAATATGTTACAAATCTGAGAGATAATGTCAACTTTACTATTATGAGAATATGTTAAATGTAAATGACTTAAAGATAAGTGGGATATTAAGATATATATTACACTTACAAAAACCCATGTATGCAAGAGTGAGTGGAAAATAAAAATATAGCAAATGCTTTTTTTATTTGTCATCCTAAGTTGTTATATAGAATAATAAATGTTAAAAACTTTTTAAAAAAACTTTTAAGAGGAAGTATTTGTAAAATAATAACTAGTAAACATTGACATAGCATTAAAAGCATTTGAATATATAGCAAAAGTTTTAAATTTTTGAAAAAGTAAAACAAGAAAGTATGAAAATTAGAAAAGGTTTTGCTGAAAGTAAATACAAGTAAACATATATATTATGGTAATAAACACAAATATTTATTTTTCCTGTCATAAAATAATCTTAGAAATCTTTGCTGCTTATGTGAGTGAAGACTGAAACTTTCTTAGAAATTTAAAAATGAGAAGAATTATATAGTTTTATCGAATAAATTCAAATCAAATGAAAATAATAACATGGTTAATTTTACATAAAGTAGTAAACACATTAAAGAGCACTAAATGAGAAAGAAGGTAATTTTGTATTCATAAGAAGTGCAAAGTATTAAAAATATATTTGTAAAGCATTATGGTTTAAATTCTTTAAAAAATAAAGAAATATTAAAAAATGCAAGAAAATGTTGGAAACATAACTGTGTTAATTTAATAAGGCTTTATTCACTTTCTTATAATAAGTAGACAAAGTAGATGTCAGAAGATTTTATAATATAATCAATAAAGTTGCAAAAAATTTTTTTTATCATACTGAAAGAATATTTATGCAATAAGCAGGAGAAAATAAAGGGATTATTATCAGAAAGCAATAATCAATGTAATTAGATCATATTATTAAAAAGCAAAAGTCAAATAATGAAAATTATTTTTTTTGTAGAGAATATCCATTTATACATAGAATATCAAACAATCTGTAGAATGATTCTAAATTTGAATTTACAAATTGGCAAGCCAAAAGATAAATCCATGAGTCGGCCTACATCAAAGCAAGAAATCCCACTGAGAATAGTACCAGCAAAATTCTTCAAAACAACTAGGACATGTGTGGGTATATATGAGAAAGAGAGGAGAGAGAGAGTGACAAAAAGAGAAGGAGGGAGAGAGAGAATTATGAGTTTAGCAAGATATCTAGATATAAGATTCATACACAAATCAGCTGCATTTCACAAAGGCATGAGTGGTTAGAATATGCCATTAAAATATTATTTGTAATATAAATAATAAAAAGATACCTGGGGAAAAATCCATTGTAAGATGGAAAATATAAACATACATAAAATTGTATTTAAATAAGAGTTTAATAAACAACATACATATTCACATATATAATAAAAGATACAATTCTCACAAAATTCAGTTATATCTTTAGCTTAATTTAAAAAATAAAAACTCAAGAGGTAAAAAAACTAACAGATTTTAAAATATATTCTATACTATATATGGCAGTAAAGACAGATAATAATTCTTCAGGCAGCACAGAAGATCCAACCAGATATCAGGACTTACACAGCCAGAATAATTAAGGCAGGTTGGCATTGTCTCAAAGATAAACAAACAAGCAAACAAGCAAAAAGCAATGAGAAAATTTAAAACCTAAACATTAATCTACAAACACATGAAAATATTATTTATGATAGATAGCATTTTATATTTACAGGGGAAAAGGGTAAATTTTACATAAATAGTTCTGAGGCAATTTGTTACTTACCTGAGAAGAAATGTAAGTAAACAGATACATAATTCACCAAATTTACAAATTTAAGTTGGATTAAGGAATTATATGTGTGTATGTGAACTGGGAAATATAAATATGTAGTGTATGTGATTGAAGTTAAGTTGTTATCAGCTGTTATAACCCTAGGATGTATAATATAAGCCTCATAATCACCACAAAGAGAATATCATAGGAAAGACACAAAAGCAAAAAGAAAAGAATAAAAGAATAACTAAAAATTTAAGAAATCAACAAACACAATTAAAAACAGCAAAAAATAAAAGAGAAAAACAAAGGAACTACAAGACAGAGAACAACAAAATGGCAGTAGTAAGCACTTCCCTATCAATAATTAAACATAAGTGGACTTAACTCTCCAATGCAAACACATAAAGTGGTTAAATTGATAAAAATATAAGACCTGCCTAGATTTTGTCCTCATATTCCATGCGAATGGTAAACAAAAGAGAGCAGGGGTGACTGTATTTAAATCAAACAAAATGAATCTTACATTGAAAACTGTCAAAAGAGACAGAAGGGCATTATATAATAATTAAGCGGATCCATTCAACAGGAAGTTGTAACAGTTTTATATATATATATGCAAAAGCAGTTGTGGCTCTATACACTAACAATGAATATCTGAAGTGGAAACTAAGAAAAAACAATGTCATTTAGAATAGCATCTAAAAGAATGAAATGCTTAGAAATAAACCTAAGAATAAAATACTTAAGAAGGAGGTAGAAGATTTGTGTACTGAAGAATCATAGAACATTGATTAAATAAATTACAGAAGAATAAATGGAAAGACATTCTGCAATCATGGATTAGAGGATTTAATATTATTAAAATGTCCATACTGCCCAAAGTGATCCATAGATGTAAAGTTATCTTCATCCTAACCTGAATGGCATTTTTTTACAGAGATAGAACAATCCTAAAACACATACGTAACTAAAGAGAAACTGCTAACAGCTAAAGCAATCTTGAAAAGAAAGAACAAAGGTGGAGACACTACAGTCCCTAACTTCAAACTATATTACAAAGCTGGAGGGAGAAGATGGAGCAAGATGGCTGAAGAGAAACCTCCACCTAGCATCTCTCCCTGGGAACACCAACTCGATCAAGTATCTACACACACACACACCTTCATAAGAACCAAAAATCAGATAAGCAATCGCAGTACCTGGTTTCAACTTCATATCACTGAAAAAGATACCAAAGAGCATAGGAATTGGATTATATTGAATTCAGTCTTGAATTGCGGAATTCCCACATTCCTTAGCAGTGGCAGCATGGCATGGAGGTAGAATCTGTGATTTTGGGAAACGGAGAGCATAATGATTGTGAGATATTGCATTAGAACTTAGTGCTGCCCAGTCACATCAAAAACAATGCTGGACAGAACTCAATCAGTGCCCATGGAGGGAGCATTTAGACTAGCCTTAGTAAGAGGGGAATCATTGGAATCTGCATTCCATCAAACCTCAGCACCATGGGTTAAAGGGCTCTGGTATTCTAAATAAACTTGAAAGGCAGTTTAATTCACAAGAACTGCAATGCCTGGTCAATTTCTGGTGCTGTTTTGGGTTCAAAGCCAGTAGACATGGGGGGCACCCAACCTAGTGAGACACCAGCCAGGGTGACCAAGGAGGTGCTTGTGCCACATGTCCCCTAACCCCAGGCAACACAGCATGCAACTCCAGTTGGGACTCCTTTCTTCTGCTTGAGGAGAGGAGAAGGAAGAGCAAAGAAATTTTGTCTTTTAACTTGGATACCAGCTCAGCCACATGAGGACAGAGTACTGGGCAGAGTCCTGAGGCACCCATTCCAGGCTCTCATTCTTGGATGACGTTTCTAGAGACACCCTGGGCCAGAAGGGTACCTGTTGCCTTGAAAGGAAGGACCTCGCACTGAAAGAATTCATCGCTTGCTGATTAAGAAGCCCTCAGGCCCAGAATAATCAGCAGTGGTAACCAGACAGTACTCTCTGTGGGCCTTGTGTAAAACACAGAGAGACTTCACTTGCTTGGGAGAAAGAAAGGAAGAGAACCAGAGTGTTTGCATAGTAAATCAAAGAATTCTTCGGATCTCATAAAGACCACCAAGTTGCTACTTCTCTGAGTCTGCAAGATCAATGGTGTTACTAGGCTTTGGGTGGCCCCTAAGGGAAATACAGCTACAGTGACCAAAAATAAGATCACAACACTCAAGTAACTTCAAATACCTGGAAAGCCTTCTCAAGAAGAACTGGCAGAAACAAGCCCAGACTGTGCCCAGACTGTGACGACTACAATAAACACCTAAATCTTCAATGCCCAGACAATGATGAACATCCACAAGCATCAGACCATCCAGGAAAACATAACCTCACCAAACAAACTAAATAAGGTACTAGTAGCAAACCCTGGAGAGATAGCGATATGTGACCTTTCAGATAGAGAATTCAAAACAGCTTTTTTTTGAAAGGCAACAAAATTCAAGATAACACAGAGAAAGAATTCATAATACCTTTGGATAAATTTAACAAAGAGATGGAAATAATTTAAAAGAATCAGGTAGACATTCTGGAGTTGAAAAATGCCCATGACATACTGATGAATTCGAGTATCTTAATAGCAGAATTGATCAATCAAAAGAAAGAATTAGTGAGTTTGAAGACAGGCTATTTGAAAATACATAATCACAGGAGACAAATAAAAAAATGAAGAATGCCTATAAGATCTAGAAAACAGCCTCAAAAGGGCAAAGAAAAGAGTTACTGACTTTGAAGAAGAGATAGAAATATGGGGGAAGAAAGTTCATTCAAAGGGATAATAAAAGAGAACTTCCCAAACCTAGAGAAAGATGTAAATATTCAAATACAAAAAGGTTGCAGAAAACAAAGAAGATTTAACATGAATAAGATTACATCAAGACATTAAATGTGCAAACCCCCAAGGGTCAAGAATAAAGAAACGATCCTAAAAGCAACGAGAAAAGAAACAAATAAAATACAGTGGAGCTCCAATATGTCTGCCAGCAAACATCTCAGTGGAAATCTTATATGCCAAGCGAGAATGGCATGATGAATTTAATGTGCTTAAAAAACCAAAACAGTTTTATCCTAGAATAGTACATCTAGAAAAAATAAAAGACATTCCAAAATAAGCAAAAGTTGAGATTTTTTTTTTTTTTTATCAATACCAGTTATGTCCTTCAAGGAATGCTAATGGGAGTATTTTAACATGAAAAAAAGGATGTTAAATAGCCCTATGAAATTATCTTAAGGGAAAAAACTTACTGGTAATAGTAAATACAAAGAAAAACATACAATATTATAATACTGTAGTTGTGATGTATAAACTACTCATGTCTTAATTAAAAAGTAAAAGAGGAACTGATCAAAAATAGCAATTACAACAACTCTTCAAGACATAGACAGTACAATATGATATCAATATAAAAAACAAAAAGTTAAAAAGTGGAGAGATAAAGTGTAGAATTTTTATTAGCTTTCTTTTTACTTTTTTATGTAATTTTAAGTTGTCATCAGTTTAAAATAATGGATTACAAGATATTATTTGCAAGCCTAATGGTAACCTCAAATAAAAAAAATAACAGATACAAAAAAAAAAGGCAATAAATTAAAAATTACCACCAGAGAAAATCACCTTTTAAAAAACAAATAACAAAATGGCGTGGGTAAGTCTTTATCAATAATACTGAATGCAAATGGATTAAACTCAAATCAAAAGACATAGAGGGCTGAAAGGATTTAAAAAAAGACCCAATGATTTGTTGCCTAGAAAAAATACCCTTCATCTATAAACATGCACATAGACTAAAAATAAAGAGATGGAAAAAGATATTTCATGCCAATGGAAACCAGTAAAGACTAGGAGTAGCTATACTTATATCAGACAAAATATAATTCAAGACAAACTATGAGAAGATACAAAGACAGTCATTATATAAGGATAAAGTGGTCAATTCAGCAAGAGGATATTATGATTTTAAATATATATGCACCCAACACTGGAGCAGATATATAAAGCAAATATTATTAGAGCTAAAAAGACAGACTCTAACACAGTAATAGTGGGTGACATCAACACCCCACTTTCAGCATTGGATAGATCATCCAGACAGTAAATTAACAAAGAAACAGTAGAGTTAACCTGCACTATAAATGGACTTAATAGATATGTACAGAACATTTCATTTAATGGCTATAGAATATGCAGTCTTCTCCTTAGGACACGGGCTATTCTCAAGGGTAGACCATAGGATATATCACAAAACAAGTCTTAAAAAATTCAAAAAACTTGAAATTATATCAAGTATCTTATTCTGTGACCACAGTGAAAACTAGAAATCATTAAGAAGAGAAACTTTGGAAACTATTCAAACACATGCAAATTCAACAATATGCTCCCGAATGGGTCAATAAAGTAAACAAGAAGGAAATTAAAGTATTTCTTGAAACAAATGTTAATGGAAACACAACCTACCAACACCTTTAAGACACACCAAAAGCAGTACTAAGAGGAAAGTTTATAGGTATAAGAGCCTACATCAACAAAGTAGAAAAACTTCAAATAAACAACCTAACAATGCCTCTTAAAGGACAAAAACAACAAGAGTCAACAAAATTTAAAATTCACAGGAAAAAAGAAATTATAAATTCAGAGGAGAAATAAATAGAAATGAAAAACAATGAAAAAGAAAACAATGCAGGAATGAATGAAATAGAAGTGAAGAAAACAATGCAGAAGATTAATGAACTAAAAGGATATTTTTGGGAAACATAAATAAAATTTACAAATCTTTAGTTAGACTAACTAATAAAAAAGAGAGAAGGCCCAAATAAATACATTGAGAGATCATAAAGGAGGCATTAGGATTGGTAATGCAGAAATTCAAAGGATCATTAGAGGCTACTGAGAAACTATATGCCAATAAATTGGGAAATCTAGAAGAACTGTATGAATTGCTAGATACATACCACCTACAAAGATTGAACCATGAAAAAATCCAAAACCTGAACAGAGAAATATAACAAGTAACAAGATCGGAGCTGTAATAAAAAGTATCCCAGCAAAGAAAAGCCTGGGACCCGACAGCTTCACTGCTGAATTCTACCAAATATTTAAAGAAAACTAATACCAATCCTACTCAAAGTATTCTGAAAAATAGAATAGAAAGGAATACTTCCAAACTCATTCTACAAGGCCAGTGTTACCCTGATACAAAACCAGATAAGGACACATGAAGAAAAAAAAAAAAGAAAACTACAGGCCAATATCACTGATGAACATTGATGCAAAAATCTTCAACAAAATACTAGCAAATTGAAGTCAACAACATATTAAAAAGTTCATTCAACATGACCAAGTGGGATTTACTCGAAGGATACAAGAAAGTTTCATCACAGGCAAATCAATCAATGTGATACATCATATTAACAGAATGAAAGACAAAAACCATATAATTATTTGAATTGATGCTGAAAAGCATTTGTTAAAATTCAACATTCTGTTACAATAACCACTCTAAAAAATGGGTATAGAAAGACCATACCTCACCACAATAAATGCCATGTATCACAGGCCCATCATACTGAATAGGAAAAAACTGAAAGCCTGTACTTATGATCTGGAACATAACAAAGATGCCCACTTTCCCCACTGTTATTCAACATAGTACTGGAAGACAAGAAAAAAAATAAAGGGCATCACAATTAGGAAAGAGAAAGTCAAACTATCTTTGTTTGCAGACAACGTGATCTTATATTTTAAAAAAACCTAGAGACTGCACCAAAAAATTATAAGATTTGATAAAGGAAGCCAGTAAATTTGCAGGATACAAAGTCAGCCTTCTAAAATCAGGAGCATTTCTATATGCCAACAGTGAACAATCAGAAAAAGAAATCAAGAAAGTGATTCCATTTTATAATAGCTGCAAATAAAATAAAATACCTAGGAATTAACTTATGCAAAGATATGAAAGATCTCTACAAGGAAAACTATAAAACATCGAAAAGGACAAAAATTGAAAGATATTTCATGATCATAAATTGGAAAAATAAATTTTGTAAAAATATCTACACTAAAGATTCAATGCAATCTCTATTAAAATGCCAATGATATTCTTCATAAAATATAGTAAAACACAATTCTAAAATCTGTACAGAATCACAAAAGACTCAGAATACCCAAAACCATTTTAAATTAAAAAAAAAAAAAAACTGGAGGAATCACATTATACTACAGATTATACTACAGAGATATAGTAACCAAAATAGCATGATGCTGGCATAAAACCAGACCCATAGATCAGTGGAACAGAAGAGAAAATGCAGAAACAAATCCATACACCTACAGTGAACTCATTTTTTTATAAAGTTGCCATGAACATACAGTGGTGAAAAGACAGTCTCTTCAATAAATGGTGCTGGGAAAACTGGATGTGCATATGCAGAAGAATGAAACTAGATTCTTATCTCTTGCTTGTAAAGATGAAATCATAAAGAATTAAAGACTTAAATTTAAGACCTCAGACCATGAAACGATTACAAGAAAACGTGGGAGAAACTCTTCAGGACATTGGTCTGGGCAAAGATTTCTTGAGTAATATCCCACAAACACAGTCAACGAAAGTAAAAATGGAAAAATAGGATTACATCAAGTTAAAAAGCTTCTGTATAATGAAATAAACAACAAAGTAAAGAGACAGCCCACAGAATGGAAGAAAATATTTGCAAACTATCTGTCTGGCAAGGGATTAATAACTAGAATCTATAATGAGCTCAAACAAATCAATAAGAGAAAATCTAATAATCTGATTAAAATTAGGCAAAGATTTGAATAGGCATTTCTGAAAAGATGTACAAATGACAAACAGTTATATGGAAACGTATTCAACATCATTGATCATCAGAGAAACGCAAATCAAAACTACAATAAGATAGCATTTCACTCCAATTGAAATGACTTTTATCCAAAAGACAGGCAATAGTAAATGCTGGCGAGGATATTATATAAAAGGAATCCTTGTACCCTGTTGGTGGGAATGCAAATCAGTACAAACAATATGGAGAACCGTTTGGAGGTTCATCAAAAAACTAAAAATACTGCTGCCATATGCTTCAGCATCCCACTGCTAGGTAGATACACAAAAGAAAGGAAGTGAGTATATTGAAGATACATCTGCACTGCTGAGCTTGTTGCAGTACTGTTCACAATAGCCAAGATTGAAAGCAACCTAAATATCCATCGACAGTTAAATGGATAAAGAAAATGTAGTACATATACACAGTGAAGTACTATTCAGCAATAATAAAAAAAAAATTAGATCCTGTCATTTGCAACAACATGGAGGGAACTAGAGGTCATTATGTTAATTGAAATAAGCCAAGAACAGAAATACAAACTTCACACATTCTCACTTATTTGTGGGAACTAAAAATTAAAACTATTGAACTCATGAAGATAGAGAGAAGGATGGTTACCAGAGGCTGGGAAGGTAGTGAGGGAGGTGGGAGAAAAGTAAGAATGATTAATGAGTACATTAATATACTTACATAGAATGAATAAGATCTAGCTCAACAGTGTGACTACAGTCAACAATATTTTATTGTACATTTTAAAATAACTAAGAGTTGTAATTAGATTGTTTATAACACAAGAAAGGATAAATACTTGAGGTGATGGATACCCCATTTACCCTGATGTGATTATTACACATTATAGGCTTGTATCAAAATATCTCTCATACCCCATAAATATATATACCTATTATGTACCCACAAAATATTAAAAATAAAAAAATTAAATATACTAAAAAGCCAAAGTGATTAAAAGAGTATGGAACTGACATAAAGACAGTCATAGTGACCAGTGGAAGAAAATAGGGAACCAAGAAGTAAACTCATACGTATACAGTCAAGTGATCTTTGGTGAAACTGCCAAGAATGCACAATGAGGAAAGGATATTCTTTTCAACAAATGGTGTTGGGAAACTGAATGTCCCCATGCAAAAAAAGAAAATGAAATTGGACCCTTAACTTACACCATACAAAAAAATCAACTCAAAATGGACTAAAGACTTAAAAGTAAGACCTGAATCCATAAAACTCTTTGAGAAAAAGGTAGGGGAAGTGCTTCTTGACATTTGTCTTGGCAATGATTTCTTGGGCATAACACCAGAAGCATAAAAAAAAAAAGCAAATCTAGACAAGTAAAACTATGTCAAACTAAGAAGCTTCTGTGCAGCAAAGAAAACAGTCAAGAGAGTGGAAAGGCAACCTACAGAATGGGAAAAATATTTTAAGTTCATATATCTGGTAAGGGGTTATATCTAAAATATATAAAGAACTGTCACACTCAATAGCAAATATGTGTGTCAAAAGATAAGTGATGGTAAGGATGTGAAAAAATGGAAACCCTTGTACATGGTGGGAATATAAAATGGTGCTGTTACTATGTAAAACAGTGTGGTGGTTTCTCAAAAAATTAAAAACAAAACTACTATATGATTTGACAATTCTATATCCAAAGGAAATGGAGTCAGTATCTTGAAGAGATGTCTGTGCTCCCACATTCATTGCAACATTATTCACAATAGCCAAAATATGAAAACAAAAAAATGTCCATGGGCAAATGAACAAATAAAGAAATATAGTGTATGCATACAATGGAATATTATTCTGCTTTAAAAAGAAGAAAATCCTGCCATTTGCAATAGTGTGGATGAACCTGGAGAATATTATACTAGTGATATACTATCCCCAGAAAGTCAAATACTGCATGATCCCATTTATATGAGGCATCTAAAACTGTCAAACTCATAGACACACAGGTTAGAATGGTTAGAAAGGGCTAAAAGGGAGGGTTGGAGCCAAGACGGCCAAATAGGAACAGCTCCAGTGTACAGCTCCCAGCGTGAGTGATGCAGAAGATGGGTGATTTCTGCATTTCCATCTGAGGTACCGGGTTCATCTCACTAGGGAGTGCCAGACAGTGGGTGCAGGACAGTGGGTGCAGCACACCGTGCACGAGCTGAAGCAGGGCGAGGCATTGCCTCACTTGGGAAGTGCAAGGGGTCAGGGAGTTCCCTTTCCTAGTCAAAGAAAGGGGTGACAGATGGCACCTGGAAAATCGGGTCACTCCCACCCTAATACTGAGCTTTTCCAATGGGCTTAAAAAATGGCACACCAGGAGATTATATCCCGCACATGGCTCAGAGGGTCCTATGCCCACAGAGCCTCGCTGATTGCTAGCACAGCAGTCTGAGATCAAACTGCAAGGCGGCAGCAAGGCTGGGGGAGGGGCGCCTGCCATTGCTCAGGCTTGATTAGGTAAACAAAGCAGCCTGGAAGCTCGAACTGGGTGGAGCCCACCACAGCTCAAGGAGGCCTGCCTGCCTCTGTAGGCTCCACCTCTGGGGGCAGAGCACAGACAAAAAGACAGCAGTAAACTCTGCATGCAGACTTAAATGTCCCTGTCTGACAGCTTTGAAGAGAGTAGTGGTTCTCCCAGCACACAGCTGGAGATCTGAGAACGGGCAAACTGCCTCCTCAAGTGGGTCCCTGACCCCTGAGCAGCCTAACTGGGAGGCATCCCCCAGTAGGGGCGGACTGACACCTCACACGGCTGGGTACTCCTCTGAGACAAAACTTCCAGGGGAAAGATCAGGCAGCAGCATTTGCGGTTCACCAAAATCCACTGTTGTACAGCCATCGCTGTTCTGCAGCCACTGCTGCTGATACCCAGGCAAACAGGGTCTGGAGTGGACCTCTAGCAAACTCCAACAGACCTGCAGCTGAGGGTCCTGTCTGTTAGAAGGAAAACTAACACACAGAAAGGACATCCACGCCAAAAACCCATCTATACGTCACCATCATCAAAGACCAGAAGTAGATAAAACCACAAAGATGGGGAAAAAACAGAGAAGAAAAACTGGAATCTCTAAAAAGCAGAGCACCTCCCCTCCTCCAAAGGAACACAGTTCCTCACCAGCAATGGAACAAAGCTGGATGGAGAATGACTTCGACGAGTTGAGAGTAGAAGGCTTCAGACGATCAAACTACTCCGAGCTACAGGAGGAAATTCAAACCAAAGGCAAAGAAGTTAAAAACTTTGAAAAAAAATTAGACGAATGGCTAACTAGAATAACCAATGTGGAGAAGTCCTTAAAGGAGCTGATGGAGCTGAAAGCCAAGGCTCGAGAACTACGTGAAGAATGCAGAAGCCTCAGGAGCCGTTGCGATCAACTGGAAGAAAGGGTATCAGTGATGGAAGATGAAATGAATGAAATGAAGCGAGAAGGGAAGTTTACGGAAAAAAGACTAAAAAGAAACGAACAAAGCATCCAAGAAATATGCGACTATGTGAAAAGACCAAATCTACGTCTGATTGGTGTACCTGAAAGTGATGGGGAGAATGGAACCAAGTTGGAAAACACTCTGCAGGATATTATCCAGGAGAACTTCCCCAATCTAGCAAGGCAGGCCAACATTCAGATTCAGGAAATAGAGAGAACACCACAAAGATACTCCTCGAGAAGAGCAACTCCAAGACATATAGTTGTCAGATTCACCAAAGTTGAAATGAAGGAAAAAATGTTAAGGGCAGCCAGAGAGAAAGGTCGGGTTACCCACAAAGGGAAGCGCATCAGACTAACAGTGGATCTCTCAGCAGAAACCTTACAAGCCAGAAGAGAGTGGGGGCCAATAATCAGCATTCTTAAAGAAAATAATTTTCAACCCAGAATTTCATATCCAGCCATACTAAGCTTCATAAGTGAAGGAGAAATAAAATACTTTACAGACAAGCAAATGCTGAGAGATTTTGTCACCACCAGGCCTGCCCTAAAAGAGCTCCTGAAGGAAGCATTAAACATGGGAAGGAACAACCAGTACCAGCCACCGCAAAAACATGACAAGTTGTAAAGACCATCAAGGCTAGGAAGAAACTGCATCAACTAACGAGCAAAATAACCAGCTAACATCATAAGGACAGGATCAAATTCATACATAACAATATTAACTTTAAATGGGCTAAATGCTCCAATTATAAGACACAGACTGGCAAATTGGATAAAGAGTCAAGACCCATCAGTGTGCTGTATTCAGGAAACCCATCTCATGTGCAGAGACACACATAGGCTCAAAATAAAGGGATGGAGGAAGATCTACCAAGCAAATGGAAAACAAAAAAAGGCCGGGGTTGCAATCCTAGTCTCTGATAAAACAGACTTTAAACCAACAAAGATCAAAAGAGACAAAGAAGGCCATTACATAATGGTAAAGGGATCAATTCAACAAGAAGAGCTAACTATCCTAAATATATATGCACCCAATACAGAAGCACCCAGATTCATAAAGCAAGTCCTTAGTGACCTACAAAGAGACTTAGACTCCCACACAATAATAGTGGGAGACTTTAACACACCACTGTCAACATTAGACAGATCAATGAGACAGAAAGTCAACAAGGATACCCAGGAATTGAACTCAGCTCTGAACCAAGCAGACCTAATAGACATCTACAGAACTCTTCACCCCAAATCAACAGAATATACATTCTTTTCAGCACCACACCACACCTATTCCAAAATTGACCACATAGTTGGAAGTAGGACACTCTTGAGCAAATGTAAAAGAACAGAAATTATAACAAACTGTCTCTCAGACCACAGTGCAATCAAACTAGAACTCAGGATTAAGAAACTCACTCAAAACCGCTCCACTACATGGAAACTGAACAACCTGCTCCTGAATGACTACTGCGTACATAACGAAATGAAGGCAGAAATAAAAATGTTCTCTGAAACCAATGAGAACAAAGAAACAGCATACCAGAATCTCTGGGACACATTCAAAGCAGTGTGTAGAGGGAAATTTATAGCACTACATGCCCACAAGAGAAAGCAGGAAAGATCCAAAATTGACACCCTAACATCACAATTAAAAGAACTAGAAAAGCAAGAGCAAACACATTCAAAAGCTAGCAGAAGGCAAGAAATAACTAAAATCAGAGCAGAACTGAAGGAACTAGAGACACAAAAATCCCTTCCAAAAATTAATGAATCCAGGAGCTGGTTTTTTGAAAAGATCAACAAAACTGATAGACCACTAGCAAGACTAATAAAGAATAAAAGAGAGAAGAATCAAAGAGGTGCAATATAATATGATAAAGGGGATATCACCACTGATCCCACAGAAATACAAACTACCATCAGAGAATACTACAAACACTTCTACGCAAATAAACTAGAAAATCTAGAAGAAATGGATAAATTCCTCGACACATACACCCTCCCAAGACTAAACCAGGAAGTAGTTGAATCTCTGAATAAACCAATAACAGGCTCTGAAATTGTAGCAATAATCAATAGCTTACCAACCAAAAAGAGTCCAGGACCAGATGGATTCACAGCCAAATTCTACCAGAGGTACAAGGAGGAACTGGTAACATTCTTTCTGAAACTATTCCAATCAGTAGGAAAAGAGGGAATCCTCCCTAACTCTTTTTATGAGGCCAGCATCATCCTGATAACAAAGCCTGGCAGAGACACAACAAAAAAGAGAATTTTAGACCAATATCCTTGATGAACATTGATGAAAAAATCCTCAATAAAATACTGGCAAACCGAATCCAGCAGCACATCAAAAAGCTTATCCACCATGAGCAAGCGGGCTTCATCCCTGGGATGCAAGGCTGGTTTGTTCAATATACACATATCAATAAACGTAATCCAGCATATAAACAGAACCAAAGACAAAAACCACATGATTATCTCAATAGATGCATAAAAGGCCTTTGACAAACTTCAACAACCCTTCATGCTAAAAACTCTCAATAAATTAGGTGTTGATGGGATGTATCTCAAAATAATAAGAGCTATCTATGACGAACCCACAGCCAATATCATACTGAATGGGCAAAGCTGGAAGCATTCCCTTTGAAAACTGGCACAACACAGGGATGCCCTCTCTCACCACTCCTATTCAACATAGTGTTGGAAGTTCTGGCCAGGGCAATGAGGCAGGAGAAGGAAATAAAGGGTATTCAATTAGGAAAAGAGCAAGTGAAATTGTCCCTGTTTGCAGATGACATGATTGTATATCTAGAAAACCCCATTGTCTCAGCCCAAAATCTCCTTAAGCTGATAAGCAACTTCAGCAAAGTCTCAGGATACAAAATCAATGTACAAAAATCACAAGCATTCTTATACACCAATAACAGACAAACAGCCAAATCATGAGTGAACTCCCATTCACAATTGCTTCAAAGAGAATAAAATACCTAGGAATCCAACTTACAAGGGATGTGAAGGACCTCTTCAAGGAGAACTACAAACCACTGCTCAATGAAATAAAAGAGGATACAAAGAAATGGAAGAACATTCCATGCTCATGGGTAGGAAGAATCAATATCATGAAAATGGCCATACTGCCCAAGGTAATTTATAGATTCAATGTCATCCCCATCAAGCTACCAATGACTTTCTTCACAGAATTGGAAAAAACTACTTTAAAGTTCATATGGAACCAAAAAAGAGCCCGCATCGCCAAGTCAATCCTAAGCCAAAAGAACAAAGCTGGAGGCATCACACTACCTGACTTCAAACTATACTACAAGGCTACAGTAACCAAAACAGCATGGTACTGGTACCAAAACAGAGATATAGATCAATGGAACAGAACGGAGCCCTCAGACATAATGCCACATATCTACAACCATCTGATCTTTGACAAACCTGACGAAAACAAGCAATGGGGGAAGGATTCCCTATTTAATAAATGGTGCTGGGAAAACTGGCTAGCCATATGTACAAAGCTGAAACTGGATCCCTTCCTTACACGTTATACAAAAATTAATTCAAGATGGGTTGAAGACTTACATGTTAGACCCAAAACCATAAAAATCCTAGAAGAAAACCTAGGCAATACCATTTAGGACATAGGCATGGGCAAGGACTTCATGTCTAAAACACCAAAAGCAATGGCAACAAAAACCAAAATTGACAAATGGGATCTAATTAAACTAAAGAGCTTCTGCACAGCGAAGGAAACTACCACCAGAGTGAACAGGCAACCTACAAAACGGGAGAAAATTTTCGCAGCCTACTCATCTGACAAAGGGCTAATATCCAGAATCTACAATGAACTCAAACAAATTTACAAGAAAAAAACAAACAACCCCATCAAAAAGTGGGCGAAGGACATGAAGAGACACTTCTCAAAAGAAGACATTTATGAAGCCAAAAAACACGTGAAAAAATGCTCATCATCACTGGCCATCAGAGAAATGCAAATCAAAACCACAATGAGATACCATCTCACACCAGTTAGAATGGTGATCATTAAAAAGTCAAGAAACAACAGGTGCTGGAGAGGATGTGGAGAAATAGGAACACTTTTACACTGTTTGTGGGACTGTAAACTAGTTCAACCATTGTGGAAGTCAGTGTGGCAATTCCTCAGGGATCTAGAACTAGAAATACCATTAGACCAAGCCATCCCATTACTGAGTATATACCCAAAGGACTATAAATCATGCTGCTATAAAGACACATGCACACATATGTTTATTGCGGCACTATTCACAATAGCAAAGACTTGGAACCAACCCAAATATCCAACAATGATAGACTGGATTAAGAAAATGTGGCACATATACACCATGGAATACTATGCAGCCATAAAAAATGATGAGCTCATGTCCTTTGTAGGTACATGGATGAAACTGGAAACTATCATTCTCAGCAAACTATCACAAGGACAAAAAACCAAACACTGCATGTTCTCACTCATAGGTGGGAATTGAACAATGAGAACACATGGACACAGAAAGGGTCACATCACACTCTGGGGACTGTTGTGGGGTGGGGGGAGTGGAGAGGGATAGCATTAGGAGATATACCTAATGCTAAATGAGGAGTTAATGGGTGCAGCACACCAACATGGCACATGTATACATATGTAACAAAACTACACATTGTGCACATGTACCCTAAAACTTAAACTATAATAATAAAATTAAAAAAAAAGAAAGGGCTAAAGGGGAGGCAGAAATGGGGAATTGTTCAATGGGTGTAAAGTTTTAGTTATGTAAGATGAATACATTCTAGAGATCTGTAGTATATTGTATTGCTAGTATTTTAACATTACTGTATTGTACACTTAAAAATGTGTTAAGCCAGTAGATTTCATATATTCTTACACACACACACACACATATGCACACACACATACGCAATTAAAGAACCAAAAAAAAAAAGATGCATGAGAAGACTTTTGGAAGTGAGGGATGTATATTGCCTTTATTGCGGTGATGGTTTCATGGGTGTATGCATATGTTCAAAACCACTAAATTGAATACATTAAATATATGCAGTTTTATTTTACAACAACTACACATTAAATAAAGCTTTTTTTTAACTCAACTGTAAAACTTTCAGTTAGATATGGACAAAAGATAAAAGAGACATTTCAGTGAAGAAACATTCCAAATGGCAAATAAAAGAAGGAAAGATTCTCAATGTCATTAACCACTAGGGAAATGTAAATTAAAACCACAATGAGAGATCCCTATCTATGTATTAAGATGACTGAAATTTAAAAAAATAGTAACAATACCAAATACTCGTGAAGATGTGGAGAAAATGGATTACTCATACCTTCTTTGTGGAAATGTAAAACTGTATAGACACTTCAGGTAGCATTTTGGCAGCTTCTTTAAAAACTAAACATTCAACTACTATATAACTGAGCAGCTGTAAGCCTGGGTATTTATATCAGGGTTATGAACACGTATGCTTCCACAAAAACGTGTAGAGAAATATTTACTGCAATTTCACTTATAATAGCCAAAATGTGGAAACATTAATGTGTGAATAGACTTTGGTTTGCTCGTATCAGAAAATATCACTGGGTAATAAAAAGTAATGACCTACGGTTTTGTACAAACAAGTCTAGATGAATCTCTGGAGAACTAAGCTAAGTGTGAAAAGGCAATCTCAAAAAATTACACATTGTTTGATTTTATTTACATAACATTCTTGAAATGACAAAATCATAGAGCTGGATAACATAGTAGTCATTGCCAGGGATTAAGGGTGTTGGAAAAGGAGGTAGATATGGCTATAAAAGGGAGAGATTCTTGTATAGCTGAAAGTGCTTTGTATTTAAACCATAAAAATGTTAGTGTACGGGCTGTATATAAAAACTGCATTACAGTTTTCCAAGTTGTTGCCATTGGGGGAAATTGGTTGAAGGATACAAATGTTCTCTTTGCTTCATTTCTTCAACTGTGTTTTAAAATAAAGCTAACTCAACATATAAAGCTTAATTTCAAAAAAATTTTAAGAACAACTACTCATCAAAATATACCATAAAGAAAGTTACGAAACAAAACTCCCTCTGGGATAAGATACTTGCAATGGTAATAACTGACAAAGTATTGTCCCCAAAGTATATAAAATATTTCTACTAATCAATCAGTAAAAGGCAAATGACAATAGAAAATTGACATAGGCACAAATAGTCAAGTCACTAAGGAAACACGGAAGTCTAATAAAATGAATAGATGTCTGGGCTTATTAATAGTAATGATGCTATTTAATAATAAAAAGTTTGACTTTACCTTACCAGATTGTCAAAACAGTGTTTTTCATTGTTAAGTGTTGGTGAGGATGTAAAGAAAGAAAGATGCACACTGTAGGTAGGAGTACAGTTTGCTAGCAACACTAAGGAAAGCAAATTTGTATTACCTGATAAATTTAAATATGCACACACTCTACAAGTCCAAAATTCCACTCCATATATAAATACTCTAGAGATACTCTTGCACATAATGTCAGGAAATGTAGACATGTTTATAGCATCATTGTAAGTAAAAAGAAAATTAAAAACCAAAAAACATCAAACAACTTATATCCATTGACAGTAAAACTAAGAGTAAATTGCTGTACATTCTTACAGTTGAGTGCTACATGACACTGAAAATGATTGAACTATACACGGCCTGGATGGATCTCAAAAAAATAATGTTGATTGAAATAAAAGTACCAGAAGAATACATACTAAATGATTTCATTTTTACAAATAAGGCTAAACTAAATGATACATTGTTTAGGAGCACATACAGATACAGTAAAATTACAAAGGGAAGCCAGATAATAACTTACACAAAATTCAGAAAGGGGAGGACAATCATGAGGAAAAAAAATTGGCATTTTAAATACTTATTTTAGTTTCACCATTATTTCTTAAACTGTCTCAATTATTAAAGTTTTCGAATATTTGTAAAATTATAAATTATAATCAACATGTTTGAATGGGTGCAAACTAATTATTATAACTTGACATTTCTTGTGTCTTTTAATACTTTTGCTGTTAGTTTTATTTAGATTTCTCAACAAATCATTTTTCTGTAGCCATGTGTGCATTTCTGTTAATCAAAAGTTCATCCTCTTAACAATCTGTCATTTCTTTTTTGACTACAACAGATGAAATGTGTTCTGACTGAATCACAGTAGTGGAATGCTCTGTGCCTGAAAATCTAACATATTTTCTATGGGGCTGTAATTCTTTATCTAAAAAATAACTTTATGATATGTGGAGTGGAGAAGTACAATAAATGCCAGTATTATCTTGGATGATTTGAAACATTGATATACTCTTTCAGAACTTTGATTTCTTTTAATTTATGCCAAATCATATCATTAAATCAAAATTTCAAGGACCAATGCGTTAACTAGAATTTGGAAGAGTATTGTGCACAGGATATAAAATATCTAAGCATAGCAAAAGAAGGGGTGTTTTGGGGGTGTGTTTGTGTGTGGCTTTGTGTGTATTTCTGTTAATTTTGTTTTGCTTGCTTATTTTGTTTGTGGTTTTCTTGTCCATTGGTGTGCAGAGTTCTCAGTAAATATATTGGTTTATTTGGTTTATTTCTTGAATCACTCTAAAATGTTTGTTTTTGTGAATAATGTCAACAGTGAAGTAGGAGATTTGAAATATGTTTACTTACTTGTTTTTAATCAGGAAATTGCATATTGTCACTCTGATCCTTCTAAAGTCTTCAAAACCTCTCTCAATGGTAGCTGCAATCACGGATTCCATGATTACCTCCTCCAGCTTATAAGAAATTAGCCCAAGCTCATGTAGTGTTAATAAATAGTAGTGATAGGGAGGAGTGGGAGCCTTATTTAATGTGCTTTTTCCCTCTAAGAATAGAAAGAACATGCAGATTGGAGATATGAATTTTCATTTGCTCTTTTAGGTACACATTTTATATTCTTTGTGTTGAGATTTGTTAAACATTGTAAAAATCCTGAGAGAAACTCCACCTCACTCTATTTTTATATAATAGGTTGCATGTTCACTAAAATTACGTTCCTCAAAAAAAGTTTAACTTTATTACTTTAAAGTATACCCATTAATTTCTTGCATTATTTCTGACTTAAATCTAAACTATACTCATCCTTCAAAGTAAAAGTTTTAACAATGATTATCCTCCTGCCAGCCTCTTAATTGTAACATTTCTAAACACTTGTCTGTTTTCCTCAAGTATTGTTGATTTACATAACTTCAAGTAGTAGTTTTTAACCTTCTTCTTATCTATCCAAGTATGTGATTACTAAGATTTTTCTAACCATCTGGAAGTGACTGTTATCTCTCTCTGAGCCTCCACATCAGCTTTGGAAAGATAAGGAGATGCTCAGACTTCTGCACAATTTGATTTGGCCCTTACTCCTGCTCCTCTACCCCAATATTCACAGTTTTACCAGAACTATAATCTTGCAGTCATCAAAACTAACGCGATTCGTTCTTTACTCGTCTTTCTATCAGTCATCTCAAGAAGCCAAGGATTCCCAGGTCATCTCCATCTCCCAGAATCCCATTTCTAGATGGTTTCAAGTTCAAGGAGGAATCTCCCACCCCCATCACCCCACTCTCTATAATCCCTCCCTGGGTTATTTTTCCCTCTATCATGTATCACTCTCTGGCATACAATTATTTGTCTCCCAGCTGGACCCCTCCTGGAATGTAAGCTCCCTTAATCCAGAGATCTTTTTTTCCACTTCTCTCTCACATAAGACAATTCCAAAAAATTAGATAAACTAAATAAATATTTGTTAGATGAAGGCATAGATGAATGAATGTATGAAATGGAAAGAAATACTGTGCTTCTTTGGCACAGATTTGGAATTAGAATTTCTTTTATTTTAGCCTATTTTATCATGAGAAGACAATTTTCATTTTGTTATCTTTGTTAAGATGTTTAATGCTATTAGTTTGCTGCATGATTATGAGACTACTTACAGCTTGGATTGAATGAGTTTTGTGTAATTGTCTTTTACCAGTTGGAATTTTCTTTAGACAATTCTAATAACTATAAAAGGATTGGTGGAACAGAAACCCACCATTCCTACTGAATTAGCTCTTCTCGATTGCCTTTCTCCTGAAGCATATTGTCTGTGTACTTCCCCAGCTTTGAACACCCATGAAGTTAGTCTTACAATCAAAGTTGTTTCCAAGTACTTTGGTGGGCTGAGTGTAAAGGCTTTCTCACCCTTGTTATATATAACATAGCTATTATTATCATCTTTATTTTACTAATGGGGGAATTGGAGTTTGGGGCATATATTCTAGGCACCTTCATCTGGAAATAATGAGCATGGGTAAAAGAGGAATCTATATGCATAGAAAGTGACAAGATTCACTTTGAATTTGTAGTGCTCTATTCCAAAAGGGACTGTTGAACTCCTCTTACATTAAACACAAATAAAAACGAACTTTAACAAAAATTAAGAAAAACAATAGTCAGTTCTACAATTTGTATATTGTGAGTGCTTTATAAGAGGATGATGATGATGATGACGATGAAATGACATAACTAAGGCTGTGGAATGCAGTAACTCAAATGTGCATATGGGTTTATATCTGGGTATGATGTATAATTATGCATTTTATTTATCTATCATCTGTCATCCATATATCTATCATCTATATAGTTATATACAGTTATTTATTATACTGATTCAGACTACTCTCTATAAAGCTTAGACTGAAGGACTCAGGATAGAAACTTATTGTAACAGAGGCAATGTAAATGGTTTAATACTTGTGTAATATGTGTCAATTTGACAGAAACAAGGGTTCTTTCTTTGAAAATACCAATATACAGGACCATATTTCCAGGCATTTATTTCTCTCCATTCAGTATGTGCAGTGGCAGTGTTAGGTTGTATGCTGTAGAAACTATTAAAATAATCCCAGTGCCAAATGTTTTATTATTAGTAACCTCACAGGTGTTCTGTGGCTTACTTATGAAAGTAAAAGTCAAGAGACGATTTTGAATGTAAGACTTACTCAGTGTGAAAATTATAGGCCACCTAACATATTTGGATTTATAGCTCAAAAGGAAAAGAAGAATAACCCAGAATGTTGCCATTCTAGTAATCAGTAGAAATTTGCCTAAATTTGACTCAGATTTTGTCATGCCGTGTTGAAACTGAGTAATAAGTCAGATAATTAGGGAGCTTCATTAATTTTCTTTAAGACTCAGGTATCATTTTGCTATTTTGAAATCATAATCCGATGCTTAAATCTTATTTTAGATGAGAAAGACTTTGCTTACTTATTAGCCAAAAAAGCTGAGAAATAATTAAGATAAATATCTCTCAGTATTCTCATGCCATTATTATCCCACTTGATTTTCTCCATTGGAAGAACTCTAAGGATAAGACATTCCACAATAAATCTCAGAAAATATGTACACTATACAAATAGCCAGTGAAATTTTGTTTAAGCAACTCATTCTAGACAAAAGAGAAGTGGATGATTTGAGCAGTTTCGTCTAACAGTGACAGATTAAGTTAGAGAATGAGATAGATCTAGACTCAAGTTTTAGCATTCACACTTATTACTTTGGTGGAGTTTGGGCTGGTTATATTCTCTCACCTTTAATTATTTTTCCCAGAAATGGGGCTAAATATATCTAATATTTATGATTTTTTTAACAACAATGAATATATCCTAATTATAATCCTCAAAAATCAGGGAGATTGTTATTAGATGTATGTATTATTATAAATTAGATTTTGATTTACTGTACGTATCAGCCTTATTTATTGCTAATACACAGTTTTAAATGGTTTATGAATTTTTCTGTTGGGTCCCATACATTCTCTACATTTCAATGACAACAGATGGTATTTATTAGAGAGTACATGAACAAAGCCAGTCTCATTTGGTAATTAATAGATGGACCCCAAATCAACTAACCATCTTCAAATGATTGAATTTAAATAGATAATCATGACCAAACTGCTATGTTTAAATGAGCCTTAACTGTGCTATTATCTTCATTTTCAACTTATATATACTGGACATTTTGTGACAAACTTAACTTTCACTGATAGCTATCCAAATGTAGCTCAATAAATCAATCTGTTTGTGCTAAACAGATGTTATGATAAATGATTTACATACTTTATCTCATTAATTCTCACAAAGAAACCTTTTGAAATAGACACAGAAAGATAAGATCTTGACATATTTATCTTCATGCTTTGCTTATTTACAGAATTTCTAGCCTCTTCCAGCCTTGTCTCCAGAGGGGTTGTTATCTCAGAATGCAATGAAAAAGAAACTATTGGTGCTCATGTTTTTAAAAAATTCTAATTGGGCTCCTAAGAACCAAAAAGTAGTCCACAAATGAAGTTGGTAAAGAGAAATGAAAATAAAATTCCATACAGAACATGACGACAACCCTCATTTTCCCATCCCCTCCCTCAACCTATAGAAAATGAGGGTTGAAATACTAGAATAGTTAGGAGAAATAAGTATGAATAACCCTGGAAGTTCATTTCCTTTATCTTTTAGAATCTTAGTAAAAATCCACCTCAGCAGGTTTGAGTTAGCTCAGTGGAAGCACTGGCAGATTCTAGTTGCTTGTTTCAGAGGCTTCACCTTTCACATGAGGACAGTTCCTCAACCAGGAAAATTCCGTTATTACATAGTCCTCCAGGTGTTCCCTTAACGTGTGCTTAGCTTATCAATATGCAGAACCTTAATATAGTCCTGCACCAGGATTCTTTTTCATGGTATGACTATTACAGATGAATCTCACCGAGGCATACGTCTCTTTTTGAAAACAAGAATGAGAGTGATGGTTAGTACGTGGCTACTTTTCTACTTGTACACTTTTATCTACTACACTCTATTTTCTATTAATTCCACATAGCTATAAACATTTGTGTGCTTTTTGCTCAACAGAGATGGAAAGAAAAACAGCATAACTTTGGAGAAGATAGTGTTGGGAAAATGATCTAAATATTTGGGGTGTTACTAAGCGGAATAGAGGGAATGACTTACAAGAGGTGTCTAGGGAGTTCTTGGAAACCAATCAACTGTCTAAATAGCAGCCCTTGCTCTTTGAACCTGATTGAGCTGTCCTCATTCTCTCAGGCTGGGACATTCTAGAGCCACCAGTATATCATGTGGGCCTATGTGTCAGTACTTTGTTGAGCTCAAGTCTGAATTGTTCAGTGTTCACATACACTCTATGTCTAAATTGAACTCCTTGATCCTCAGAGAGTAGTAATGATGTGTGGAATGATAAAGATTCCAACATAGTTGCTTTGGTGGTGACACACAGTATGGAAATCTATCCCCCACTGCTTATTACTTAACTAGTACAACTATTCCTTTTTTAATCAAAAAAAAAAAAAGAAGAAGAAGAAGTAGAAGGTTGGGAAGCTAAAATAACTTGGCTATGGACTTGTCCATAGGATTCATCAGATATAAGATTTAAATTTACCTCTCTGGAGTTTGAAGAAATAATTAAAAGAAAAATGCGTTCAAAAAAATCGCAATGCACATAGACTGAATGTTTCCTAAAGAAAATTTTAAACCTAAAGCTTCATCATTTAGTGAAGTAACCCACTCTTTACCTTTGGTGTTTTTCCATCATATCATGGATTATAATAGACAATAGTACAAAATTGTCTTTTACAATATATATTTAACAGAGGTCTACTTATCTATAAGCTTCCTAGATAGTCTGATGGATCACTAGGCTTATGCAATACATCATTAGATGTAGTTAGCTAAAGTCGACAGCAAGAAGTTGTGCTTACATATAACATTCCAAGGTAGCATGATTTCACACAAAAAAAGTTGTTCAAGATTCTCTTGTCAGTAAAGTGTAGGGAAAAGGTCACAAAAAGAACTTCATTATATATGAAGAGACTATGATTAATAATATAAAATTAAGCAACAATGTATTAGTTACTAAACTTTTTTTTTTTTTTCTTTTTGAGACAGAGTTTTACTCTGTTGCCCAGGCTGGAGTGCAGTGGTGCAATTTCGGCTTACTGCAACCTTCCCATTTAGGATTCAAGCGATTCTCCTGCCTTAGCCACCCAAGTACCTGAGATTACAGGCATGCTCCACCAGGCTCAGATACTTGGCCTCCCAAACTGCTAGGATTACAGGTGCAAGCCACACCTGGCCTACTACCATTTTTAAATAAAGATTGGCAAAGCTTATGAGTATCATTGACTGCTAACTGGCAGGTCTAAAGTGGAAACCAGAGGTGAGGGGATAAAGAGAAATGGAGGTTTTGTTTGTTGTTGTTAAAGAGAAAGAAATGGAGAGAATTCACAGCAGAGAATGAGAAAAAGAAGGCAAAAACTGACAATGTACAGTTACATTCACTGTGGATGCTTATAGGTACATACCTCTCTGAGAGCTAAAACTATGTATCTAACCTTATACCTCTACTCTACAAGGGCTGGGGAGAAAAAGTTTTTCAAGATTGTTCTTTCCATTGTATCTGAACACAGGAAAAATCTGGCAGTAGGGTTACTGTGTGTATCTAAGAAAAAGTATGTAAGAAATCCCAGGCAACTGTTTAATTTAAGGCTTCATGTACATATCACCAAAACAATTAATCATTTTGGCAATTGAGAATGAAAAACATCAAATCAATTATAGGGTGCTGTGGTGACTGAACAAGTACTTTTTAACTCTATAAAATATATTCTCTATAAAATCTGGGACATTCTCTAACAGATACAGTACATAGTTTCAACTAGCTATAATACAGTGGCATAGGAATCAAAAGCTAGAAGCTAGAACATCACCCATAGCATTGTTGATTCCTCTTCTTGCAATTTGGGGTTCTGTTAGTTTAAAGATCAGTTTTAAAATAGGGACCTTGACTCAGTTCAAGAGAAGAATGCTTTCATACGTACATAAAAATGTTTTCCCTGAATTGGAAATTGAGAAAGCCAACAGCCATTTTGGACTTCTCCAACCATTGAGTCAATAGGCAAGGAAGAAATTCTACTAGATGTTTTGACAGAATCAGATAACCAAGAGGAAATTCAATGACTGCTCTAGAATGAAGGCAGATGTCTGGGACTAAGTCGGTCTTCTGGGATTCTCTTTAGTTTGTCTATATTCAAATGTAAAAATTGATGAAAGCAAATGCAATCCTACTAAAGTCAAGACCACTCAGTATTTAGTTCCTCTTGTTAGAAAAGCTTGAGTCAGCCCACCAACTAAAGAAAGCTAAACAACCATGGTGCCAGTGGAGGGCAACAGGAACACAGAATAAATAAGGAAAAACAAGAATGTAAAAAGAAAACCTATAGATTTGTGACCAATTACAAAAACAGGATTTTCTGTTTCTGTAACAGGTCTGCATATTTTCTTCAATGATCATTAAAAATATATGTATATATAATATATATGATGTAATAAAATAAATCTGTAATATTAACAAATCTTAACCAAAGTTCAGTTAGACAAGGGAGGTAGTTCAATAGATCTATTGTAAATCATGACTACAGTTAATACCAATATATTGTAATATTTGACAATTGCCAAGAAAATAGATTTTAAAAGTTCTTACCACACACGAAAAATGTTAAATATGTGAGGGAAAACATATGTTAAATAGTTTGATATAGCCATTCCATACTGTGCATGTATATATATATATATATATAAATATTTATATATAATTTTGACATATATTAAATATATATTTGATATATATTTTTGATTACATATACATATATATTTTATATATATTAATATTTTGTCCCTTCTTTGTTTCTCTGTTATTTAGTATAAGAATTGTTATTAGTAGTTAATTTTACAATTTGGCTTTATGTTACAGAATAAAAAGATAGGACAGTGAATGAATATGAAAAATAATTTATTTCCTAGAGACAGTTATGATGAGACTTTGTATTTCTTCATTTTGGGGCAACAGTGAGAGTGACTTTGCATTAAATATAGTTGTGTCTTGTTAGGCAGAGATAAGAATTTGTTTTTCTTGTGTGGAAGTTCTAACGTGTGTGGGAGAATGCATATGAATGCTGGGTAGCCGAAAGGGTGACTGTGCCAATTATTTACCTATTGTCTCTTAACTACAAATATACTCTTCCGTCTTCTGTTTCGTGGTAGTGGGGCTGGCAGTCTACAAATTTCACTTCCCCAACTCTTTGGCCAGCTGATAGTTTGTACAGTTATGCCAATAGGACATATTAGAGGGATGCGGGAAGGTAGGATGAAGGAAGAGAGTATTTTCTACCTGTTTTCCAGGCACCATCAGTATCACTTTAGCAGCAGCCATGGACCCAGCCACCAGCTTCCATCAGTATCTCAGCATCAGTGTCATCAGGTCTCCTCAGAGGCAGCGGCAGTAATTGAGCAGGCTTATCTGTGGTCTAAGTACCAGGTTTCAGGGCACCAAGCTTCTAGTTTATGGTAAATTTTCCTCTTCCTATTTTTTCCCTCAGTCCTAGTACATAGCTGCTACCTACAATTAAAATTTTCTGTATAGTAAACACAAAAATAACATTTTTTTTCTCTTTAAGATCTCTGATGTTGATGGTAATAATTCTGATTTCAAATCCCCACTGGTTAAAATACTTAACTTCCTGATGGGTATAGAACAACAAAGACCCTCTCTCTCTCTCTGTATGTGTGCCTGTGTGTGTGCGTTTGTGTATGTTTATGTGCATGTGTGTATCTTCACACATACTCTCCCCTAAATGCATGATTGTACTCAAATGAAAACTTGCAGAGGGCTTGGTCCTAGACAAGTATCCATGTGTCTTGTGAAGTAAAGTGACTGGCACATTGGGGAGACAGTGTAAATATGAACTAACCAATATAGACCCGTCATCACCTTTTATTGATCACCCATTATTTATCCAAAGATTATTTTCTGACAGAAATTGGAGCTACAGTCCTTACCTTAACAGAGCTTATTGTTTTTATATTCATCTGGGCATGTTTGTAAAAGGAACAGATGTAAGAATATTATTTTAATAAAATTAATTGTTATAATTCCATAAAATAAGTTATGTGAAAAATAAAAAATTGGTTTTAGTACTATGTATATTCATGTTCCATTTTGTTACAAAAAATATTTAATGCTTTTCCATAGCTATAATATCTATGTCAATGGACGTCAGAAACATCACTTTAGAATTCCATAGAAGCTATTAGAATAGTAGGGCTTTGGATGTGGTACTTATTCCTGCTATGGGATGTACTAATTACTGAAGAATTATTTTCCATATATAGGATTTAAAATATTATTATAATCTTAAAAATACTTTTTGTCACATTACTAATATAAGATTCAAGACCAAGTATATTTCCCTCAAGAGTAATATTGAGGGAATGTTCTCCAAACAATAATTTATATCTATTTTATTCTATTTCTAAAAGGTAAAATAATATCTGTGATAAACTTTAAATTATTGTATTGGAAGGAAGAGGTAGGCAGTAAAATAGCTAAACATCTGTGGGTATACTTATCTTCCCAGAGAAAGACTGACAGGAGCTTGGGAAGGGCAAGGGTCTTGAAATCAGTTGACTTGGCTGATCACTTATCTTGGAAAAGTAATATTTCCAAATAATTAATTAAATAACATTAAATAATCAATAATAAAATACAAGCCATATTTTACATCATTATGAAGATCAAATGAGATGACTTATTTGAAAGTACTTTATAAATGGCCACGTATTCCCTACTTTTTGTTAGTTTTGTTTCCATTTCAAAAATGTATCTTTATTTTATATATTTAAGGTATAGAATATGATGTTTTGATAAATATATATATACATATAGACATGCTTACTACAGTCAAGAAAAGTAACCTATATACTTCCATAGTTGCTGTTTTTTGCATGTGTTGTAAGACGATCTAAAATCTACTCTCTTAGAAAAATTTCAGTATAAAGTATAGTATTATTAATGATACTCCTCAGGCTACATATTAGATTGCTATACTTATTCATCCTACATAACTGCAAGTCTGTACTCTTTGACCTCCTTCTCATTTCCTACCAACTCTATGCCCCTGGCAACCACCATTCTACTCTATTTCTACATATTCAACATTCTTTCAGATTCCACAGATAAGATCGTGCAGTATTTTACTTTCTCTGTCTGGCTTATTTCACTTAGTTTAGTGACCTCCAGGTTCAACCATGTTACTGCCTTACTACTGAAAGTGATATACAGATTCAATGCAATCCTTATGAAAATTACAATGGCATTTTTTACAGAAATAGAAAAAAATTCTAAAATTCCTATAGAACCACAAAAGCTCTTGAATAGCTAATCTTGAGAAAGAAAAATTGTAATTGAAAGCATTACGATTTCTGATTTCAAAATAAATTACAAAGTTATAGTCATCAGCAGAGTATGACACTGGCATAAAAATAGACACATAGGCCAATAGAATAGAATAGTAAGCCCAGAAATAAACGCAAGCATATACAATCAACAGATCTTTGGCAAGGTTATCAAGAAGACATAGTAGGGAATAAATAATCTCTTCAATAAATGCTGTTGGGAAAACTAAATATCCATAAGCAAAATAATGAAACTGGACTGTTACCTTACATCATACACAAAAATCAACTCAAAATGAATTATGACATAGACATAAGAACTGAACCTGCAAAACTTCTAAAGGAAAACATAAGGAAAAAGTCCTTGATATTGGCCTTAGCAATGGTTGTTTGATATCATGTCAAAAGACAACACACAGAAAAATTAATAAGTGGAACTGTATCAAACTGAATAGCTTCTGCACAGCAAAGGAAACAAACAACAAAACAACAAACAACAAAATGATGAGGCAGCTTCCTGAGTGAGAGAAAATCTTTGCAAAAAACTCTGATAAGTGGTTAATATCCAAAATATATAAGAAACTCCAACAACTCAACAGCAAAAAACAAAAAAACAAAAACCCCTACAAAAAACAAATATCCCAATTAAGTGGTCAAAAGACACGAATAGACACTTTTTCAAAGAAGACTTAAAAATGACCAACAAATATATGAAAAACTACTCAATATCATTAATTATCAGAGAAATGCAAATCAAAACTAGAATGAGATATTACCTCACACCCGTTAGGATGGCTGTTATAAAAAAGACAAGAGATAACAAGTGTTGTTGAGAGTGTGGAGAAAAGAGAAGCTTGAACATCGTTGGTGGGAATATAAACTGATATGCCCACTATGGAGAACAGTATGGAGGCTTCTCAAAAAATTAAAAATCAGAACTATTGTATGACCCAGCAACCCTTCTTCTGGGTTTATGCCCAAAGGAAATAAAATCAGCACCTCATAGAAATGTCTGTGGTCCCATATTCATTGCAGCATTATTCACAGTAATATAGAATCAACCTGTGTTCACTAGTGGATGAATGGATAAAGAAATTACGTTATATATACATAAACAATGGAATATTACTAGGTTTTTTTTTTCTAAAAAAAAAAAAGGAGATCCTGCCATTCGCGACAACATGCAAGGACATTATGCTAAGTGAAATAAGCCCAACCCAGAAAAAAAAAAAAAAAAAAAACTTCTTAAATCATTTTATTTATTACTATCAAACCTCAAACCATTTCTTTAACAGTTTTTTACCTTTATTATTTCCCTGTTTTCCTTATCTTCTCCCAATCACCTTAACCTTCGTATTCTAAGTTGAACTAGGTATTTTCCATTTGCCTATTTCTCTACTCTGCCCTCCTTCACCCTGCTCTGTGCCAGAGAGGCTAATGCTTGTAGATTGAATCAGTGATAATCCTTGCCTGCTGGCTTCAGGTTAGGTTCTTCTGGAGGAGGCCCAGGCAGCATACAGAATAATGGGACTTTTCCTCTCTTTCTGAGAGATCACTGAGTTAATTGTGTCCCTTTACCAAATGCCAATGTTCCTGGGGCAACCCTCTCTCTGCTGCTTTCCCGAATTCCAGTATTGGCAGCATCCCCTCACTCTTCAAGACTTATGGGTAGCAATGCACCCCTATTTTTGCAAGCTCTGGGTTCCAAACCCTTGGATGGTTTTCCTAAACTATGCCTATATCTTTGTAAAGAGTGCCTTTATTAAGCTTTCTGTTATGTAGTCTGAATGTGCCATATGCTTTCTGCTTTTTGTCAGGGCCCTCCCTGATTAATGTATTCTTTTTTTAAATCTGTATCTTAAATCTTTTTTTTTCTCCTCCGTCTCTGATTGAAACACATATTAGTCATCACCTCTACTGCTGAAGAAGCTTCCTTGATGACTTTCTTGTCTGTGTTCCTGTACTCCTGAAGTCCCTCTACAACATTGCTGCCACAGTGGCAATTCACATGTTGTTAATGGGTTGTTTGACTTTCCTTTGGGTCAGAAAATACCACTGGTTAAGAGAACTTAGAATTTAAAAAATTAAGGTTCAGGCTCAGATCTGCTAATAAATGAAGTGGCTTTGGGCCAGTATCTTTTTTTCTAGGTTCTAGTTTTCCGATACAGTTTAATACCTATTTTATAGCTCATTTTATGGAAAAAATGGGGAATGTATACATACAACATAGTGTAGTGCCTGCATCTTGTAAGTGCTTAATAAATGTTACCTATTTTTATTTTTTATAAAATCCCTTTATGTGTCCCCACCATTTACAGAATAAAAGACAAACTCCTTTGTTTGACACATAAGGCCCTCTGTACTTTGACCCTAACTATTTAGCTTCATACCTCACTGCTATCTTACACACAGCATGAAGTTCAGCCGTGTTGAACTACTAGCAAATTCCTAACATCCTCTTTAACTGGCACATCCCTCTAACCTCTGTGCATATCATTCACTTTCTTATAATGCCCTTAACAGTTCCAAGCCATGCACACTTCACTTTACCGGTATTACTCTCAGTCTCCAAACATCAGTCCAAATACTACCTCTAATAGAAAACTCTCCTTGATTTCCCAAGGTAGATGAAAAACCTTGCCTGTCCACCTTGCAGACTCCTGAGTTAGTATTTATGCCCATATTATGATTCCCCGGTAGTCGCTAGACAGTGAGCTGTGTTGCAAAGAAAGACAGTGATATTTCAACTTTGATTTATGAGCATTGTGGATAGGGCTGGGCACCTAGTAGATGTTTGATAAACATTTGTTTAATGAATGAATTCTGCTCCAAACATAATTTTGTACTGTTCATAATTTAAGTCATCTTCAGATGATTTGGAAGTAATATTTAACTTAAAATTCAGAGCCTCTTATCTTGCTTTGCATCTGTTATGCAGTTTCACAGCATAGCTAATGTGTTACCACATTGTATCACAGTATCACCAGTATGATGCCCGCATCAACTGTTTGTGTTAATACCTGGGAGCTGATTTAGAAGCTGAATCTGCCAAGAAAACTGACATGCGTATGTTCAGTGCCTTAATTTATCATAACCTCTAAAAATACACATTGAGAAAATTCTTGCTGACTCAATATTAACATCACGTAGTGTCAGTTAGAGTAATTAAAGCGAAAAACATGACAACAAAAATACGCATATAGCAAGTAGCTAGAAAATATCTTCTGTAGGAGAGATGAAATCATTGAGTTTACCTTCTTCAAGCAGCTATCATCATGGAAAGGAAGATGAGAATTATAACAAATCATTTTTAATATGTATTAAATCTTATACTCTTAAACTATAATATGCACTTCAGGATAATTTACTTTCTTTGGGAAGTTGCAATAATTCTTTCAATTTATCACTGAGTGCAATAAAGCAATAATTAAGTGGCAACTTATTTAATATACCCAAATTATCTGATATTTTATTAGTTGTAACATTTTTAGAAGCAAACTCTAATTCTTAGTAAACTTGTCATTGTTGCCTCAAATGATATAAACACCATAATTATTTTAAAATGTATGTTTTAATCTATAGATATCTCTTTGAATTTAAGGTTATTTAGTGGAAATATTTAAAAGTGGTTGTGTTTAGCTTTAAAACAGGGCTTATGAATGAAATACTTTTTAATATTTTTCTATAGATGAGGAAATTTAGTGTTGTTTCAATAGCTGCTTTTGTTATTTTAATGCATTTTAATGTTTTAATTGTGCTTGTACTCTTAAGAAAGTATCATAGAGGATATTCTTAGAAAAAAACAAGCAGGATATAATATTGTAGAAACATATCTAGCAACATGTTTTTCTTACAGAAATTTTCCACTAATGTGCTTTTATTAGGAATTTAGTTTAAAGAACAATGGTAATATCTTTGGTTTAATACCATATAATTATTTCAGTAGAGGGATACAAAATCCAATGAGTAGCGAAGGTAGGGAGCGGGGGTAGTCTAAGTGAGTGGTAACAGAGGCAAGGATAGAGCTGCAAAGTGAATGGGGTCCATGTATGAGCAGATGAGGTTGCTGTTCTTCCCCAGAGACAACCAGGGACTCAACCAGATTATGAAAGGAGACGAGGGAAGCATTGCCTCAGGATGTTCATCTTCTCACATTGTTATGTCAAATTATCACCTGGGTCTTTTATAACTCTTTTACCTTCTAGCGTACTCTGAGCTCTCCTGCTAGCTTCAGTGGTTTTTCTGTGTGCACACTTCAGTTTGTTAATTTATTTAACACAAATAAACTGAGAACACATAACATGTCGGACATTAAGCCAGATTCTAGAGGTACATATGCAGAAAAGAAGCATTCTCGTCACTCAGGGCAATTATAGTTCAAAGGGGAACAAGTGCCTAACTAGATAATGATAGTGTAATGTTAACATTGCCATAATCGAAAATGATTGATTAAAACAGAAGTTAACACGTAGTGAACACATACTATGTGCTTGCTATTATACTAATTAAATACATTGTTTCTTGTTTCATCTTCACAGGATGAGACTGTTTACACTATTTTTACACTATTTACACTATTTTACACTATTTTTATCTCTACTACAAAGCTAAAAACAAATATCTAGTATTAGAAAAAAAATGAAACTGAGCTCATCGGGTGATTGAAACAATATGATATTTATCAAAGTATAGTTGCACTAAACTGCATCCAAATTATCAGAGTTCTTAAAATGTGGATTCCTGGGCTCCAACAGCCAATCTACTGAATTCACGTTTCTGAGGAAGGGTCTAGCGAATTTGTCTCTTCTTATACAAATTTTTTTCCTTTAATGAGAGCAATTTTCAAAGCTATAGTAGAAATTTTACTAGGCAATTTAAACTCTCTCTCTCTAGCGATGTATGTGTGTACATGTGTATATGTGTGCATATAAAGATTGAAAACTTCTGAAATAGGTGATTATATGTATTATTTAATATGTAATGGGGGTTTCTTAAAAATGTCTTTTCTATGCTTCTAAAATACAATTTAAAACTAAATATAATAGAATCCAGATATAAATGAAATTCAGTCAGAACCACCAGATTGATTCTATTATTAAATAATCCACCCTGCATTGTATCTTGTCCCAGTTATTAAGTTATTATCTCTGATTTAGATGTAGCATTTTCACCCTTCCCTGGTAACCACCTTTTGAAGATACTCTTGATTCTTATATTCCATTTTCAATTAAAATTTCTATCTTTCATTAAATATATTTTTATGGAAGGATACGTGAAAAATCCAGGTGAATTCTCTATCAAACTGTCATGTCTTTTCATGTATATAAATATATATGCAAAGGTTTATGCATCAATTCCTGTTTTCTCTCAACACTTTAAGGCACATTAAGGCTTATGAAATAAAATAGATGAAATAAGCAAAAATTGGTAACAAAAATGAGGTCAATAAAATATTATACAGCGTGTTAAGACAGAACTAGGAGTGAGGTTCCTTCGGTCAAGAATAATAAAACAAAATTGAAAATAGATTGTATATATAGAGATAGATAGATATACACAACATATATATGAGGCTAAAGAGGAAAATCAATGTCATTAAAAAAAGAATGTCTCTAGTTACCCTTCAAGTATTTATGATAATATTCAGGCTGATTTATTTCAATTATCTGATGCACACTTGTTTCTTCCCTTATTACAGGATTATTTGATAGACTTAATGATTCTGTAAAATACTGTATTTGTACAAATACAAGACTTTTTCAAAATGAAAAATTCTCCATTGTCCAATGTTTTCTGGCTGAGTTTTTAGAGATATAGATGGTTGGGGCGTGGGGATATATATATATATATATATATATATATATATATATATATATATGCATGCGTATGTGTGTGTATACACACACATATGAATGTTTTTCCCTTCTTCCTACCATGTGCCAAGAAAGTTTCAGCACTTTGAACTCACTGACTGTGGGTCATCACTGCATCCAGACTACAGCTAGATGAACTTTCAGATTACTAAAAAAATATAAAAGACACAATGGGTTAATAAAGACAAAGAAAAAATAACTATAAGCTGTTTATGCGAAACATATTTAAGGCAAAGTGCTATAGACTGAGGTTGAAAACAAGTTAACAAAGAGTTTCCAGAAACATTCATATAGAAAGAAAGTGGGAGTTGATGTATTACTACCAGAGAAGGTAGTTTTCAAAGTTGGTAGAACTAAACAGAATTCCAGAAAGCACTAGATTATGATACAAGATAGCAATATATATATACATCGAAATTCTGCAAGCCACACACAATTTAGCAGGAAAATAACAGGACAAAACCTATTAGAAATGCACGGACTTGATGAAACTACAATTATCCTAGGAGACTTCAATATATTTCTTTCACATTTGGACGTGACTGCTAGAGACAAACATAAGTGAGAAGATAAAGAAGTTGCATAATACAATGAATAAAATTGATTATCTGGATACATTTGGAGCCTTTTTTACCGACAGAAAGTAGGATTATTTTATGATGTCTATGTAACTATTGAATATTAATAGTTAAATATTTATTAACTATATGGCAACCTAAATCTTTTTAAAGTAGATGTTTTCCAAGATACATATGTCTATCATAATACAGGAAAATAAATATTGATAATAAATATTGTAACCAAATGCAGGTCTGGCTACTCACCACTTACAGAGTCCAGTGACAACAGTGAGGTGTAGTAGAAAGAAAGTGACTTTATTAACCAACACTAGTAATCGAGAAACGGCCAGATTCTCTTCCAAAGCAACCACTTCACACTTTAGGCTGGGGAGGAGAGCTTAAAAAGGGGAACTTGCAATGGGAGGCAGGCGGGCAGGCTGCTGAGTACAAGGTGGGAGTGTCTTGTTCTGGTGGTTATCTCGAGCCATGGTCCACCTGGAGTGTAGGATGCTGTCATCTGAACAATGGCTGGGTTGTTGACTAACTGCCTTGAGGTAATCTCTGGATTTTTGTAGCTGGCTCTCTGTGCTTGGTCTGTTTCAAGATTAGTTCCTGGAACTTCTAAGTAAGCACATAATTACATAGAAGCACACAGTTAGACAAATGTTCATAGTGTAAGGGAGTGTATGTTGAGAAAGGGAGGGAAATGGTGTTTCAAAGAAAGTACATTTCAAAGCTATATTTTAAGACTAGGGAAAATAAGAAAAAGGTTTCTCCTCTAAGCTTCAAGGTTACATCTTGAGACTAGGGAAAAAAGAAAAAAAGTTTTAAATTGTATTTTCAGGCTAGACTGTTCAGTTACACAAGAGTGTATCAGGAAACCTACATAACCCATTATATCACCAGATTGAAAGATGTAAATAACATATGATTATATCAATAAATGATGAAAATGAATCTGGTAAAATTCAGAAAACATTTAAAAAATAAATATACATATATCATGCCATTTCAATTAGGATACAAATTAGATTTTGAAATAAAATGGGGCAAATTATATGCAAATTTTATAAAATTATAAATTGCCAAAAATAACTAAGAAAGCTTCTCAAATAAACAATAGAGAAGAGAGATATAACAACAGAAAATACCACAAAAAACTGTAAAGCCACTGTAATGAAACCAAGAGAGTATTGGCTTAGGATTAGAGATACAGAAAGGAAAATTCAGAAATATATCCCAGAACATACAAATGTACTAATGACATTTGTACTATGACAAATGTACTAATGACAAGGCAAGCATTTCAACTGAGTGAGAAAATAAGGGATTATTTCATAAAGAGTGTTAGAACAACTAGAAATCTTGAAAAATACTGGTATCAGAGAATTAAAAAGTCCTATACAATATAAAATAAACAGACATGAGCAATTTTGCAAGAACATATAGAAAATTTGATATACAATATAGAGATAAGATAATTCTGGGTTGAGAACTGAAAATTTAAAATGTATATGGGAAAAGAAAAACACATTTGATGACATGTTCTTTAGGAAGTCATAACAGCACTTACGACGTGTCAATGATTTGTTTTTAAAAAGTGCTTTACTTATGAATTCTTATAACAATTGTCATAAGGTAGTTATTATCATCTTTGTTTTATAGACAAGGATATTAATACATAGTTCACCCTATAGCTAGGAACTTCTAACTAGGAACTTCTGTGAAGCAAAAAATAAAAATAAAAACAAAAATATATTAGCAAAGTCAGTAGGCTAATCACAGATTTGTGGGACATTGCTCACACCACAAAAAAACAGAGGGTTATTATATGTGTAATACCAAAAGCTTGTACACGTTGTTAAACTTTTAAAAAGGTGGGGAAAATAAGTAGCACTATAGACATAAAGGACATAAATATGCACTACACAGAATAACAAATCCAAGTGGTCAACTAATGTAAACAGAAATGCTTGAATCTGTAAGTAATAGGGGATTTGCCAGTTAACAGTGCAATATCAATTATACCTACCCAAATATTCAATGTTAATAAGACTTTTTCTCCAGAGTTGAGTTTTCCAAAAGTCAGACCTTGTATTTGTTTACCATTAATAAATTCATACAGAGAGATGTACGTGTGCAGATTACTCAATAGAAAACTATTGTGTAAATACATCTGGTGTATGTTTACATAGATTTGAAAACACTACCTGAAAAAAGTCAATGTAGGCAGTAATTCCACAACTATTTGTAGCAGCTTTCTTACTCTGCCAGGCGCTACCCCAGCCACTTTACACTCACTTTGTCATTTCATCTTCTCCACAGCCTTTTCAGGTAGGTACTGTTATAGCTTCCATTTTTTCTACGGTAAAACTGAAGTAGAGAGATGTTAGTGAAGTCATCCAATGTCACACAGCTCATAAGTAGAGGACTTAGGATTTGAACCTTGTTCCCTCTGACTTCTAGATGCCAAGTTATACTTCATGATGTGATGTAAACTGCCTAAAAGTAAATATTCTTTTTTAAACACTGTATTCCAATATAATCTATTTTTTTCCAGTTATTAGTAAAGTTTTTATCATATGCGGGATGTCAAAAAATAATTGTTTACTTTAGTAAAAAGAATAATCACTGTCTTTAAAATTGTCATTTCTACAGTGTTGATGAATATTAATTCTAAAGAGAGATTTCCCAATGATACCTATTATTTGGCTCTCTGAAAAAAATATTCCTTCCAAATAGAAATCAGAAAATCAATAATAAAACAAGGTTTTATGTCTTTAGGTAGAATTTAAGATTATATCAAGAAGATAAAGAGTATAAAATGGCTGTAGCAGTTTCTACACTTAGTAAAACCAGAGTATAGTTTTCAAAGTGACTAGCATTGACAAAATTTTGAGAATTCTTTGATAACTCAGAAAAAACTCTTTTAATTATAGTTTAAAAACATTTAGTTTGCTAGAATAAAGTATCTTGGATAATCACAGCAATTTTGGAAAGCCTGAATTTCCAAAATATTCAAAATATAACATTTCTTAATTTGGGCTAAATCATGTGGTTGAACAAAAGTTTCCTTAGGCTAATTAAAAAAAAAAAAAAAAGCCACCAAAGAGAATGAAGAGTGGTGACGACAAGGGCAAACAGATGAAGGCTGCACTGGAAGCAGCCTGTTCAAATGAAGAATGCCAGAGTGGCAAAATAGTCACCAAGCAATTATTTAAGAGGGACATGTTTATTAGTTGTTTTTAAAATGCAGTTCCAGTAATAATTTCAAGCTGTCTCCAATAAAGCTTAAACTCAATAAAAATACATTATAATTTTCAAAATGCTATGTTTTAAATAAATGCAAAGTCACAAAGAGGAGCCCCAGGCTAAGCGTAAAAGTTACAGCTGTAGAAATTAATTTACATGAAAGAGCCATCATGCTTCCTTTAGAGATAACTTGCTAGGGGAAAACACAGCACAGCCCAAATATTCATAAAGAAACTCTAGAATTCAGGCAGGAGGCACTGACAGCTGCAATCATTTATTTTTCAAACTCCTGGACATGTTATAGCATGCCTGCTAGATATGAGGTAGGATAGTAAAAGCAAAACAAAAGTTGATGAAAGAAATAGCCAGAAGGCCTTTAACACCTTTTCAGAAACTGACTGTTCAGATGTTCTTAAATTTTAAATCAAAATCATCTCAATGGAAATTAATTTTATGTCATTAAATTCTCTGAATAAATATTTCCTGTGGGGTAGCCACATCACCCAATAAAACCCTTACAAAGAGAATTTTAAAGTTTTAATTAATTATTAAACAGAAAGAATGAATTTCATGATATATTTGGAAACGCGCTATAAAGTGTGACTACCTTAGGCCCAGTCCTTTAATTCTATTTAAAAGTTATTAACTGAGATCTTACTATTTTTTTTAGGGCTCTAGTTGAATGTCTAATTAGAGTAAACTGTAGTCCACACCTCAAATTGTTTGTTTCTGTCTTCATTCTTTTACTTCAGTGAAACATGACATTCACTCAAAAGAATTGGCTCTTCTGCCAAGAACTTGACAACTCTTTCTAGAAGAGCTTCCTTTAAGGGCAGGCAGGTTAACCTAGGAAGCCATGTTGAATGGCTCCTTAGTTCCAAAGAGTCCCACATTTACATTTCAGGAATATTTCTGATGAGTATCTTTCAAAAATTTATATCACTTCTTATACTCACATGATAGATGTCATTTAATTTTTTATTAATTTTTCATATCTCTCTTAAAAGCCCTGGAGGTATTGATACAACATACCCACAATATATATATGTAAAATATATTAATATATATACACACATACATGTATACACACATATATATTTTCTTACACATATTTCTATAGGTTTAAAAAGTTTCAGTACTTATGAGTGTTTTTTTTTCCTGGTATTTCTGTATTCTTAAAACCTGGATTTCAGGTACTCTTTATTTGTTCTGAAATTTCAAGTGATATATTCAGAAAAGTATCTGTGTGACAGATATTCTAAGGCATCGCATATATGAGAATGAATTTTGTCTTCACTCATGAATAACAACTTGGCTACATACAGAGAATTTTGTGGAAAAAAAAAGAAAACTTAATCTTGGCTTACGCATATTTTTTATTATTTCTTCTCTTTATTGTTAAGTTTCTTAAATACACGTGATCTACATACCTCCCTCTCTCTTCTTATTGCCCCAAATCTGCTTTGTTTTTTACTCTTCCATAAAGCCTGCAATCTTGATCATCACAAATGATCTCTCATTAGCAAATTTCCTTCCTGTTTGTTCAGGCATCATTATCCATATGTATCTCAAGTTTTATGTCTTCATATTTCAATAATCATATCCATTTGGATGATCCACTATTACCCCAAATTCAACTTGTATAATGGAGATATCCTTACTTCTCAAAACAAATATCCTTTTCTCTATAAATGATACAAGCACCTTTCAATTACCCAGGATTAAACCTGAATTATTCTATGTTTTATGCCCCATCACAACAAATCCTTTATCAAGACCTGCCAGTTCTTCAAAAAGCCATCTTTTGAAAGTGTTCATTCCCTCCTGTTCCAATAATATATAGGTTAGGCTCTAAATCGCATCAGGCACAGGCTTTGAAAAAGCCCCTGAGCAAGTGTTTTATCTCGTTTCTTTCTCTCTAATACTCTGATATGAATTCATCTACAACTAAACCTCATAAAATTGTATTCAAAATAATTTATTTTGGGAAAAGCCTACCATGACTTCTAATTTTCTATAAAATAATACAGTCAAAGATTCCTTATCTGGAAACAAAAAACTTCAGCATCTGAGTTTTACTTACCTCACCAAGTGGATCTTTCAGTTCTTCCCTTTCCCACAAGTCTGGTCTATTCTTGTCACTTCAGAGTGTCTTAGACACACTATATGTTAGCCTATTTATTATGCTATTTTTTAGATCTACTGAAGTTCTAAATTTATTTGAAGTTTATTGACTTTTTACACATGATATGGTTTGGCTCTGTGTCCTCACCCAAATCTCATCTCAAATTATAATCCCAATAATGTCCACATGTCCAGGGAGGAACGAGGTGGGAGGTGACTGGATCATGGAGGCAGTTTCCCCCATGCTGTTCTCTTGACAGTGAGTGAGTTCTCATAAGAGCTGATGGTTTTATAAGGCAGTTTTCCCTGCTCTTGCTCTCATTCTGTCTCTGTCCTGCTGCCATGTAAGATGTGTCTGCTTCCCCTTCTGCCATAATTGTAAGTTTCCTGAGGCCTCTGGGATCAAGCATAACTGTGAGTCAATTAAACCTCCTTTGTTGATAAATTACCCAGTCTCAGGTAGGATCTTTATAGCAGTGTGAGAACAGACTAATATAACACAATTGAATTCCCACATTGATAATAGAGCTTTTCCTAACCACTTCACTTCATGGTGAAAAAAATCTGACATACTATGTTGCATTCGTGATTATTCTATTTATTTGGTGCTTAAAACACAGATTTTTGTGATTGTAGTATCATATATGTGTATGCATTAATACGTTGATGATATATACATTGCATATATTATTACTTTGTTTTATATAATTTAACATAATAAACAAGTTTTAAGTGCCTTTAGGAAAGTGCTATGTATCAAATGTCTATATAGCTATTATTTTCATTAGAACACAGCCTTGCCCATAGTTGATGCTAAATATATGCCTGCTAATAAATACATTAAAATACATAAAAAGTGAAAACTTTAGGCTATCAGACAGTAGGGTTGATAAATTTAAAAGAAGTATGGTTTACTGAATGGGCCTCTAAGATGCAAGAATAACACAGAAGGAAGAAATTTCCTTGGATTTCTATCAATATAAATCCTAATCTTATGGAAAATAATTCTGTACCAGAAAGTTTAGGGTTTTTTTTTTTTCTTTTACATGGACTAATTTCAGCAGGAGGAATAGTTTCCAAATTCCCTCATGTCAATTTGAAAAAATAAATTAAGGTGTTTTTTGAGGCATTGATTCTAGCTTCAATAAACAAAACTGATTTTAAAAGTTATGCTGATGATTCTTGGCGTTGTCATTCTCAGTACAAGTCCTTAGAGTGGCCTCTTTCAAGGTCACTAAGAGAATTGCCATTATTGCTGGAGCTTCTGTCTCGGGGGGTAATTTTGAAACTACTATGTACACACACATGCACACACACATACACACACACACACACACACACATATATATATACACACACACACACACATACATACATATAAATATAATGTGCTTATACTATGAAAATTTGGACCTGGAAAGAGCCTCACAGATCACATATTCTAGTACATACAATATCGAGAAGCATCATCTTCAATAGAAATTTAAGTTCCATTTGCTTATCAGGTTATAGTCTAACAAAACTTTTTGAGGCTTAACAGCTTTGCTGAAATAAACCAGGTCACTGATGAATGAAGAAGAGCATGCATCTAAACTTCACTCTTAAGTGTATCTGCCTCACACTGCCACCTATAGAAATAAGGTGCTACATGTTTTTAAGTCTTCCTACTCCACAGGATATGGTATAATGTAGAGTACTCCCAATAATTATGTTCTAGTAAAACAAGATTCTCAAGAGTGTTGCATCCAGATTTGCCCACTTTTCCCACCTGCATTAGTCAGGGAAAGTCCATTCAGTATGAAACATTTTCTATAAAAATTATTGAAGGGCTTCTTTAGTCGAAGGTTGTAAGTCAAGAGCAACACATTTAAAAAAAATATTTTTAACTATTATTTTGGACTCAGGTGTACATGTGCAGGTTTGTTATACAGGCAAATTGCATGTCATGGGGGCTTGGTGTACAGATTGTTTCATCACCCAGAAAATAAGCATGGTACCCAATGGGTAGTTTTTCTATCCTCATCCTCCTCCTTCCCTTCATCCTCCTTCCCTTCATCCTCCTCCTTCCCTTCATCCTCAGGTAGGCCATGGTGTCTGCTGTTCCCTTCTTTGTGTCCATGGGTATTCACTGTTTAGCTCCCACTTATAAGTAAGAACATGTAATATTTGGTTTTCTGTTACTGCATTAGTTTGCTTAGGATAATGGCCTCTGAACTCCAGCCATGCTGCTGCAAAGAGCAAGATCTCATTCTTTTTTATGGCTGAGTAGTATTGCTTGGTGTTTAAGTACCACAAGTTCTTTATCCAGTCTACCATTGATGGGAATTTAGGTTGATAATGACAAAACTAATTTTCATAAAAGAAAACAAATTGTGTGTGTGTGTGTGTGTGTGTGTGTGTGTGTGTATAAACTCTTTTTTTTTCTTTCCTTTTTTCTTTGAGACAGAGTCTCACTCTGTCACCCAGGCTGGAGTGCAGTGGGGCAATCTTGGATAACTGCAATTGCAACCTCCACCTCCCAGGTTCAAGTGATTCTCCTGCCTCAGCCTCCCAAGTAGCTGGGACTACAGGCGTGGGCCACCACGCACAGCTAATTTTTTGTATTTTTAGAAGAGACCGGGTTTCACTGTGTCGGCCAGGATGGTGTCAATCTTCTGACCTCGTGATCCGCCTGCCTCATTCTCCCACTCATTCTCCCAAAGTGCTGGGACTAAAGGCATGAGCCACCACACCTAGCCTAAACTCTTAATGATAAGTGATATATAAACTTCTATGCCTCCACACTAATTAACTCTTGAAATGTTTTTAAGTAAGTAGTCTTTATTCTCACCTGGTTCATATTGCTCTTCTATTTCTGTGGGAACAAGTATATACCAAGTGATATTCTGGCATTCTCCCTCTCTCTCTGTCTTACACACACACACACACACACACACACACACAAGCACACACTTGTTTTATGCAAATTTTATTTTTGTTCATAAGGTTTCTTAGTGTTCATTCTGAGTCCTGAAATTTTATCCGTGTTTTGGCACATAGCCCTTTCTTATTTCCAATTGATAGAAAAATTCTTGCTGTCTGATTGACTTACTATTATTCAGAATGACTGGTCTCTATATTTAGGAGAAAATGGAGTTTCTTCTTTTCTCTCTTATTAGAACTCAGTGTTATGCTCTGTAAACTGCACTGTGCATTCTCCAATCTGTCCTGAATCTTTTGTGGGGAAAGCTAACTTCCTGATTAAGATCTCACTTAAAAAGTAATCTCCTTTTCTCCCATCTCGTTGGGAGATTACTAGCTTCTGTAACTAAATGTGTCATTGAGCATCCTATTTGGCTGTAGCTTTAGACTATTAGATATAAGATTTGACCATTGTGTTCCTAATGTCAGGAAGGCTATGAACAATTGTTCAACTGTAGTCTCCCAAGCTCTCCAGACTTCAAAGACTTTAAAACATATGGGATGCTTTCAAGATGAAATTAGATACCTATGAGTCTACAAACATGATATTAATAGCCCTCAGGTTGTGATCTCAGGTTGTTTTGAATACATAGATGAATAGATGTATTCAGACCAAATAAAGGCAAACTGGGTGTTTAAAGAACCTCAATGAAAAGTTTTATGTGGAAAGAAGAAACAGAACACAGGGGCTACACAGTGCTGTGTTAACATGATAACAGCTCATCTGACAGGCTGCTTCTGTTGTATACAGAAGTCAGAAGGCTTTGTTTAAACATGAATCAACCAATATTTGGTCTTTCTGGGTCACTGCTAAATAGTAGTGTGAATTTCCCCAAGCCATGGGCTTAGGCAGTAGCTCTGGTTGCTCCATACCGAGGTTGCCCCCTGTGATGCTGGTAAATGTATTTATTGGTATGAAAAGATGGAGCCTTACATACTGATGAAACTAAAAGCCACATATGCCACAGCCCACAGCCAAATGCTTGGAAACATTTAGTGTTCTAGGCGTGGTGCCAAGCATCAGAGATAAAAAGATGGATGACACCAGGCCTCAACCCCAGAGGATTTTAGAGGTTATTGGAGAAGAAAGGTGTATAACAAGAAAATGGAAAGGAAGCTATCAACTAGATATAAACAAATCACCAAAACAGAGGATAAAGCTTTTATCTTTGCCTGATGATAATAAAATTGTGAAATTATTTTCTGAATCAGTGACCAGATATAGGGGAACCCATCACTTTATGCATAATCAGCTATTTACAAATAATGGGTGTAAAAAAGGTGTTAGGGACTGTGAATAATGCTTTTGAGGAAATTCCACCAAACTTACACCTTCAGTGTGTGGAAAACATGTACTAGATGGATGATCCAGATAGGACCTACTAATAGGGTTTCTACTACATGAATGAGATAAATGGTAACTAAATAGTTGGTATAAACATATGAGCTGGCTGAAGTTATAGGTTTTATAAAGTATATACAAATTTTTGTCTATATTTCTCTATACATTTTATCTTTCATCAGTTTTAATTTCTGGTTAATTGTAAATTAAAAGCCTGTAATTCTCTCTTTGTTTTAGGGTGTTCATTTTCCATGTAAAATATTAGCTGTTTCTAGCAGCAATAATCATGGGGAAACAAGAACTCAGGTAGTAAAGCATTAGTGAAATTGAAAGATAAGAATGGGGAGGTCATCATGGAGGAGTGAAAAAAAAAAAGACTTAGTCCTTTGCATTCCCTTCATGATAAAAATGAAGTTATTTCGTTAACATGTACTTAGATAATTTTACATTCTTATAGTGCATATTTAAATTTGGATTAAAAAAACAACCTACATCATAAGATTTTGCATCATCTGAAAGAATATTTTAATTGGTCCATCTGGCATTTGAAATAATACGGTACTTATTATAAAGCAGGTGTTAGACACTTCTGAATATTCTGTCCTTAATTAAAGCTTAAAGTAAGATTACATTTTCTATTTTAAACTTTAAAAATCTAAAGTTAGTAGACATGAATAACAAAATGTATGGAATCATATGATTTTCAACATTCAGTAACTAATGATTAGATATTATTTATTGAACTTTAATTCCTGACATACTTTTGTTTTGAATTTGAGAAATGTAACAATGGGTATCAGTAGTTGGAAATTATTTGTGTTCAAACTTTGTTTATTCACCGTAATTAAGAAAATTTGGTGTACTCTTGAGTGTCATAGTTCAGCAAACACTTTAGAAATAAAAGCTCATCATATATTTGACTATGGTTTTTAGGTATCTTTATTCAAAAGAAAATGAAATTGTTGGTTGATACCTCAAAGTAAAAATGTATTAAAAATATTTGGCCTGAATTAATAAACATATTTATAAAAGATTATCTTGGGTTTGTTTAAACTATATTCTTTGATAGTTTGACAGAACTTTTAAGATAATTTGGTGATAATTTAGAGTCCATACGATCTCTGCAAAAATAAACATCAGCTTAGTAAGTCCTCCTTATAATCCATACATAGAAAATCATAAAATTTGAGAAAGATAATAGGACTGTTATTTACATGCACAACAGGTTAAGAAGCAATACATAAAGAATGTCTGTGAATCACATCAAGGAAGATTTAAATCTCCAGTGAAAGAATCTAGGGTTATTTTTGGCCAACTCTACTCAAAACTTCTATTAATGTTTAGCTAAATAAATGGAAGAGAAGTTCAACCAGAATATATTTCCAATATTGAAGTGCGATCCACTTGCATGTATGGGTTTTCTTTGCAAATAGGTACTGCAAGTGGCAACAAACATCAAAATGAAGCAATCAATAAGCAAAATTCTATGCAAGAATATAGGCAAATTTAATTGGATAGATATAGCATCTATTCTCTAGGATTTTATAATCCCAAAGAGCAACGAGAAGCTTACATCAGTGTACTTAGATGCCAGGAGAGCAATAAAAAATTAGTGCTCTGAGAAATAAAATAAACCATGTATTTGTATTTTGTCAGTTATATCTACAACTGACAAAATGAATCGAGACAGATGATACAATTAAGATTTACAATTATGACCAGCGGGACGTGACAGTGTGCTGTCTAACTGGAAGTTCACTGTTCCCTGGCTTGGGTCCCTAGGCTTCCTGCTTTGGAAGCTCAGCAGCAGGCTTCATGGGAAGGTGAAGAGCTTCCCTAAGGATGAACCTTCCAAGCCATTCCACCTCACAGCCTTCCTGGGATACAAGGCTGGTATGGCCTACATCATGTGAGAAGCTGACAGCCCAGGATCCAAGGTGAACAAGAAGGAAGTGGTAGAGGCTGTGACAGTTGTGGAGACACTGCCCATGGCAGTTGTGGGCATTGTGGCTATATGGAAATCGCTCAAGGCCTCCAGACCTTCAAGACTGTCTTTGCTGAGCACATCAGCAATGAATGCAAAGGTGCTTCCATAAGAACCGGCATAATCTATAAAGATGGCCTTTACCAAGTACCACAAGAAATGGCAGAATGAGGATGGCAACAAGCAGCTGGAGAAGGAATTCAACAGCATGAAAATGTACTGCCAAGTCATCTCTATCATTGCCCATACTTAGATGTGCCTGCTTCCTCTGTGCCAGAAGAAGGCACGCCGATGGAGATCCAGGTGAACTGAGGCACTGTGGCTGAGAAACTGGACTGGACCTGGGAAATGCTAGAGCACCAGGTCCCTGTGAACCAAGTATTTGGGTAGGACAGGGTAATTGATGCCATTGAGGTGACCAAGTGCAAAGGCTACAAAAGGGGTCACCAGTCATTGGCACACCAAGAAGCTGACCCACAAGACCCACCAAAGGCTGTGTAAGGCTCCTTATATCAGGACGTGGCATCCTGCCTGTGTGGCCTTCTCTGTGGCATGTGCTGGGCAGAAAGGCTACCATCACTGCACTGAGAATAACAAGAAGATCTGTAACATTGGCCATGGCTACCTTACGAAGGATGAAAAATGGATCAAGAACAATGCCTCCACTGATGGTGACCTGTCCGACAAGAGCATCAACCCTCTGGGTGGCTTTGTCCACTATAATGAAATGAACATTGACTTTGTCATGCTGAAAGGCTGTGTGGTGGGAATCAAGAAGTGAGTGCTCACCTCCGCAAGCCTTTGATGGTGCAGACCAAGCGTCTTGCTCTGGAGAAGACTGACCTTAAGTTCATCAACACTGTTTCCAGGTTTGGCCGTGGCCACTTCCAGACCATGGAGGAGAAGAAAGCGTTCATGGAACCACTAAAAAGACCAGATTGCAAAGCAAGAAGGAGCTTAATGCCAGGAACAGATTTTGCAGCTGATGGGGTCTCAATAAAAGTTATTTTCCACTGGAAAAAAAAAATTAGATAGGCTTTCAAAACTTAACAGACAAGACTAGATTCTAAATAGTGATGGCAAAAATATAGAATTTGGAAAGAAGTAGTTCAAAAGAAACCTATATAATAATTTCTGGAGAGTTTAGGTTGATTTGATTGGTTCACAATAATTAAACAAGTAGTTGTTGATAAGTAAAGCACTGTGTTAAGTGTCTCCAGAAATACAAAGATGAGAATGCACTAATCCTGTCTTTAAGGTATCTTCCTAAGTGGGAACAGGTTTATATGCACAAATATTCTTAAGTAAAATACATGATATCTGCCATGTGATTGAATGAAGCAAAGATAAATAAATCAGTAAAGTCACATGACTTTATTGGGAGAATTTCTCACAAAAATGTTAGCTTTTGAGACACAATGAGAAGGGAAAAAAAAGAAGTATTTTAAACATTAAATATAAAAGCAAAGTTGCTCCAGACCAGTGGTGTCTGATAGAACTTTCTGCTATGAGAGAAATGTTATATATCTGTTGTGTCTGATATAATAGCCATGAACCACTTGTGGCTACCAAAAACTTGAAACTTTAAAACAGAATGCTAAAACTTATTTAATTTAAATTTAATGGTTACTATACTGAACAACACAGTTTTAGGCAGAGAAACCAGCTTATGTAGAAGTACTGAAGCTTGAGAGAGCATGGGACGCTATGTTTACAGGCAGCAACCTCTCTGCTCTCACTAGAGTAGAGTTGGGTGATAAAGTGAAAAGCAAGGTTGAAAGCAAATATCCAGGCAAAATTTTGGAAGGTTTTGCATATTGGGCCATTATAGAGTAGGCAATGAAAATTTTTGAATAGGTTTGAGTCAAGTCCAACCTTGGGATTTAGGAAGAAAACCAGTGACTGTGAATCAGTCGAGATCAGGTGAGAAGTTACTGTAACGATTCAAACAAGAGAATGTGAGATATTATATTAAGACAAAGAAAATAAAATTATATATGCAAAGGAAAATTCAGGGAGACATTTATCATATTGGCTTAATGTGGTTTCCCCAAACTAAGGAGAAAATGTTCGAGTAAAAATTACAAATGCAAACAGCATTTTTCTTTTTCAGAGTTTCTGGGAAAAGGAAGAAAATGACACAGGGAAATGGTGGCAGCCAATATTGTGTGAGTGACTAAGCCAGCAATCAACATGGGTGACTGGAGTTCATTCTTACAGGGAAACACTGGAGGATGGTATAACACATGTGCCTCAAAATTATCCCAACAAAAGAGCAAGGGAGCTGAGACACTACCATCAATCACCAGTTAAAGACTGTTTCCAGGGGATGCAGGACTTCTGGCCTGCTGTATGCTGGGATAGATTAGCCTTCCATAGCTTCAGGAAAAACAAAAAACAAAAAAAACCTGAGAAGTAGAAATACAGATAATAGGATTCGGAAGCCCTCAGGTGGACATAAAAATGGCAGCATGCAAAGGCTTAATCAGAGTTCTATTAGTGTCTGCTTCATGCATGTAATATGTAATATAACACCAGGTATGCTACATGTCTTATAAAATCATATTAAAATATGTATAAACATACTAACAGGCTTACTGCTTATATAATAAGAGAGATGGTAACTAAGTTAAAAAATAAGAATAATAAAAAATACATTCATATTGAAAAACCAAAAATATGTCTATAGAGTATTACCACTTTCAAATTTAGCCACAAGAACAGATGAGATTGCATGTTTTTGGTGGTAGTGGTTCTCAGAAGGGTTTCCAGGCCACTTTGGTGGCCTGCCAAGTCTTCATGGGTGTGCACTATTTTTGATAAATACGTAAAGCCTATTGCTGCTAAAATTGAGTACTGTATATTTTCTGTTGTGACAATATCTGACAAGCTAAAAAATGAGAGATGAGATATAGTATACTATGAAGCCAGACATGTCAAAATGTGTTTATTAAAACCTGATAATTTTTTTGGGAAAAGAAAGATTTTTACTGAATTCTGACACCATGAAAGACGAGCAAGTTTATTGTCCCAGGCAACCTGGGATACTTTTATAGGCACCAGGAGATATTGTGGCACTGTAGTAATGACAGTATTTTAGTTATTGCTGACATTTTTGTGTGGTTTGAATCCCTTCATCATTCTATGTTTGTCACCAGAACTAATAATATCCTAAATTGCGCAAGTTTGAAAAAAAAGTTTGGTAAATGTTAGCCAAGGTAAGGAATGTGTTGTGATAATTCATCATTAAGTTACAGCAGTAATTTTTGTGAGTAATGTTGAAAATGTATTCGTTATTATTGAATACATGGTAAATAAAGAAGACATTTTCTTAACTTGCTTACTATTGAATATACCAATAGACACTGAGATGTCCATAAAGCATACTCATTACAAATTAGTTGTAAAATTGCAGCCATGTAGGACTTAGCAGCATCAAAAAAGTGCTGTAAATTTACAAGAGTCTCTTTTAATGTTCAAAATAATTTTAGTAAGTTTTTTTCTGGTGAGGTTATTTGGACAAGGAACTGGTCCAAATTCTCAAAATCAAATGAGCCTCCTAAGGGAGACAGTGTTTTCTCTTCACACATTCTTTCCTTTTTCTTCAGCAATTGATCACCCTAAGCATAGCTGTATGTGTGGTGACACAGTATAGAATCTGTATTTCTAGCCCCCCTTGCAACCAGATTTTCTATTTGTTCTGATCAATGGTATCTGAGCAGAAGAAAAGGTGCATTTAACTTCCAGGAAATATACTTAAAAGAAGGAGAAATATCCTTCTTCTGTCTTTTCTTCTTTCTGATTATAATGCAGATGTGACAGCTGCAGCTGGAGAAGCTAGTCTGGACTATAAAGTAGATGCCATCATTTAAAGAAAGCAGACAAATAAGAAAAATAATATAGGCCTCTCATTGATAATTATGAAGAATAGACACCAACTCTTTTTTTCATGTAATTATGTATGAAAAAATAAGCATTTATTCTTAGACAATAGTATTTTGGGTGTTTTTATGACTAAGTTAAGTCAAGTTTAATTTTAAGAGGAAAAACTCCATTTCCATTTTTGCAATTATTTTCTACACTTAGATGTATTCTTGGGATGGTGGGATAAACTTGCCTTAAAGAAGATGGTTATATTTTGGAAACAAACAGATTATATCTGTAATATAAATACATGTCAAGGCCTATCCTTTCCATGAGAGTGGTCATGTAGAGTCAAGATTTCATCTAAGAAATCAAAAAGATCTCCTTTCAACTTGAATAGACACATCAGAACATTTCCCATGGAAAACCAAAGAGCTTAGTATGAAAGAATAGTTGTTCACTGTTGGTGCCCATATGTCTCCAAAGCAAAGAAATAGGTTTAAAAGAAATTCTAGACTTAAACTCAACACTTGATCAGTTGGACCTAATAGACATCTGCAGACCACCCAACAATCACAGAATATACATCCTTCTCATTGGCACATAGAACATATTGATTGGTCAAAAAGCAAGTATCAATAGATTCAGAAAAACTAAAATCATACCAAGCATACTCTTGGACCACAGTGCAATTAAAATAGAAATCAGTTTCAAGAAGAATTCTCAAAACTGCACACATTTATGGAAATCAAACAACCTGCTCCTGAATAACTCATGAGTAAACATCAAAATTAAGGTAGAAGTTTAAAAAATGAAATTATTGAAAATGCAGACATGACCTACCCAAATCTGAGATGTAGCTAAAGCGGTGTTAAGAGCAAAGTTTATAGCATAAATGCCTTCATCGAGAAGTTAGAAAGATCTCAAATAAACAATCTAACTTTGCACTTAAAAGAATTAGAATAAAAAGAACAAAACAACCCCAATACTAGCAGAAGAAAATAAATAACGAGAATTTCAGAAGAACTCAATGAAATTGAGATGCAGGAATCCATAAAAAAATCAATGAAACCAATAGTTTGTTCTTTGCAAAAATAAACAAAATTGATAGACTGCTAGCTAGATTAATAAAAAAGAGAAAAATAAGTAAATCAGAAATTATAAACATAATATTACAATTGATCCCACATAAATACAAGATCCTCAGAAAATACTATGAACAACTCTGTGCACACAAATTAGAAAATATAGAGGAAATGGATAAATTCCTGGAAACACACAATCTCCCTATATTGACTCAATAAGAGGTTGAAACCCCGAATAGACCAATCTTGAGCTCTGAAATTGATTCAGTAATAAAAAACCTACCAACCAAAAAAAAAAAAAAAATCCCTGGACCAGATGGATCACAACTGAATTTTATCAGATGTACAAATAAGAACTGGTACCCAATCCTACTGAACATATTCCAAAAAAGATGAGGAGGAAGGGCTCCTCCTTAACTCATTCTATGAGGCTAGCATCAACCTCATACCAAAATCTGGCAGAGACACAGCACAAAAAAGAAAACTTCATGTCAATATCCCTGATGAACATAGACACAAAAATCCTCAACAAAATACTAGCATATTGAATACAGCAGCACATCAAAAAGTTAATACACCATGATTAACTAGCCTTTATTTGTGGGATGGAAGGCTGGTTCAACACACAAATCAATCATTGTGATTAACCCCTTAAACAGAATTAAAAATAAAACCATATGATCATCTCAATAGATGCAGAAAAAGCTTCCAATAAAATCCAACATTTCTTCATAGTTAAAACCTTCAAAAAACAAGGCATCAAAGGAATATACCTCAAAATAATGAGCCATCTATGACAAACCCATAGCCAACATCATACTAAACAGGCCAAAGTTCCCTTTGAGAACTGGAACAAGACAAGGATACCCACTTTCACCACTCTTATTCAACATAGTACTGGAAGTCCTAGCCAGGGCAGTCAGGCAAAAGAAAGAAATAAAAAGCATCCAAAGAGAAAAGAAAAAATCAAACTATCTCTGTTCACTGATGATATGATTCTATACCTAGAAAACCCTAAATTATCTACCAACAGACTCCTAGAGCTGATAAACAATTTTACTAAGGTTTCAGATACAAATTAATGTACAAAAATCAGTAGCATTTCTGTATACCAATAATGCCCAGGATGAGAGGCAAGTCAAAAATACAATCCCATTGACAATAGCAACAAAGAAAATGAGATACCTAGGAATACAGTCACCCAAGGGGGTGAAAGATCTCTACAAGGAGAACTAAAAATCACTGCTGAAAGAAATCAGAGTTGACTCAAATAAGTAGAAAAGCATAGCATGGCTCATGTATTGGAAGAATCAATATTATTAAAGTAGCCATACCGCCCAAAGCAATTTACAGATGCAACACTACTTTTATCAAACTACCAATGCCATTCTTGACAGAATTAGAAAAAAAGCTATTCTAAGTTTCATATGGGACTTAGAGCTCAAATAGTCAAAGCAATTCTAAGCAAAAAGAACAAAGCTGGAGGCATCACAATACCCAACTTCAAACTTTATTATAAGGCAATAGTAACCAAAGCAGCATGGTACTAGTACAAAAACAGACTCATAGACTAATGAAACAGAATAAGAAACTCAGAAATAAATCTTCACACTTGTAAACATCTGATCTTTGATAAGGCTAACAAAAACAAGCAAAGGGGCAAAGATTCCCTATTCAATAAATGGTGCTGGGATAGCTGGCTAGCCATATGCGGAAGAATGAAATTGAGCCTTCACCTTTCACCATATAGAAGTGTTAATTCGAGATGGATTAAAGATTTAAATATAAGAACTCAAACTATAAATGTCCTAGAAGAAAGCCTAGGAAACACCACTGTCAACATGGACTTGGGCAAAAAAAAAAAAAAAAAAAAAAAAAAATTCGTTAAGTCTCCAAAAGCAAAAATTGACAAGTAAGAGCTAATTAAACAGCTTCTACATAGCAAAAGAAACCATCAAAGTAAACAGAAAAGCTAGAGAATGGGAGAAAATATTTGCAAGCTATGCATCTGACAAAGAAATACGTAACATTCAGAATCTATAAGAAACTTAAATGAATGAACAAACAGAAAACAACCCCATTAAAAAATGGATAAAGGACATGAACAGACACTTCTCAAAAGAAGACATAGTCGGGGGGTAGGGTGTTAGGGGAGAGATAACATTAGGAGAAATACTTAATGTAGCTGACAGTTTGATAGATGCAGCAAACCACCATGGCACGCGTATACCTTTGTAACAAAACTGCACGTTCTGCACATGTATCCCAAAACTTAAAGTATAATTTTTAAAAAAGAGAAAAAAAAGGCAAACATCATTGAAAAAAATCTGTATCTTCACTAATCATTGGAGAAATGCAAATCAAAACCACAAGACAACATTTCACACCAGTCAGAATGACTATTATTAAAACATCAAAAAGCAACAGATACTGGCAAAGCTGCAAAGAAAAGGGAACACCTATACACTATTGGTGGGAATGTAATTTAGTTCAGGACTGTGGAAAGTACTTGCAGATTTCTCAAAGAACTACCGTTCAGAGTTCTGATTCAATCCAGCAATCCCATCACTGTGTATATACCCAAAGGGAAATAGATATTTGTACTAAAAAGACACATACACTCGTATGTTTATCCCCACACTATTCACCATAGCAAAGACATGGAATCAACCTAGGTGCCCATCGATGGAGGACTGGGTAAAGAAAATGTGTACGTTTATACCATAGAATACTATGCAGACAAAAAAAAAAAGAATGAAATCATAACCTTTTCAGCAACATGGTTGCAACTGGAGGCCTTAATCCTAAGCGAATTAATGCAGGAACAGAAAATCAAATACTACATCTTCTGACTTTTAAGTGGGAGCTATACATGGCGCACCCATGGACATGGACATAAACATGAGAACAATGGACACTGTGAACTACTAGAGAGGAGAGGAATGCAGGGGGGAATGGATCAAAAAACTATGTACTGGGGACTATACTCGCTACCTGGGTGCAATATAACCATGTAACAAACCTGCACACATACCCCCTGTATCTAAAATAAAACTTGAAATAAATGTGTATATAAATATAATATATGTAACTATATATCATTACTATATTAATATAACAAATGTATATATTTTAAAATCTGTCTAAAGTAAAACTTGAAATAAGTGTGTATATAAATATAATATATAAATATATATAATGTTACTATGTTAATATAAAAAAGTATATATTTTAAAATGTATATTTATAAATCTAAATGTATATATATTTAATCTATATGTTTTAAATATATATTTAAAATGAATACATATAAAACATAGTTATTTCTAAAATATCTTAAAACTTCTATTATAAATGAAATAGAAATACAAATTATACCATCAAATTTTAAAAATAAGGTTATATAACTAAAGAAAAAAATAAATTGGATGAATGTTCAAGAGCTATCTTTTTGTGTTTATGGAAATTATATCAGTTTTAATATATATTGATTTGTTTCTATAGATTTTTATAGATTCACATGCAAGAGCTTAAATATTTGGAATTAATCCTCATTAAAATAATAGTGGCTTTATAATCAATATTTCTTGCCCAACAAATCATTTTCAGGCTATACTATTATCTTTATGACACTATCAATATACTAGTTTGCTAGCATTCTGAGTATAACCAAGATGCATTATAGCAGAATTCAGAAAAAAAATTAACATTACATGAGATAAAATAATATTTTTGGAGTTTTGTGACCATGAGGGCTTTCTCTTAGTCTTCCCCTATAGGCTCCAGCATGCTAAGATTTTTCTCTGGTTCACTCTTTCTAATCAGATGCAGTGACAAACAACCTGCTCAGTGACTTAGAGCAGAGTTAAATTCTTGCACACTCTAAGTGTCTATCATATCTTTTTCACTTGAGACCAAGGAAGATAGAGTAACCTTTACCTGGGACATTGCTATATTCTTAGCAGAGTGGAAAAAAAGCATATCACAAGCTGGATCTTTAACCTTTGCTCAGACATGCTTCACTTTCACCCCCATTTTATTGGCCAAAGCAAGGCACATGGACAGTTCTGAATTCAGTGAAATAGGAAAATATAATCTCACAAAAAACAGCGTAAGTATGGAGGAAGGTGCTAAAATGTCTAGTCTGTGATTAATTACTCTGTTTACCAAGTGGAGGTTCCCAGTCATACCTCTTGACAACATCAAAATTAGACCTCTGGGTAAATACATGGATAATATTTGCTAGGAATGGAGTCCTTATCTAGGGAAAGGTCATAATGGGATGTCCTTGGCTAAGGATGGCTTATAGAAAATAAAACCAGAATCTATAGATTTATGAGGAAAATAATGATAACCAGCTAGTGATAAATTGGAGACGTTTCATAAACAAAATACTCCCTGATGTCTGGAGTAATAACTTACGTACCTCATTTAGAGACTTGTGTATTCTTGACCAAGAATCCATGTCTAATATGGGAAGGAAGCACCTAGGGAGCTGCTAAGCATGTCCTTGACCTCTCTCTGCTTTACCTGAGCTTCTTTATGTGTGTATCTTTGAAATTACTAGTAGAACTTGATATTGGGTATGATGTCTGACTTATTTGAGTTTGACTTGACAATTTAATCCTTTGTGTTATTCATCAAATAATATGGCCAAAGCTGATGTCAGCATGAAGAGGAAGAAAATATTTTGAGCAATAATGTAATCTACCGCACTTATTATGTTTATGGGCATATTTAGACTTGTTCCTGGTCTCTTATCCTGTGATTTTTAAAATGCCTTTTCTTTGTGTCTTTTTTCTTTTCTTTTGATTTCTATTTGATCAGTTATGCTCTTTGTTTTTTCCTGTTACATGTGTATTGGCTAAAATTTTAATTTTATTTTTACTTTTTAGTAACTCTAGTTACATTTTTAATATGTTTCCTTGACATGACAAAGTCTAAGTGTAATCAATATCTCTGAATTCTGATATCACCAGTCTAGTTTTTCATGTCAACATTTTTGGAAGTTTAGATTTCTCATTTTTTAACAACTCGTTCCCTCAAATGAAGTCATAGTTAATCTTATTTAGTTTTACTAGTTTAATGTCTTTTTACTGAAACATACTATTTAATTCTAGCAGCAGAAGATTCTGAGTAGTTAATTCATTCCTTGTATCTATTTTATTTAATTTAATTAATTAATTTATTTTATTTTTTGAGATGGAGTCTCGCTCTGTCGCCCAGGCTGGAGTGCAGTGGTGCGATCTCGGCTCACTGCAACCTCCCCCTCCCGGGTTCACGCCATTCTCCTACCTCAGCCTCCTGAGTGGCTGGGACTACAGGCGCCCACCACGACGCCTGGCTAATTTTTTTGTATTTTTAGTAGAGACGGGGTTTCACCGTGTTAGCCAGGATGGTCTCCAGCTCCTGACCTCGTGATCCACCTGCCGCCTCGGCCTCCCAAAGTGCTGGGATTGCAGGTGTGAGCCACCGCGCCTGGCCATTTTCTTGTGTCTTTTAAAATATCATTAATTCATCCTGGAACCTTAAGTGATCATTTTAGTTATAGAATGTTTAGGCTGACTATAATTTATTATCTCTCAATCTTTTAAAAATTATTCAACTATCTTTGGCATCTATTCTTGCTAATGTGATCATGCTTTCAGTTTGTTTCAGTGTAGCTCCTCTGTTTTATCTTTCTTTCTCTCTCTCATTTTTAGTATGGTCTTCCACTATCAGTAATCAGAGCCTCCATATTAGTAAATGCCTACCATTATCTTGGAAACAATATCTCACTTCTATATTACTGATACTCTCCATATGTGAATGTAACTAAGCATAGAATGATCTTTAATATTCTACCCTTCAGCTCTTACATCTCTTCATATATTTGTGCTTCATTCTGAGTACTGAGTAACTTTCTCACCTATTTTACTATTTACTAAGTCTGTTTCAATCTATACTTCATCACCTGTTTAACCTATTCATTGAGGATATCATTGTTCTTTTTTAATATCACATGCAGAGAATAAAGTTCATTTTATTCCTAAATTAATGGTACAATATAATCTTCATTTTGTATAAGCCATTCTTCAGTTAAAATTAATTATTTTAATTAATAGACAATATATTTAAAGTTTACAGAAGAATTTAACAAAAAAATATAAATAGTTCTCATATAACCTCACTTCTCTCCCCCAACACACAAAGTTTCTTATATTATTAATATTTTTTCATTAGTGTGGTACGTTTGTTACAGTTAATGATTAAATATACATACCTTGTTATTAGCTAAAGTTCATAGTTTACATGAGGGTTCACTTTTATGTTACACATTCTATAGGTTTTGACAACTGTATAATGACATTTATTCATTATTACTGTCTCATGCAGTAGAGTAGCATTGCCCTAGAAATCACCTACTCATGCCTCTTGCTCTCCCCAACCAGAACCCCTGATAGCCACTGATCTTTTCACATCTCTGTAGTGCCTGTTCCTGAATGCCATACATATTTGCCATCATACAGTAGGTAGCATTTTTAGATTGGCTTCTTTCTTGTAGCAATACACATAGCACATTTCTTTTTATCACTGACAATATTCCATTATGTGGTTTAACCACCGTTTATCTGTTCACCTATTGAAGGATATCTGGGCTTCTTCTGAGTTTTGGCAATTTTGAATAAAGCTGCTGTAAACAATCATTTTCAAGTCTTTGTGTGGACATAAAGTTTTGAACTCACTTAAATAGCAGGAGTATGACTGTGAGATCATATGAAAAGAGTATGTTTAGTTTTATAAGAAACTGTCAAAATGTGTTTCTATGTAGCAGTATTATTGTGCATTGTCAACAGCAATAAATAAGAGCTGCTGCTTCACCTACTCGCCAGTGTTTGCTGTTGCCAGTGTTTTAGATTTTAGCTATTTTAATAGGTAGATAGTGGTCATCATTAGTTCAATTTGCAATTCCTTAATGACATATGATGTTGAATGTCTTTTCATATGCTTATTTGCTATTAGTGTACATTTTTGGTGGGATGTCTGTGCAGATCTTTTCCCCATTTTTTAATTGGATTGTTTATTATTGTTGATTTTTAAAAATTATTTGTATGTTTTGGATACCAGTCTTTTATCAAATATTTGTTCTGCAAAGTTTTCCTTTCTGCCTAGGAGTTCTTTTTATTCTCTTAATAGTGTCTTGTAGAACAGGAGGTTTTTAATTTAATGAGATCCAACTTTTCATAGATTGTGCTTTTGTGTTATGTGTGAAACATCTTCAACAACTCAAAGTCATCTATGTTTTCTTCTATGTTATCTTATAGGAATTTTATAGGTTTCCATTTGACATTAGGTCTATAATACCTTTGGAATTAATTTCTGTGAAATTTGTAAGGTTTGTGTTTAGAATCGTGTGTGTGTGTGTGAGTGTTTATGGATTCTCAATTTTCCCAGCATTATTCACTGATTAACTGAAAAGACTATTGTCTTAGACAGCTAGGGCTTCCATAACAAAATACCACAGACTGGGTGGCTTAAACCAGAGATGTTTGTTTTCCTCGTAGTTCTAGGGCTGGAATTCCAATTTCAGGATGCCAGCATGGTTGGTTTCAGGTCAGGCCTCTTTTCCTGTAAGTGACCAGCCCTTGACATGTGTTCACATGACCTCTTCTCTGCACATGCTGAGAGGCAGAGAGAGAGAGAAAGAGAGAGCATGCAAACTCCCTGATGTCTTTTCTTATAAGAAAATGAATCTCATCCTACCAGAGCTCTACCCTTATGACCTTAGGTAACTTTAATTGCCTCCTTAAAGGTCTTATTACCAATAGAGTCACATGGGCAGTTAGGGCTTCAACATACACATTTGGGTTGGACATAGTTCAGTCATAGCAACTATCCTTTCTCCACTGAATTGTCTTTGCTCTTTTGTAAAAGATTAGTGACTAATTTGTGGGAGTCTTTTCCTGGGCTCCCTAATCTGTTCTGTTGATCCATGTGTCTACTCTTAAATCTGTATCACACTATCTTTTCTTTAATATTTTGCTGGCTACTTAGAGTCTTTTGGTTTTTTACATATGCTTTAGAATCAAGTTTTCAATGTACACAAAATAACCTGCTTGAGTTTTCATTGGGATTGTGTTAAATCTATAGATCAAGTTGTGAAGAACTGACATGTTTACAATATCAAATTTTCCTATTTATGTATCTATTTCTCCATTTACTTTGATCTTTGATTTCTTACATCAGAGTTTTGTAGTTTTTCTCAGATAGATCTTGTATATATTTGCTAGATTTATACCTAATTATTTTATTTTATTGAAGCTAATGTAAATGGTATTGTGCTTTTAATTCCAAATTCCAATTCATTGCTGGAATATAAGAAAGTAATTGACTTAGTATTTTGTGCACGTTGATAAACTGATTCTAAAGCATATATGGAAAAGAAAGAGACCCTAAATAGCCAGCATAGTATTAAAGGAGAACAAATTCAGAGGACTGATACTACCTTCTTCAAGTCTTACAATTCAGTAGCAATATTGAAGATAGTGTGATACTGGTGAAAGAATAGACACAGATCAATTTTATTTTTCTTATCAACTAAGAATAACAAAAATAAAAGATTTTATCTTACCTTCATTTATTCTTTCTTAGACCATTTGGGCTGCTATAACAAAATATCATAGACTGAGAGGCTTATAAAGAGTAGAAATGTATTTCTCACAGTTCTGGGGGTTGGGGAGTCCAAGATCAAACTATAGACAGAATGACTATCTGATGAGGTCCTGCTTTCTCACAGCCATCTTCTCACTCTAGCCTCACATAGTAGAAGGGGCAAAGGGTCTCTCTTGGGCCTCTTTGTTAAGGGCACTGATTCCACTTTTTGAGGACTCAAACCTCACAATCTAATTACCTACCAAAGTCCCCATCTCTGAATACTATGACCTTGGAGGTAAAAATTTCAGCTTATGAATTTTGGGAAAAAAATAAACATCACACTATTGAATGTTATCTAATATTTTTCTTTTCATGGTTTGATAATTTCAAAATAATTGTCATACCTGAGTCTGAGTCAGATGCTTGCTCTGTCTCTTTTTTGTTTTTGAATATGTCTTGTAATTCTGTTTTTTATGAAAGCAGGGCATGATGTACTGGGTAGAAGGAACTGAGGTACAAGTCTGAAGTTTTATGTATATCTGGCTAGAAGTTTTTATTTCTTTCTTTACCTCTGCCCTCTTCCTCTTTCTCCTTTTCCCTTTTCTTCTTTCTTTTATTTTCTGTTTTTGTTGCTCTCCTTCTAGATTCTTCGTTGTTGTTGTTATTTTTTATTTATTTTGATACACAATTTTGCTTTTGTTTCCCAGACTGGAATGCAGTGGAGCTATCTCAGCTCACTGCAAACTCCGCCTGCCAGGTTCAAACAATTCTCTTGCCTCAGCCTCCGAAGTAGCTGGGATTACAGGCATGTGCCACCACGCCCAGTTAATTTTGTATTTTTAGTAGAGACGCGGTTTCCTCATGTTGGTCAGGCTCATATCAAACTCCTGACCTCAAGTGATCCACCCGCCTTGGCCTTTTAAATTGCTAGGATGACAGGTGTGAGTCACAGTGTCTGGCGTTTTTCTAGATTCTTAAATTGAACAGTAAGTTCATGTGTTTCATTCTTTATTTTCTGATAAATCTATTAGAAAGTATGAAGTTTTCTCCATGCATTTCTTTAACTCTGACTCACAAATTTAGTGTGATAGTCATTTTACTGTGACTTAGTTTAAAGTATTTCTTATTTCTTTCATTATTTTAGTACAAATAGGTTAATGTATAGCTTTTAAATTTCAAGGACTTTTTACTTTCTTCAGTTTTGTTTTTATCATTTGTTTTGTTTTTATAACATTCTGCATAATACTGATTTATTAAAATTATTTTGGCTCCTTTGATTGCCTTTACTCTTCAAGACTTTTGTGAATGTGTGTGTTTATATATGTATATATTTAATATACATAAATAGTTCATAACATATGTATAAACATATATAGTTCATAACATATGTGTAAACACCATAAAATACATGTATGCATAGGTATATTAGTGCTCATGGTATTTGCTTTCTATTTATTACTTATTGATTTTATTATTTCTATTTTGTTTACTAATTTTTTTCTTAATATGTTAGGTTTCCAGATTAATGTAAATTTTTCATTTAAAATTATTGGTTTGTCTGTTTCTATATATCAGTATTTTTAAATAATTCAAGGCTGTAATGTTAGTTGCATACGCATTTATAATTATTATAACTTCTTAAAATTGTTCCCTTTTTAGCAAATAGACTATCTTCATCTATTGTATTTTTAATTTTGCATTATATTTTTATTGATACTAAATTATCCTTAACACTATTATATTCTCTCCACATTAGCACAACCCATCTGCTTTCTATTAATTTAAGTGTTTCTTATAGTTTTTATGTTAAAAAAGGACTCCTCAAATTTCCTCTAGTTTTTCTTTCCTTTTCCTTTTTTTTTTCTTTGCAGGATTGGACTTAGGAAAGGGAGACAAAAGATCCTATAAAATTTTATTATCCTAACAGATGCTAGAGAAAATAATTCAGTAATGCTCTTTTTGCTTATCTAATCTATTTTACAACCTATCATGCATTTTTCTTCAAAATTTTAATGACAGCAAGCATGTGTCTGTGTACATCTATAATTTCCAAAAGCTATAATTGGGTTCTTTCTAATCTGTCTTTTCTTTCTGTTTCATACTGTGTGATCTGGCATTATTTTTATAAATGAGATTTTATTACTTAAGCATTATAAGCATACTTATTTTAAACTGTCTTTTAAAATGTTTATACATATGATTATCATGCTAATTTTTTTAAATGCATCTGTTGGCTCTTCCTTATGATGGTCTGATACTTTTCTGTTGTTAAATTTTAAGTTCTCAGGGCATTTTAAGAACGATTTGTTTTCTGAAAGAATACTATGTTTTGGGATTGTGAGATAATTTTCATAAATTTGCATTTGCCTCTTCTCATGCCCTATTGGTTTTGCTGTTTCTAGAACAAATTTTATGTTTAGCCTTTATTTAGAGTTGTTGCTGCATTCTCACATTCATAACTGATACTTTCTTATGTTTATCATCTCATGAGTTATTCTTTTACTCTTAGAATCCTGTGAAGATGACAGTATTTTTTGCAATGCTTTTGTCCAAGTACATAATTATTTTTGTCTTGTTTTCATGTAGAGAGCAGTCCTTTGATGCTGTTTGGCTTCACAAAGTGGATTTCATGATGGAAATTCCATTCATAACATTGGCTTTAAATTGTTTATTTTTTCATAGCACCTAAAAATGAGCTTGCTTTCTTCAATGGCAGTTATACATGTAAATACTTTTAATTTTATGTTTTATCCAACACTCCTGTGTGTTTGCTATGGGGAAGTGGCACATGTATGTCAGGTCAGTCTAGCAAATGCACCTAGTTACACAGAATAAAATGTTGTTTTTGTTCTTATTTTTCTGTTTTTTGATTTTTTATAATGAACTTAGTGCATTGCTTTTTTAGGACTAGAGCTGAGCTGAGTTTGTATTAGATTTTTGTCAATTTTTTAATCAAAGTAAATATTACTATTATTAAACACCTAATGCTTATTGCAGTTTTATTACATGACAGTTACTTTAAAATATATTGAATTATTTCCTCCTTATATCAATGCAGTACAATAATTACGTATATAGATAAAAACAATGAAATACAGAGACTTTAATTAATCAGTTCATGTCATTGTAGAAACTATGGAGAATCTACAAAGTTTCACTCTGGATTTTGATGCCTTAAACAGTCAGGTAAAGCAATACTGAACTAACATATTCATACCCCCCCAAAAAAAATTTGTAACATGACATGTTAAAATTCTAGAAACAGCAGAATACCAGAAGGTTCAATGGCATACAAACAATCATAGTTGCTAAAATAGACAATTGATATTCATAATTGCTTACATAAAATTCATGTTTTAATGGGTTCTTATCCATTGCACAGACAAAGCCAATTTACTGAGACAGTGTTCCTGCAATTGTGAAAGAGTTTAATAAACACAGAGCTGGCTAAACAGAAGACCTGAGTTTTATACTCAAATCACTCTCCCTGAAAATTAGGAGGCTAAGGTTTTTATAACGGCAGTTTGGCAGGTAGGGGACTAGGGAATGGGAAGTGCTGATTGGTTGGGTTGGGGATGAAATCATAGTGTCAGAGCTTATCTTCTTGTCCTGAGTCAGTTCCTGGGTAAGGACCAAACACCAGACAACCCAGTTTACCAGTCTGCGTGGTGCCAGCTGGTCCATCAGAATGCAGGGTCTGAAAAACACTTCAAACACCCATCTTATATTTTACAACAGGAATTTTATCTATAGGAGCAATTGGGGAGATTGTGAATGTTGTGACCTCTGGCTACATGACTCCTGAGCCATAATTTCTAATCTTGTGGCTAATTTATTAGTTTTACAAAGGCAGTCTGGTCTCCAGGGTAGAAGGGTTTTTGTTTCAGGAAGAAGCTATTATCATCTTTGTTTCAAAGTTAAACAATAAACTAAATTCCTCCTATAATTACATTGGCCACTGCTGAGAAATGAACAAGGGAAGCTTGGAGTTAAAAGCAGGATGGAGTCAGTTAGGTCAGATTTATTTCACTGTCGTAATCTTCTATGTCAGATTTTTCTCACTGTTATAATTTTTGCAAACGCAGTTTCTTTCATATAGGGTTAACTGTAGCTTAAAATGGTATAATATAATGCACATATTTTGGATAATCTAATTTAGTATAGATATATTCAATAAAAGATAACCTAAAAACAAAACACAACAGCATAAACTTCCTCTTACTGGAAATTCTTTCTTAATCAAAGAGTGATATTTTAATAGTAAACCCTAAATGATATCCTACAGAATGAAAACCTGAGTAGACAATTAAACCTAGAATATCTGAAATCAAATAAATAATCTTTTTAAGAAAATACTTGAAATATATAATCACTATTTAATTTTAAATGTGTTACAGAGTTATCACAATGTTAATGGAGGTTTTTTGATAGTATATGACAAAAAGCTAACATCTTTCAGGAAATAGATATTTTCGTAATTACTTAACATTTTGAAATACAGTCCTTGATATATTCACAATGTAGAGCTCATCATATGATGACATAAGTTTCATTGCTCATATTTGTACATCTGTGGGCTCCACAATGATGGTTTCTAAAAGAGGCTTTCCCTGAGTGTAGTGTTTTGTGTTTTTTTTTTAAAACCTAATTCAAGGAGATTTAAATTGTATAAATTACAAAGTAATGAAAAAGCTCTTTCTTAAATCTTATCAAGAAACCAGAGTCTCTCCAGGTTAATTCCGGTGCCTAGGACTGAATTTTAACTAATTTGAAGTACGCCATAATGTAAGAGGCAGTGTTGTAATGTGAGATGTGAAGGCAATTCCGCAAGATATAGCAGCACTGCTGCCCGACACAACTCCAGGGAAGGCCATTTACTTAGATTTTGATGCAAATGGAGCCCATTGAAATTGTACATATCACAACTACGCAGTTGCTCAAGACCACCCTTTATGAAGAGAAAGCTTGCTCACATAACCAAAAAGAAGGAGAGAAAAAGAATGAATGTAAAGATGGATCAGCCTAGCTGGTGGTTATGACACTGTGCTTCAGGAGGAGTATACCCATTTATTTATTCGGTAATATTAGAAGAGTAGGGGAGCTATCCAGACCAAACATTTTCTTTCTCTCCAGTTGTAGACCCCTTTAATATTCCCTATTCTCAAACTCCTTCTGGGACAGATATTAAGCCTTCCCTTACTATATAAGCGGCATTCAGTTTGAAACTTTTGCAGTTGGCTTAGATTGTTGAATCTATGCTAAGTGACTTGCACATCTTTTCTCATGTAATTGTCATGACAAGCTTATGAAGCACATATCATTAGTGTTATATATTTGCTGAGAAAGCTGAAACGTAGGGACCTTAAGGAACTTGCTCAGGATGAAAAGTCCAGGTTAGCCCCAGTATCTGTTGCTTCTACTATACCTCCTCCTGTACATGTGTGACCACTTGAGAATCAACAGGTTTCATTTTCACGTAATGTACAAGGACAAAAAACCAAACACCACATGTTCTTACTCATAGGTGTGAACTGAACAATGAGAACACTTGGACATAAGAAGGGGAACATCACATCCCGGGGCCTGTTGTGGGGTTGAGGGATTGGGGAGGGACAGCATTAGGAGATATGCCTAATGTAAATGATGAGTTAATGGGTGCAGCACACCAACATGGCACATGTATACATATGTAACAAACCTGCATGTTGTGCACATGTACCCTAGAACTTAAAGTATAATAAAATATATATATATAAGCATAATGTAAACATTTAATAATTAAAATTGACATTTCTTTAAGAATGGTCATCTTTTGTACTAAAATTATGTTTATTTCAGTTATTACTTAAGTCTTTGCTCTTTCAAACTCACTATTTTATAAAATTCACATCTAAACTCCAAAGCATTCTATACTTGTCAGAACCATTTTCTCGCCACCCCCTTCTTATTCCAGAAATATGATTTCCACCTCCAATGATTTCCTCAAATAGTGATCTTTTCTTCAATCTTATTTATTTGACTTTTCTGTAGAATTGAACTTATTGATTATTCACTGCAGTTTTAACTCTATTTGATGACCCTGAAGAGTTCCTATAATTGTCAAATGCCCTTTTGTTCACTGATTGCCCGTGCATTCCCTAGCCTCCATCTTGCTTGGTTTGACTTTACTGGCCCCACTCTCTTCCATCATCTTCTCACTTTATTCCAAAGCTTATTATTATGATTATTATTTTAAAGACAGGATCTCTGTTACCTAAGCTGAAGTGCAGTGGCACAAATGTGACTCACTGCAGCTTGGAACTCCTGGGCTCGGGTGATACTCCCCACCTCAGCCTCCCAACCAGCTGGGAATACAGGCATGAGCCATTGCACCCAGCAAAGCTTAATTTTAAGTGATAAATTCTTCTCTCTTTTCTATGTGCTTCAGTTACATTATCACTTCAGTGATCTTCATTGAATTACTTCTGTGTTAACAGTCTTATTAATTTCCTATTGGTGCCATAATAAATTACTACAAATTTAGGGGATTAAAACAACACAATTTTATTGTCTCAGAGTTCTGTAGGTCAGGAATCTAAGCATAATGTGGATCAGCTTGTTCTTTGCTCTTGACTTCACAAAATCGATGTGTCAGCATGGTTGTTTTTTTCTTGGAAGCTCTGGGATGAACCAGCTTCTAAGCACATTTAGTTTGTTGTCAGAATTCAGTTCCATGCAATTGTGGGACTGACGTTCTCATTTCCTTGCTAGCTGTTGGGTAGGGTCACTTTCATCTTTTAGAGGCCTTTCTCATTCCTTGCAATATGACCTTCTTCCTTCATACTCAAAGTCAGCAACAGTAGATTGAGTCATTCTAATGGCTCAAACCTTTCTGACCTCCCCTTGTGCTTCAACTCTCCTCTGCCTCTCTCTTCAGTTAAATTTCTCTAACTCTTCTGACTTCTGCTTTTAGTAGCTCATGTAATTATGCTAGGTCTACTGGGGTAATCCAGAATATTCTTCCTATCTCAAGATGAAACTGATTAGCAACCTTCATTCTATCTTCAAACTCTTTACTATAATACCTAGATCACTGTTTCATTAAATAACCAGGGAACAGGAATCTCATAGGGAAGGGTAGGGGAGCACAACTTTTGAAATTTTACTATAACAGCTATGTGTATCTTTAGTCCAACACCCAAGAGCAGTCAAATATTTTCAGTTCCCAATGGAATATTGCCACCTGAATATTCCCCCTAAAATCAATAATTCTAAGCCAAATTAATTATCTTCTATATAAAGTTGGGTCTTTCTTGAACTGGTTTTCGCATTCTGTGAACATAACCACTCTAAGAGATAGTCTCTTGGGCTCTTGAGCTAGACTTCATGTTTGTCTTTTCCTTTTTGTTTTTGAGACCCAGTCTCACTCTGTCGCCCAGTCTGGTGTTTAGTGGCACCATTTCAGCTCACTGAAACCTCCGCCTCGCAGGTTCAAGCTATTCTCCTGCCTCAGCCTTCCAAGTAACTGGGACTACAGGCACGCACCATCACACCTGGCTAATTTTTTGTATTTTTAGTGGAGATGGGGTTTCTCCGTGTTAGTCAGGATGGTCTTGATCTCCTGACCTCGAGATCTGCCCGCCTCGGCCTCCCAAAGTGCTGGGATTACAGGTGTAAGCCACCACGCCTGGCCTCTTATTTTATTTTTTTTTTCCATTTTTCTCACTTCAATCTCATGCATGCATCAGAACTAGCTAAATTTTGTGTGTGTGTTAGCTCTAAGCTTAGCTCTGTCTTCTTAATGTGTGATATCACCTTTTTTCATGTTATCATAACATTAAATGCCTAAATAAATTTTTCACAAATACTGTCATCAAAGCTCAATTTATTATCAAATATCTGCAAGAAGTGCCCTTAAATAGCGACTGTTTGATTCTTGGGAACATTAGCACAAGATTGATTTTATAACGATAATGCTAGCCATATTTTTAACTTGACTGAGCACACACATTCTTATACTTAATTCCTTTGAAAATCTGGCCCAGTGTCTTTTCAGCCACCCGTAAGCTTTATTTGCCATACATAATCAACTTTTTCCATTTTACACTCAAAAAACAAACAAATTAATATGTTTTTGCTTCTGACAGATGAGCAGTCCCTAAAGGTAATAGAGCCTTGATCTTCTTTTGAGTTGGCCTACACATTGTTGATTAATTAATGTAAATAATATTTATTTCTTTCCACAAAACAGGTACTAATTTAGGACTAGGGATAGGACAATAAACAACTCTGAAAAGTCCTAGTTTTTGTGGAGATTGTAGTCAATTCATGGAGACAAATGGTAAAACTATTTAAAAATATTAACAAGCAAGATAAACTATAACAACACACACATGGCTTTTTAGGCTTATAATGGCAGAGACTGGATTTTATTCTGTGTGTAATAAGTAACTGAGGAGTTACTAAAAAGAATATGTGGATGATGAGTAAAGCACATGAGGAAGTGTCTAAGTAAAAAATTATTTCCAAAGATTGGCTATATATTCCCAATACACATGCTTCTGATTTGTTGTAGCAGTTTGAGTATTGATACATAGAGATGACAACACAAAGGAAGCCATTGCTTTTGAAACGATGTTACTTAGTTGACGGTATTACCTCAGAGCCCAGGATCTAATCCTCTGCTCACACAAAATGATCCCAAACTGCAGCTTTGACTGAAGGCAACAACACTAACTTGTGACTTATTAAAATTATAATTCTAGCTTATTAATTTGTAATGATTAATGTTCCCCTCTAGAAAACCAAGGAACACCAAAGGACACTTCCATATAGAGGGAGAAATTTGAACGAAGATAAAAATGTGCAAACTTATATAGTGAGCAAATAACAAGCACACATGGAATTTGGAATATTCAAGGGATAGTTTGTGTGTTTTATTGTTTTATGTTTTTATATGACTGAAGATGCCATGCTATTTATTTTCTATTTATCCAATTATAATTAAATAAGCAAAGTGAAAAACTAGAATATAATGGGAGGTAATAATAAATGAAATGTAAAAGTATTAAACTGGTGAGAGAGAATAGATATAGTTACAGATATTACTGTGAGTGAACAAACATTGAGGTGAGGGTGGGTGTTTTAGTAGAAAATGAATACCGATGGCTAGTTGAAATTGTACTTATTAAACAAATGTCTGCCCTTTTCCTTATTACAGACATTATACATATATATGATTGGCAAACATTTTCAGGTAACATTTCAAATGTTTAATTTCTTGTGCATTTTGTTAGCATAACAATTGTGAATCCTATCAATCAGAAATAAAACAGGAGTTAAACCTGTATAAGTTATATTCAGGTTAATTGTGTGTGACTGCCAAGCTGAGAATAAGTTTCCTTTGAGTCATATGTAGTGTGCCACCTGGCAAGAATTATGGAAGTCCTGGTTAGAAATTACCACATTCTGAGGAACACAAGCAGCATTTACTACTTGATGACCCTTGTGAACAATAAAAATAAAAGGCTCATAAAAACTATGTGTGTGAGTTATAATACCACTTAATACAACAGAAAATTCTTTTTCTCTACTTGATAGCTCAATGCTTTGATTGGAGCGCATAGCTGATGCTCTTAGCAAGTTTGAGTTGAATAACTGCATAGGTGATTTGTGTTTTGTACTAAGTGTCCAGATTGTCTGGATGGTTTAGTTGTTGAAAATGTGGTATATTTCTTGTCTGTGTATATGAAGGAAATGTTTAACAACTTTTACTTTCATATGGAACCACAAAAGAGCCCATAGAGCCAAGACAATCCTAAGCAAAAAGAGCAAAACTAGAGGCATCATGCTACCTGACTTCAAACTATACTACAAGGCTACAGTAACCAGAACAGCATGGTACTGGTACCAAAACAGATATATAGACCAGTGGAAAAGAATAGAGGCCTCAGAAATAACACCACACATCTACAACCATCTGATCTTTGACAAACCTAACAAAAACAAGCAATGGGGAAAGAATTCCCTATGTAATAAATGGTGCTGGGAAAACTGGCTAGCCATATGCAGAAAACTGAAACTGGACCCCTTCCTTACACCTAATACAAAAATTAATTCAAGATGGATTAAAGACTTAAACATAAGACCCAAAACCATAAAAACCCTAGAAGAAAACCTAGGCAATACCATTCAGGACATAGGCATGAGCAAAGATTTCATGACTAAAACACCAAAAGCAATGGCAACAAAAGCCAAAATTGACAAATGGGATCTAATTAAACTAAAGAGCTTCTGCACAGCAAAAGAAACTATCATCAGAGTGAACAGGCAACCTACAGAACTGGAGAAAAATTTTGCAATTTATCCATCTGACAAAGGGCTAATATCCAGAATCTATGAAAAAACTTAAACAAATTTACAAGAAAAAACCAACCCCATCAAAAAGTGGGCAAAGGATATGAACAGACACTTTTCAAAAGAAGACATTTATGCAGCAAACATTAAAAAATCTCATCATCACTAGTCATTAGAGAAAAGCAAATCAAAAACACAATGAGATACCATCTCACACCAGTTAGAATAGCAATTATTAAAAAGGCAGGAAACAACAGATGCTGGAGAGGATGTGGAGAAGTAGGAATGCTTTTACACTGTTGATGGGAGTGCAAATTAGTTCAACCATTGTGGAAGACAGTGTGGCGATTCCTCAAGGATCTAGAACTAGTAATACCATTTGACCCAGACATCCCATTACTGGGTATATGCCCAAAAGATTATAAGTTATTCTGCTATAAAGACACATGCACACATATGTTTATTGCAGCACTACTTGCAATAGCAAAGGCTTGGAACCAACCCAAATGCCCATCAATGATAGACTGGATAAAGAAAATGTGGCTCATATACACTATAGAATACTATGCAGCCATAATAAAGAATGAATTCATGTCCTTTGCAGGGACATGGATGAAGCTGGAAACCATCATTCTCAGCAAACTAACATGGGAACAGAAAACCAAACACTGCATGTTCTCACTCATAATTGGGAGATGAACAGTGAGAACATATGGGCACAAGGAGGGGAACATCACACAATGGGGCCTGTTGCAGGGTGGGGGGCAAGGGGAGGGATAGCATTAGGAGAAATACCTGATGTTGATGACGGGTTGATGGGTGCAGCAAACCACCATGGCACGTATATACCTATGTAAAAAACCTGCACGTTCTGCACATGTATCTCAGAACTTAAAACATAATAATAATAAACTTTTACTAACTGAATTAATCAATTCAAGGAAAATACTGAATACTAAATCAATAGATGATAGATGATGGATAGAGAGTTAGATGGATAGATAGCAATATGGATGTAAATACAGACATTAATTTGCAGTACCATTTCTTGAGATTAATAAACCTCTCGTTAAAAACAAATATGCCATAAACACCTCTGAGAGCATATATTTTTAAAAATTCATTATCAAATTATCAGTTTTCTAGAAGTGTTTTAGTCATACATAGGGTGACCATATAATTTATTGTGACTGCAAGAGGGCACTATGAATAATCATTTCCAGGAGTACAGGTGTGTGGCAGTCTTAAACCATGGTTCCCAAATACTTCAACACATCTACAGATAGGTAAGGTCTGGTCCCATTCCCTTTAATTCGGGTGTGCTTGTGACTGTTTCACACACTAGAGTGTAGTAAAAGTGATGTGTGACTTTTGTGGCTGGATCAAAACAGGTGATGCGCCTTCTGCGTTGATTCCTGTAATATTCACAATTGGAGCCCTGAACTGCTATGTCAGAAGACTTACTACTCTTAGGACACCAGGCTGTGAAGAAGCCAAGCCATATAAAAGTACTACATGCAGGTCTTCTGAACAGCAGTCTTGGTGTTCCTGTTATCCCAGCCCAGGTGCCAGACATGTAAGTGAATGAACTTCAGATCTTTCTAGCCTCAGCCATCAAGTTACTCACAATGTTAGACTCTTTCTGGCTGAAACCCCTGCTACCAGGGAGCATAGATAAAACACTCCCTTTATGCCCTGAGTTCCTGACCTACAGAATCTATGGATACAATATAATGGGTTGTTTCAAGCCACTACATTGTGGAGTCATTTGGTACACAATGAAACTAAGAAAACTAGGTATAATAAAAATTATTTCCTTTTTTTCATGAATCACTGTGAATAAGTTATTGCAATTTGGGATGTATTTACATGCTAATTTGTGTTTATAAAGACATTCACCAAATTAAGAATAAAAGTAAAATGCATGTATTAGAGAGTTTATTAGAATATTTTAAATGTTTTTAAAATATCAAAATATTTATTAAAATATTTCTTTATAACTGATTTTGCCTCTTGAGCCTTGAATATTTCACATAATTATCTCATATTTTTCTTTATTTTCAGAAGGAGCTAAAGTATAGTGCAAGGCACATGATAGAAGTTCAGTGCGTATTTGAGCATCTTTTTATCTTTAACAGCTTTTTTTTATTCTCATGGTAGATGCACTGAAATAGAGTCAGAAATGAAAAGGTGAGGCTTACAGAAAAATAGTGTCTGCATTTGGAAATGATTTGGAAACCTTTTTAGTGAAATAGATAATTAATTTTTCCAGGTATTAAATAAAATAATAGCTACATCTCTCCATACCACAAAAATGTCACTGAACTGTAATTGCACTGATTGCCTACCTTCATTGGCAAATCAGGAGCAAAGCCCTGTACTATCTGAAAGGATATCAACTTTGAGGATATTAACCTAACAAAGGAAAAACATTTCTGAGTGCTTTATATTTGGACAAAAATAAATTATACTTCAAGGTTTAGTTGAATTCATATACAAGGTTATAATGCAATAAAGAGAAAGATGATTCAGTCTCTTTAAATATTGTACTTTTTTCCTTAGACAGTATTTTTTATATCATGCTAATTTATTAGAGTATATTAGCAGTACTCAAAATATTGTAGACAGGCTTATTTAAAGGCGACAGTGTCCTTAATTGAGGAACTTTTGTTCAGACTTCTAGTTAATATTTGAATCACCTTGAAACTATTCTAGGTGATTTTTTTTTTCTTTTTCATGAATAACTGTGACTATGTTATAGAAGTAGGTGAATAGGTTAAACTGTGAAAGATGTTGCTTTTATTGTATTTATGGATAAGTTCAAATTATGTAGTCAATTGATGGGTCAAGCACCATTATTTCTGACCATTCAAATTCCAAGCTAAAAGCCTGCAATTAGAGATGGTTCGCCTATGTTTAATAAGTTCAGTTAGGGTTGTAAATATGCTAAAGGTGGAGCTGGACAGAATACCGCCACATCTCCTCTTGTTTATTCTAAGATAAATTGTAGAAGCTAATCGACCAGCAATTGAACAATTACCAACATATACTCAAGAGAGTCAACTTTTGATTGTTAAAGTGACAACATCATGAATCCCAGTATGAAATGTCAGTCACACCTCATTACTTTAGTTCATTCTTTTGTCCATCTTTTGGAAGGCAGTCTTTGTCTGGATGCATTTGGTAATTTGACAGCTTACATTTATGCCAGATTTTAAGGGCTAGTCATCTTTCCTCTCCTCCCAGAAAGAGTGCTTATGCCATAATGCATGTAGCAAATTAACTTCTTGGAATGCCAGTGCTATTCCCTTTTTTTCCCAAATACTCAAACATATTTAGATAACTAATGTTTGTGTGCCAATACACTCAAAGATGTTTGTTTCTTTTCTTAGTGATTTGGATAATGAGGAGGGATCGGTAACTAAAAAATATCTTTAGTGAAAGACTTCTTTTTAATTTTTTTAAATTTTTAAATGACACATTGTAATTATACATATTTATAGGTACAATCTGATGTTTCTGTACATGTGTATGTTACACAATAATCGAGTCAGGGTAATTATTCATTACCTCATGCATTTATCATTTATTTGTGGTGAGAACATTCAAAAACCTGTCTTCTAGTTATTTTGTAATGTGCAATACTTTACTGTTAACCTTAGTCGCCCTACTGTACAATAGAACACCAGAAATTATTCCTTCCATCTAATTTTAACTTTGTAGACATTGACCAACATCTCCCCATTCTCCCATTCTCCCTTTTCTCCCCAGTCTCTGGTAACTGCTGTTCAAATATTTACTTCTATGATATAAACTTTTTTTAGATTCCATATATGAGTGAGATTATGTGGTCTTTGTATTTCCTTGTTTAGCTTATTTCACGTTACCTGATGTCCTCCATGTTCACCCATGTTGTCACAAATCACAAAGTTTTATTTTTATGGCTAAATAGTATTCCATAGTGTATACATACTGAATTTCTTTATGTACTCACCCGTCGTTGAACACTTACATCGATTCCATGTCTTGGATGTTGTATGCAGTGCTACAATAAACATGGAAATGAAGATAACTCTTCAACATACTGATTTCATTTCCTTTGAGTATATACCTAATATGGGATTGCCAGATTATACAGTAGTTCTATTCTTAATTTTTTGAGGAACTTTGGTACTGGTTTCCGTAATGGCTATACTGCTTCACAGTTTCATCAACAGTGTGTATGTGTTCCTTTTTCTCTATATTTCTGCCAACAGTTTTTTTCTTTCATCTTTTTTTTCTAATGGGCATTCTAACTAGATTGAGGTAGTATATCATTGCGGTCTTGATTTGCATTTTCCTGATGATTAGTAATGGTGAGCATTTTAATATATTAATACCTGTTTGTCATTTGTATTTCTTTATTTGAGAAATGCCTTTTAAGGGTTTTTTTAAACCAATTTTAAAATCAGGTTATGTGTTTTTTTGCTGCTAAGTTTCTTCCATATTCTAAACATTAATTCCATGTCAGATAGATAGTTTGTAAATAATTTCTCCCATTCTGTAGGTTGTCTCATCACTGTGTTGTTTCCCTTGCTGTGCAAAAGCTTTTAAGTTTGATGTAATTCTATTAGTCTATTTTTACTGTTGCCTGTGCTTTTGAGGTCTTAAAAGATCCTTCTCTGGTTCAACATTGTGAAGCATTTTCCCATAGTAATTCCATAATTTGGGGTTTTACATTTAAATTTTCATCCATTTTGAGTTGATTTTTATATATGGTGAGAGTAGGGATTGGGTCTCATTCTTCTGCATGTGAATATTTGACTTTCTAGCACCCCTTATTGAAGAGACTATCTTTCCCCCAGAGTGTGTTCTCTTAGCACCTTTATTGAAAATCTGTTGGATGTAGGTGTGAGAATTTATTTCTTGGCTCTCAATTCCATTCCATTAGTTTATGCATTTTTGTGCCAGTACCATGCTGTTTTTGTTACTATAGCTTTGTAGTGTAGTATATTTTGAAGTCAGGTAGTGTGATGCCGATGCCTCCAGCTTTTTACTGGAGATTGCTTTGGCTATTTGGAGTCCTTTGTTGTTTCATGTAAATTTTAGGATAGTTTTTTTTTTTTCTATTTATATAAAGAATTTTGTTGGTATTTTGAGAGGGATTGCAATGAATCTATAGGTAGCTTTGGGTAATATGGCTATTTTAACAATATTAATTCTTCCAACCCATCAACACAAAACATCTTTCCATTTTTTTGTGTGTCCTCTTCAATTTCTTTAGGTTTATTCCTAAAGAATTTTTTTTGTAGTTATTGTAAATTGAAGTGTTATCTTTATTTCTTCTTCAGATATTTCACTATGAGCATACAGAAATGATATAAAATTTTATATGTTGATTTTTGTATCCTGCAAATTTACTGAATTCATTTATTTGTTCTAACAGTTTTTTGGTGGAGTTTTTCATCTGCAAAAGGGTAATTTGAGTTCCTCCTTCCCAGTTTAGATGCCTTTCATTTCTTCCTCTTACCTAATTGCTCTGGCTAGAACTTCCAGTACTATCTTGATTAGAAGTGGTAAAAGTAGGCATCCTTGTCTTTTTCCTGATCTTACAGAAAAAGCTTTTACTTTTTCTCATTTAGTATAATGGTAACTGTGGGTTTGTGATACATGGCCTTTATCATGTTGAGGTACATAATTTCTGTATCTAATATGTTGAGAGTTTTTCACCATAAAAGATATTCAGTTTTATCAAATGCCTTTTCTCTATCTATTGAAATTATCATGTGGCCTTTGTCTTTTTTTCTGTTAATGCAGGGTATCACATATATTAATTTGCATTTCTTGAACCATCCTTGCATCCCTAGAATGAATCCCATTTGGTCATCGTGAATGATCTTTTCAATGTGCTATTGAATTCAGTTAGCTTATATCTCATTGAGAATTTTTGCATTTTTGCTCATTGGAGGTATTAGCCTATAGTTTTGTTGTTGTATTTTTGTCTGGTTTTGGAATCAGGATAATGCGGGACTCTAAAAATTAGTTTGGAAGTATTGTATTCTCTTTAATTTCCTGGAATAATTTGAAAAAATAATTAGTAATAATTCTTCTTTAAATGTTTGATAGAATTCAGCAGTAAAGCCATCAGGTTCTGGGCTTTACCTTGATGGAAGACATTTTATTATTGATTCAGTTTTCTCATTATTAGTCCGTTCAGATTTTCTATATCTTTGTAATTTAATCTTGGTTGTGTGTGTTCAGGAATTCATCCATTTGTTCTGTTATAATTTTTTTGGCATATCGTTAGTTATAATAGTCTTTTATAATCCTTTGTACTTGTGCGGTATCAGTTGTAACATCTCCCTTGTCGTTTCTGATTTTACTTACTTGAGATTTGAGTCTTCACTCTCTTTTTTCTTAGTTAGTCCAGCTAAAGTTTTATCCATTTTCTTTATCTTTTCAGAAAAATCTAATTCTTCATTTTTGGGGTCTTTTGAAATTTGGAGGTCCATTTAATTTATTTCTGCTCTGAGCCTTATAATTTCCTTCCTTGTACAAATTTCAGGTTTAGCTTGTTTCTCTTTTTCCAGTTCTTTAAGACACATCATGAGGTTGTGTTTTTAGAAATCTTTCTTCTTTTATGACATAGGCATTTATTGCTATGAACTTCCCTCCTATAACTGCTTTTGTTGTGGCTCATTGGTTTTAATACAATGTGTTTCTAGTCTAATTTGTCTCAATAAATTTTTAAAATTTACCTCTTAATTGACCCATTGGTTATTTTTTGAGTGCATTGTTTAATTTCCATGTATGTGTAAAGTATATGACATTGTTGTTGATTTCCAGTTCCATACCTTTGATACTTGATATAATCTCCATCTTCTTAAATTTTTTTAAGACTTGATTTGTGGCCTAACCTATGATCTATTCTGGAGAATGTTCCATGTGTAGTTGAAAAGAATGTGTACCCTACAATTGTTGAATGAAATGGTCTGTAAATGTCTTTAGGGTCCTTTTGGTCTACAGTACAGGTTATCTTTGATGTTTCATTGTTGGTTTTCTGTCTAGATAATCTGTTCATTGTTGAATGTGGAGTATTGAAGTCCCCTACTATTATTGTATTGTAATCTGTCTCTCCCTTTAGATCTAATAATATTTATAATATTTATCTTATATATTTGAGTGTTCCAGTGTGGGGTGTATATATATTTGCAATAGCAGTGTTATTTTATTTGAATGTCTTTATCCTACACCAATACTTTACAGAGCATTTTGGGAAACTTAACTTTATCTGTTTCTCTATCTTTCTCAAACACACACACACACACACACAGACACCATACACACATACTCTTTTATATTCATTGGAACAATACCATGACAGAAAGTTAAAGTGTGTTTCTCTGTCTTAAAGTCTTGATGAACTCTGTTTACATTAATTTTGCAATACTGGCAAAAAAGAAAAATACATGCGCAAAAACAAAAGCTCTGACTTAACGCATTCTTTAGTCTTGAATAATTTGCAATTTAGCATCTTAAATGAAACTGCTAAGCACCTTTATCAAGAAAGAGTCTCATTAATTGCCAAAAGCACCTCAGATTTGAACTCTTTCTTTCAGAATAAACACAAGGCTGTGGACTGTTAAAAAAAAAAAAAGAAAAATAAAAAGAAAGAAAAATAGTATGTGTGCAGTCTGTTATGAAAATATCTCTCATTTGTTTACATGTGTTTTAAAAGGTAAGAACATGGGAAGAGAGTTTAATAAAAAGGCTGCTAAATTGCTTTGCCCTGCTGGTAATAACTATGTTTATTACAATAGTACTATAAGCTGCACTTGCTTAAAAAATTAGTTATTCACTTGTGGATCTTATCTGAACTTACTATGCCATGCTTGAATTCCTGGACTTATGTGAGTCATTGGAATGTATAGTACCTCATAAAACTATATAGCAACAAAACTGTTCCCCTTGCTCAAAATTCTATTTTCTTTTCACCACTTGCATAGAATTTCTCCTTGTATTTTATTAATCCAAAAATCTGTAATAAAAATAGGCAAATTGTTTTACTTAAAATGTCAGCTTTTGGCATGTTAAGGAAATGATCTTCAATAAGTGAAGTCCCTCACTAATGATACATAATTCCATTTATCTCCATTCTCCTTCTCTAGAAAATGCTAGTAAAATACAAACAAAGAAAAAGAGCAGCACTTAGGATTAAAAATTTTGCTTGGTAAAAAAGATGAGAAGAATATGTTGTGTTAATTCAAATATTAGGATTTTACTATTTGGGGGAAATAACTAAATGGTAACATTACTAGATGGATTCAAATTAAAGGATATGCATCCTTTAAAGGGAAAAAGAAACCTTATATCCATATATTTCATTAAGATGTCAACCCCAATTTTGGAAAATATAAGAAAGATAATTGCCACATAGGATTTTGACTTCATAAACTTTGCAGTTTAAATCAGTTTAAGAAATATGTATCAATCATGTTGAACTTTGAAAAACAATTTTAAAGTCACAAATGACATGCTTCATTGTTTTTCTGTACATAGGAATATGGTAGGTTTACAGTAAGTATTTTTCTATAAATATTTTCGGAGGCATATGTTTTTTAGAAAGAGTTTATGATTTGGTGCTTGATTAAACAGCATTATAATTGTAACTATATTCTAATTTTTAATGAGCTCAAATGATGTTTTAAACAACTGCTCCAGTGCACAATTCCTCCTCTAACATGCTCATATGTCTTCATCTGGCAGGAGGGCTCTTAATGCCTGCTGGAAAGCAAAGCTGTAAATACTACTGGCCCAGCGGTAGCAGGCTCTGCTTAGAAGGGCAGGGAAGAAACTCCTTTTGAAAGGTTAAGGCCAGTCAAAGAGCCTCCAAACCACCTTTTCTCAACACATGCCTGAATGCACTCAGAGCCGCTTTATCCACTGCATTGCTTAAACTATTCCATGATAGCACCCATTTATCATTTAGCCATAGATAGCCCCAGTGGTAAAATGGAAATATGCCTTTAAAAAGCAGGAAAATCTTGCATATGTTAGCTTAAATGATGAGAATTGAGCCTCCTTAATCCACAATTATGCATTTTTTTACTAAGGTACGTAAGACATACTTAATATATTACCAAGCCACACCTTCAATAAATGGCATAGAAAGCATTTGAAAGCATACTAACTGTATTAGTTGCAGGGTATATAAATTGTAGTTGAAGAATTCAAGATATTGTGAAGCTAGTGTATACTCATTATGAGTTAATTTTACATAAATGAACTTATTTGGAAAATCAATAAAATCTAATGATATCTTTGTCCTAAAATTTAGAATATAAAATATATTTTATGCTCTTTAATAAAATGAATTAGGCTAATAAAGTACATGCAAACATATTTTCAAGCTAAAACTAAGTAAAATTGCTCAGAATTTCCATGGCTTGCTTTTAATTTTATATGCATATTGTTGAGTAATGCTTAGCATAAGCCTACTCTAATAAATTTGGTGTTTGGGTCTGTCTTTAAGGCTGATTCACATTGCCTTATAGTGGAGTCAACCAATTATACATAAAATGACCATTAACAGGCATATGTATCATCACTGTGCTGCAACTAATTTGTGATTTCTTAACAATAAGACCTAACTTCACTTGTAGTCATTTAGAATGACTACTTTGCCTGTCATCTGGATTACTTTGTAACAGTGGTTCTCAAATGGACATGATTTCACTGCCTTCCACTTCAACAGTGGACATCTAACAATGTCTGGAGAAACTTTTGGTTATCATGAGAGTGTTGTGGGGGATGTCGCTGGCATCTAGTAGCAGGGATCTGTGATGCACAGGATATGTCCCATCGCCCCTTTAACAAAACGTTATTTAGCCCAAAATATGCACCACCTTTAGAAACTCTGGTTCATGGCAAGTAGTGTGGCTCCTTGGAAGGAAACCTTATTGTAACTTATTGGGTAACTTTATTAAGTTTCCATTTCATTATTTGCAAGACGGGGACAAAAAATAATGTCATAGGATGTTTGAAAAAGTTTGAATAATAATAGTAATAATCAATGATTTATTTCTCGCTAGTTCTCAAACATTCCAGGCATAAGGGATTTTGCATTTACTCTCTCCTCTCTTGGTAATGTATTTTATCATGTCTTCTATCCTCAGCTGCTTCTTCTTTGGGGGTAAATATAACTGTCTTAAGGAGGCTTCTCCTGATATTTCTATCAGATTGAAAATTCTAACCTACTCTTTTTGCTTCTATTACTCCCTATCCTTCTTTACTGATTAGATTTTTTCCATGTAATCCATTACCACCTGATGTTGTATATATATATATATTATACGCGCACACACACACACACACACACATACATGTACATACAATCATGTACTACATAACAGCATTTTAGTCAACAGTGGACTCCTTATACTTTGATGGTCTCATACATTACAATGGAGCTGGAAATTCCTACTGCCTAGTAATGTCATAGCCATCCTAAGATTGTAGTGCTATACATTACTCATATGTTTGTGGTGACAGTAGTGTAAACAAACCAGTTGTATAAAAGGATAGAATGGCTGGGCGTGGTGGCTCATGCCTGTAATCCTAGCACTCTGGGAGGCTGGGGCAGGTGGATCACTTGAGGTCAGGAGTTCAAAACCAGCCTGGCCAAAATGGTGAAACCCCATCTCTACTAAAAATACAAAAAATTAGCCAGGCGTGATGGTGCACGCCTGTAATCCCAGCTACTTGGTAGGCTGAGGCAGGAGAATTGCTTGAACCCAGGAGGTGAAGGTTGCAGTGAGCAAAGATCACGACACTTCACCCCAGCCTGGGCGACAGAGCAAGACTCTGTCTTAATAAATATATAAATAAATAAGGATAGTGCACACAATTTCGTACAGTACATAATACTTCATAATGACAATAAATGACTATGTCACTAGTTTGTATATTTACTATACTATATTTTATTGTTTTTATTGTTATATTAGAGTGTACTCCTTCTACTCATTAAAAAAATAGTTAATTGTAAAAATCCTCAGGCAGGTCCTTCAGGAGGTATTCCAGAAAAAGGCATTGTTATCACAGGAGATGACAGCTCCATATGTGTTATTAATCCTGAAGACTTTTCAGTGAGACAAGATGTGGAGGTGGAAGACAGTGATATTGATGATCCTGGCCCTGTGTAGGAATAGGATAATGTGGGTGTTTGTATCGTAATTTTTAATGAAAAAGTTTAGAAAGTAAAATTTAAAAATTTAAAAATAGAAAAAAGCTTATAAAATAAGGATATAAAGAAAGAAAATATTTTTTCACATACAAGGTATTTGTGTTTTAAGCTAAGTGTTATTATAAAATAGAAAGTTTAAAAAATTATAAAGTAAAAACCCTACAGTAAGCTGATTTATTATTGAAGAAAGAAAACAATTTCTATAAATGTATTGTAGCCTAACTGTATCGTATTTGTAAAGTCTATAGTAGTGTACAGTAATGTCCTAGGCCCTCACATCACTCATTGGTCACTGACTCACCCAGTTACTTCCAGTCCTGCAAGCTCCAGTCATGGTAGGTGCCCTATACAGGTGTATCATTTTTTATCTTTCACACCATATTTTTAATGTAGCTTTTCTATGCTTAGATATGTTTAGATATACAAATGCTTACCCTTGTGTTATAATTGCCTAGAGTATTCAGTATAGTAACATGATGTACAGGCTTGCAGCCTTGGAGAAACACTCTTTACTATATAGCCTAGGTGTGCAGTACATACCAGTAGGAAGTTAGAGCATAACTATGAGGAATCCAGGAAGGCAAAGTTGGCACTCTAAGCATATACTTTGTGTCCAGGAAATTTCTCCAAGATTACTAGATATTGAGTTACTGAGTTGGGGTTGAATGACATGCCTCTGGATTCCAGGAGAGGAAAAGGACTGGTAGTAGACAGGAGAAATTCTATCAAATAAAGAGACAGCAAGAGTTGTGAGAGGAGAGAGGAAACATATACCAGAATCTTGGTCATGGCTAATCCATAGCATATCAGGGAAAAAAGTAAACCACAAGGAGGTTAATACTGCAAGACCCTAGCTGTCATTATGAGCCCCATCATCCTGATAAGTCTGGAAAACAAGACAAAGCAAACATGGGAACCTGTTTATTAACTCTAGTATACTTTGCTCTTGCTCAGTCTAACAGGCTGTTGATGTTTCATTGTTATAAAAAATTTGCTTAATGAAGTAATTTTTGACTCAAATAAGGTTTGACTTCATCTGAGGATGATGACCTGAGAGGAACTCAGGTGAGAGCTGTGAGTTGCCAACATTCCCGAATAGCTGGGAAAATGAGTGTTTCAGGGCTGGGGTGCAGCAGGTAACATGCATGGCTCACCAAGGCATCCACTACCATCCATTGCTTGCCCTGTGCAGTTCTACATGTATCACATGAGTTCTTAGAGAGCTCTTTCAGGATTTTTGTGTGCCACTTTTCCTGGAGAAGTACATCATAGGAGAGAATGGTGAGATAAATCACAGACTTTCTATTCTCACTTCATTGCAGTTTTTTCTGAGGCTGCAAATGATATTCTTTGTCTCCCTCCTGTATCACCCATTAGAGATTCCCCTGATCCATTCTGTAAGCTGTGCTGACTTTGGTGCCTTAACTATAAGAATGGCCCAGAGTTTTATATCTATTAGATTTGAACCACTAGTCACCATGATCTGCTCAGACCAGGGCTGTTGTATTTTCTGTTTTTTGTTACAAATTGGGCTAGCATCACAACAGGGGCTCTCATCTAGTTGCCAAACATATTCTTCTTTACCCCCACTTATTTGGCCTGCCTACTCCTGATGGTCAGTCTATTATCCCCACCAGAATGGTGACTCTTTCATTTTGTCTGGTGGTCTCTTGGCATTAGGATCTGGACCTGTAAACAAACCACATAATTCAGAGTCCATGGGATGTTTAAGCAAAAATAAGTAGATTACTAGATGTGTTGGTGAGTGGAGCCATTTCTGTGTCTATGTTTTTGTTTCTGGACTTGTTTATTCTGCTTTACAAGGACATGAAGGCATATTATGGGTCACTGGTTTAGGGTATTATTTTGTTCTAGTTCATGGTATTCCGTCATTTCAGGATCTCATCTCCAAGATGGTGCTGCAGTTGTATCTTCTGTAGAATGTCTCATTGTTTTATCAGGCCAGCAGCTTCTGGTTGGTGCTGTATGTGATGGAGTCAGTGGTTATGTGGCTACCACCACATGGTCTTTTCTATAGACTGCTTTTTATGCAATACTGTATAGGATCCTGTGCAGTGGGTCAAATACTCTGTAAACCCATGGGATAGTGATGCTGACTGAGGCCCTAAGAGCACATTAGGCAAAACTTTACCTTGAATATGTGTGTGTAAATTCTAGTAAAGATGAATCACTGTCTCTTCCAGGCCGGAATAGTCCAATGTAAGCAACTGGCCACCAGACTTCTTGTTGGACCCCTCAAAAGATGGTGCCATGGGTAGAACTGAGCTTAAGTCTTTGTTGTTTGCAAGTTGAACATTTTTTAGCAGTAGTAGCTTGATTAACTTTGTTGAGTGGACCCCAGGCTGTTAGCCTTTATCTGTCACTGTGCTACTTTCTCCATTCATGGCCAATGAAAAAGGCTACTGGCATCAACTGGCTGACTGCTGCAAAGTTCTTTATACCCATGCCTACAGATTTCTCCACATGGCTTTGCCTCTGACCTTTTCAGCTCTGATTTATCAATGTTTCTTCTTCTAAGCACCTGACTAAGCAATTGGGTTATTTGATACTCCCTTAGGGTTGATAACAATTCTATTTCAAACTACTTTTCTTTCCGTACAAAGTGGATTACCGAGATAACCACTTACAGTTCTTCCCATTAAGATTGGTCTGAACCAAATTTTATCCTTAAACCAATTTTGACTATTCTCTCCTCCATCAGCTGGTTATAAAGGATCCCCCATTTGGCCATAGCTATGAACTGAGGGAAAAGCTGGTTCAAGAGAGTCAGAAAACATGAGGGTCTTGACCCCTTGCTCATCCTACTTACGTCTGCATAACCCTTTGATTGCCTCTAGTCATGGCTAATCTATTATTTCCATTGTACTGTGACTTGATGTATCTGATAGAATACAACTTTTAATGGACAATTCTGGCTAACTGGTGTCTCCATTTTTTAATAGGTTCAATAGCTCACAAGGAGCTATTTTTCAAAAATGTTTATTATTCTTCATTATTGATAATCCTGAATGCTATGGGTCTATGTTGTGATTATTCTATGGGAACTTCCCATGAACTCATAACTGTGTGCTTTCCAGCTGTATGTTCCACAGGTTAGACCTGATGCAGACTTCTTTTCTGCTCTGGGTCCTACTTAAAGCTGGAAGCCTTTTACATTACTTAGAATATGGGTTGAAGAAGTATTCCCAAATGAGGAATATGCTGCGTCTATTATCTGAGGAGCCTTAGCAAGTATTATCCTTCCTTCATCATGGTGAAAGGTACCCTTTACCCTGGGATTTGTCATGGCATTTTTTATTTGCTATTTATTACCCTAAAGTTAAAAAACTTTATATTATTACCATATATTTTGCTGTTCACCTTAATACTGTGCAATGCTAGTTTTAAAGGCAAATATGAGAACATTTAATTCACATGAGGAATTGCCAAAATGACATAATTCATATTTTCTAACTCATCATTGTGTATATACCTCATTCTTTTCAGAAATGGAGATGCTCCATAAAACCCAACCATTTTAATTTTACTTGTTGATATGCACACGTTCTACCAACATTTTCTACCTTCGGGTTACTATGAGTCAGGAATGTCTAAAGGAAAGGAACACAGATTGCTCTCTTTTCTTCTGCATCATCATTTTCAGCATAAGTGGCTGACGAATGCAGGCAAGTAACAAGAGTAAGGCGGGAGATAAAAGGGCTCCCTGGACATTGTTTTTCTTAGAATGTAACTGCCTTCCTTCTGTGTTTAAAGCAAGTTTTGATTCAACTGGAAAATGTAGCCTTCGAGACCACATTACCTAGTCATAAGTACAACATACTTGTACTCACTCTGAGTCTCAATGAATTCCCATGCTTCCTTGATCCACCAGATTTCCGTGCTCATGGAGCAATGCTATGTGCAAATGGAATGACAAGAATGGGAGAGCACACAAATGGTGCCTACTCAATCTCCTCTGCTTGCATACATAGTCTTTGTTAAATCAGACATATAAAACATAGAATCAGTTGCAGCTTTCCTTGCATCACTGCTGGGATGAAGCTGGTCCTACTGTAGGGCCATGAGCAGGTCATTAGGCAGTTGAAGTATAACTGTGAAGGAGACCTCCTCTTCACCGTGGCCAAGGAACCTATCATTAATGCATGATACTCTGTGAATGGTGAGAGGCTGGGCATCTACATGGGCCATACCAGAGCTGTGTGGTATGTGGATGCTGACTGGGACACCAAGCATGTCCTCACCCATTCAGCTGACAACCATCTTTGGGCCTGTGAAACAGGGAAACAGCTGGCCCTACTCAAGACCAATTCAACTGTGTGGATCTGCAGTTTTGACTTTGGGGACAATATCATTACGTTCTCCATGGAGAAGCAGAAAAGCTATCAGTGCTTTGTGAGCTTATTTGACCTGCAGGATCTGAGCCAGATTGACAGCAATGAGTACTACCTGAAGATCCCTTGCAATGATTCTAAAATCACTAGTGCCATTTGGGGCTCCTGTGGGGAGTGCATCATTGCAGGCCATGAGAGTGGAAAGCTCAACCAGTATAGTGCCAAGCCTGGAGAGGTGTTGGTGAATATTAAGGAGCACTCCTAGCAGATTAATGACATCCAGTTATCCAGGGACATGACCGTGTTTGTCACTGCATCCAAAGACAGCACAGCCAAGCTTTTTGACTCTACAACTCTTCAACATCGGAAGACTTTCCGAACAGAAAGCCCCATCAGCTCAGCTACCCTCTCCCCCAGCTGTGACCATATTGTGCTGGGCAGTGGTCAGGAAGCCATGGATGTAACCACAACCTTCACTAGGATTGGCAAGTTTGAGTCCGGGTTCCTCCATTTGGCCTTTGAAGGAGAGTTCAGAAGAGTCAAGGGGCACTTTGGACCTATCAACAGTGTTGCCTTCCATCCTGATGGCAAGAGCTACAGCAGTGGCAGTGAGGATGGTTACATCCATAATCTACTACTTCAACCCACAGTACTTTGAATTTTTTTTTCAACCTCTACCTTTTATGAATTCTTATTTTTTTCTTTTTCTTTTTTATTATATTTAAGTTCTGGGATACATGGGCAGAACGTGCAGGTTTGTTACATAGGTATACATGTGCCATGGTGGTTTGCTGCACCCATCAACCAATCATCTACATTAGGTATTTCTTCTAATGCTACCCCTCCCCTTGCCTCCCAGCCCCTGACAGGCCCCGCCGTGTGATGTTTCCCTCCCTGTGCCCATATGTTCTCATTGTTCAACTCCCACTTATGAGTGAGAACATGTAGTGTTTGGTTTCCTGTGAATGATTTCATGTCCTTTGCAGGGACATGAATAAAATACTTCAAATTTGAGTTTTAGGCATAAAAAGCTGGATCTCTATCTAGGCCAGGAAAGCTTCTCACATAATGTTTTGAACTCTGAGAAATAAATTCATTTGGTAATTAAAAAAAAAGAGTCAAAGAAAAAATTAATAAGAATTTCATGATAATAACAGCGGAACATTAAACCAAGGACAGAACACTTCTGAGTACAGAGGCAAATGATAGGCCCATGAAGCTGGTCCTGGTCATAGGTTGCTTTGGAAGAAAACAGAGGAATTCATTGCCATATACACTTGCCATAGTATTGCAGAGTACTTCCTTATCAAGACCTAGCTTCTTTTTTGGCCAATCAAAATCTGGTTTCCAGATCTGAGATTTCGCTCAGGTCCGGAAACTATTGTGACATTTTATTGAGATACCTGCCCCCATGCTCCAGGTCACTCATCCTTAATATATTTTATTACAATTGAGAAACAATCTTTGTTGTCCTACCGCTAGGAACTGAATAGCTTTCTGCGGGCCAGAGTCTCCTGGCTTCCACTTTGATTTTGCTGCTTATTACAGCAATTGTGCACACATTCGTTCTGATGGTTAAGCATAGCCACTTAGCATCTATTATTTTGGGATCTCCCTTGTTACCAGTGAGCCCACTTCTATGAGAGCATCTTCCACCATCTTCCCTGGCTTACAAAAGATGGCCATCCCTGAGATTTTCAATTATATTGGTGCACTTCTCATCAGTGTATTCCAGATCACTGGTAAATTCAGTGTCCTCTGAGATCTCACGTGTAACAGTCATCTGGTGACTTACACAGTATATTCCTCTAGCATGCATCTCTGAACCTTTTGAATCCCTTCTTTTACTACTTTTGATAAGAATTCTTGCACCTATCTTGCATATAATATGGTCTATCACTTTCTTCATGCTGCTGAGAGCCGTTATGATATCATTATTTCCTGGGTCCTTGTTAGGGTGTGAAATTCTATGTTATGGAAGACTTTCCCAATATTAATAAACTTTTTTTTTTATAAATCCTCCTTGATTCAGTACTCTCAGGATCAAATCCCATGCATCCTCTATTGCAGCCTACTGATATATGTTGCTGATATATGTTCTGTACTGATATATGTTCTGTAGCTCCTTTGAGGTTGGTCTTTTTCTCTTCTGAAAGACCCAGGACTTTCCTGGTCAGGTTATATTGAGACATACTGGTGGCCAGAAGAGCAGATGGCAATAAATTCTGATAGAGTTTGTATTTTATTGCAAGAAACAATCATTTCCATCATCTTTAAGCACAGGGAGTGCTAGCCTTTAATAGAAAGGAGTGAGCTACCACTGAAGGTCAAAGACTTAAGCGGAATCTAGTAATTTAAGTTTCAAATGCATCAACATGAATGTCCCTATCTCACATCTCAAGATCTCACTCCTTCCTAATCAAGGTCCTCATATTGGCATAGAAGGCCTTCCAGGATTGAGAGTTCAACCTGCTCTCAACCTCTTCTCCCTGTAAAGGTTGAAATATGAACTTCATCCTTGCCTTCTTCAACCTTTCAGTTATGGGAGATGAGAACGTCTTTATTTGCTGCCAGGATTTTCACACTTAATGTTTCACTGGTGATTAATCAACCTCAGTCTTGCATTGTTTTTCTCCAGCACATTATATACCCCATCCAATTCTGTAATTTCTGAAATCATTTTCTCAGCCTGAAACATTGCACCTGCCAATGAATTTCCTTCCACCTGTGAAGTTTTAACAATCACATTACTGCAGCATGCCAGGTCTCCCAACACTTCACATACCATCACAGCTGGATTCCTCATCTGCAGCCAGTCAGAAGGTGAAGCAGCTCCAATATCTCCTTTCAGAGTCTGCCTTCTCACACCCTTTCTGGAGCCAACTCTATAGGTCAGATTTCTAAGAAAACAGACTCTGATGTGGAGATTTGCGTTTAGAAAATGTATTAGTGCCTACCCTTCAGATCCATATCTGGGAACATTAAAAAAAAAACAAAAACAGAAAGAAAGTAAAAGGAAGAAGTTTACCTCTGATGGAATTGCTACAAAAGGCTCAGCTGACACCAAGCTGAGGTCTAGTGCTCAATAGCCTTTCACAGTTGTTTTGCTGTGAGGCAAGGGGTCTAGGCTTTTAAATTCCTTTACTGATCATTCACTGGATATGGCCTTTCCCTGGAGAGTAGTCGTGACCTTGGGCAAGTCAGATCTCTTCAATCTGTGGAAATTTTCAGCTAGGAGGTACTTAAACATCCTGCAGCCGAGGAGAGTATGATAACAGTCACTAAACTTGCTTCCACAGTTATTTTAGGAAATATTAAGAAATGATCCAATCCTAACCAATTTTAGTTTTCTTTAGTTCATTTGTTTGGTCATTTATAAAAATGAAATATGTAAAATAAAATGAAAATCTGGCATTATTTTCCAGAAACCCTCATTGACAGAAATGAAATTACTTAGATTTTCACCTCAGTACTTTTCATATTACAAAGAATGACAATATTCATATGTTCAAAAGTACTGATGCAAAGTCAGTAAGATGCAAAGTCAGTAAGCAAAAGCCATCACCTTCTCACTCACCAAAATAACCTTATTTGCCTCATTTTGCATTTGTCTTAATAGCCTTACTATATCAACTAGTAAATTAGAGTCTCTGGCTTGGCAGGCAAACCAACTTCATCTCAAACAGTCAATTTAGTTTGGCATTTAGAGATAGTGTTTGAACATTTCAGTTTATCTTATTTCTGTTTTGTTAGTTTTAAAAAATTACAAAGTACTAGTTTTAACTGATATTCAGCCAGTTTTTACAAAATTTGAATGAAAAAAATTAACTCTTTTGGTATACAGTTGTACGAATTTTCAGAATTAGGTAATGTGACTAACACCACCAACAGGAAAGAGAACAGTTCTATCAAGTCATGGGTTTTTCTCATAATACCTCTTTCTATTTAAGCCTTCTGCTCACTCTCTGTCTCTCTCTCTCTTTTTTTTTTTTAAGACAAGATTTCACTCTGTTGCCCAAGCTGGAGTGCAATGGTGCAATCTCTGCTCACCACCACGTTTACCTCCTGAGCTCAAATGATCTTCCCACTTCAGCTTCCCGAGTAGCTGGGACTACAAACATGAGCCATCACAAGTGGCTAATTTATTAATTTTTTTGTAGAGATGAGGTCTTACTCTATTGCCCAGGCTGGTCTTGAACTCCTGGTCTCAAGTGATCCTCCTGCCATGACCTCCCAAAGGTCAAGGGATTACAGGTGTGAGCCACCACACCTGGCCTTCTGCTTCCTTTTAATGCTTAGTAAACACTATTTTCCATCCCTACAGTGATTTTTTTTTAAAATGTCATATATATTGACTCATATAGTATGTAAAATTTTGAGTCTAGATACTGTCACATAGCATAAAACATTTGAGATTCATTCATTTATACATAAATAGTTTGTTCCCTTTATTTGCTGAGTAATATTCCATTTTTGGATATATCACCACTTATTTCTCCATTCCCCAGTGATACGGTTTGGACATTTGTCCCCTCCAAATCTCATATTGAAATGTGATTCCCAGTGTAGGAGGTGGGGCCTAGTGGGACGTGTTTGGGTCATGGTGGTGGATCCCTTGTGAATGGGTTGGTGCCTTCCCTGTGAGTTCTTGTTCTACTCCTTCACATGAGATCTGGTTGTTTAACAGTGAAGCACCACCCCCTCCTCTCTCTTGGTCCTGTTGCCGTGTGGCCAGTTCCCCTTCCCCTTCTACCAAAATTGAAAGCTTCCTGAGGTGCTAACCAGAAGCAGTTACTGGCACCATGCTTCTTGTACAGCCTGCAGAACTATGAGCCAAGTAAACTTCTCTTCTTTTTAAAATGCCCAGACCCAGGTATTCCTTTATAGCAATACAAAGAAAACTAACACACCTAGTTAAGGAACATTGGCTTATTTACAGATTTTGGTGATTTTGAATAAAGCTCTTGAACAGGATACAAAATCCATCCTGTATTTATTTTATACATTTCATTTTTATAAATGACCAAACAAATGAACTAAAGAAAACTAGAATTGGTTAGGATTCGATCATTTCCTAATGATATTCCCTAAAATAGTTTTGGAAGCAAATAAAAGGCTTACATTTTATGTGGGTAAATATTTAGAAATAGAATTTCTGGGTCATATGTCAAGAGTATGTTTAAATTTATATTAAATTTTTAAACTATTTTCAAAAGTGTATCTCTATCAGCAATGTATGAACGTTCTATTTGTTACCCATACTATTTAGCTCTTGGTGTTGTTAGTCTTGTTGTTTTAGCTGGCAATATATCTATTTAGGTTTACACTATATGCTGTGTTTCACCTCATTCACATTATAGTGTCAGATTTCAAAACCTTTTCTTTGCTGTTTGCTTCTGCCCCGGGATCCTCCTTGCAGGTGTTTGTGACTTAGGTGTTAGTTTAGATTGTAGTTCAATTCACAAAGCCTTTGTTATGTTTCTCAGAGGCATTACATGCATACATACAGTTTGAGGATGACCCTGAGGCTTGTATAAGTTCATACACAGAATTAGAAGATCCTCTTCTCTATATGTCTCTTCTCCAGGATATCCTTCACACTTGTAGGCTCACAGAGTCCTTTTTTCCAGTTTCACTGGCAAGTGAGATGTTCTTTTAGCATTTTAACCTTCCATATTACTGCACAGTTCCACCTGCTGAACCCATCTTTGGTGAAGTACTTAAAAAGAGAGAGAAATAACAAGAATTATTTCAATAGTTTTTGCCCCATTGGGACTCTTTTTCTTATTTCTCTACACACAGAAATTATTTTCTCTTGAATTTTAGATACGAAGCTACCTCCTCTGCAACTGTGCAGATCGACGACCTTGGGAAGAAAGTGGTAGAGAAAAGAGAGAGAGGGAGAGCAAGAGATAGCAAGAGATAGAGAAACAGAAGGGATTTCCTCCATACTTATCAGCTCACAAAGTCTCTTTTTCCCAGTTATCCAGGCAGGAGGATGGATTTCCCTAGGATGCTTTGATGTTTAGGCCTGTAGCTAAGTTTCTCAATTTGGGCCTGCCCTCAAGTTAAAGGCGGGAGGGCGGGGTGGGGCGGAGGCAGGGGCGGGGCGGGGCGGGGGCGAGAAGTGGGGCTAGCAGGAAATACTGCAATTGTAAGTTGACTTCCCTCTAGAATCAGCCTGTTCCAATTGATTTACAGAGTTGCTTTCTGTATTTTCTCCCACATGGGCTGTAGTGGGCTTCTTCTCTCTTGGCTGTTACTGGAAGGTCTGGATCCTCTGTCCAACCAAGTTTACTGTAGACAGCATCTTCCTGCTACAGTCTAGGTACCATCTTACCATGGCACAACATAGCATCTAGAACCAAGGAGAAGTGTCGGGAGTGGCCTGGGAAGAAGTATAACCTTCTCAGGTATTGGTCTGGAAGAAGAAAAACTCTATTTCAACTGCTCCACTTAGGTTCTGGGATTCAGTTTCTCTACCCTAAAACAGCCATTTTAAAAACATGTTTTAAATGTTTAATTTTTCTTTAATTCCAAAACTAGCTGACCAATAAATTAGCTTTCCATTATCTGATATTTGCTACAATTATATATATTTTAAAGCTGGATTAAAAAATTAACTGAAATTAATAACCAATATAAAATTTTATAGTAATTTAAGAAACATGTAAATATGCTTTATGCCAAAATAAAGAATATGAAATTAAATTAGTTTGCCAATATCACCATTTACTGGGAATGTGTCAGGAGCTAAAGGTGAATACATGATAAATGAGCTCAGATGAAGCATTCATTTCCTGCAAACTTATCTGAGAAGTCCTCTAATATGTTTGATTTTGTCCCCACCCAAATCTCATATTGAACTGCAGTTCTCATAATCCCCACATCGTGGGATGAACCTGATGGGAGGTAATTGAATCATGGGGGTGGTTACCTCCATGCTGTTCTCATGATAGTGAGTTCTCATGAGATCTGATAATTTTATAAGGAGCTTTTCTCCACCTTTCACTCTGCACTTCTCCTTGCTGCTGCCATGTGAAGAAGGATGTATTTTCTTCTCCTTCTGCCATGATTGTAAGTTTCCTGATGCCTCTCCAGCCATGCTGAACTTTGAATCAATTAAACCTTTTTCTTTCATAAATTACCCAGTCTTTGGTATGTCTTTATTAGCAGCATGAGAACAAACTAATATAGTATATTGGTACTGGGAGTGGGGCACTGCTGTAAAGATACCCAAAAATGTGGAAGCAACTTTGAAACTGGGAAAAGACAGAGGTTAGAACAGTTTGGAGGGCTCAGAAGAAGACAGGAAAATGCTGGAAACTTTGGAACTTCCAAGAGATTTGGAGGGCTCAGAAGATGGGAAGATGTGGGAAAGTTTGAAACTTCCTAGAGACTTATTGAATGCCTTTTCCCAAAATGCTGACAGTGACATGGACAATAATGTCCAGGCTGAGATGGTCTCAGATGGAGATGAGGAACTTTTTGGGAACTTGAATAGAAGTGACTCTTGTTATGCTTTAGCAAAAAGACTGGCAGCATTTTGCCCCTACCCTAGAGATATTTGGGGCTTTGAACTTGAGAGAGATGATTTAGGGTATCTGGCAGAATGATTTAGGGTAACAACAGAAGAGTTTGAAATACCATTCATATATCTAAACAGATTTTTATTGCACAAAAATACACCATCTTTTGAAGTGAAGAAGTTGTGGGAGAAAGGTGATACCATTGGCATTATCATTTTGATAGCCATTGACACCAGCATCCTGATGTGTGGAGGAAACCATTTGTTCATCAGTCAAATGATTTAATGAGAATCATACATGTGTGACCTTGGAAAGGGGTCCTGATCCAGACCCCAAGAGAGGGTTCTTGGACCCCACGAAAGAATTTGAGGTGAATTCTAGAGTAAAGTAAAGCAAGTTCATTGAGAAAATAAAGAGTGGCTACTCCATAAACAGAGCAGCCCCAAGGGCTGCTGTTTGCCCATTTTTTATGGTTATGGTTATTTCTTGATTATATGCTAAACAAGGGGTGAACTATTCATGAGTTTTCTGGCAAAGGGTGGTCAATTACGAGAACTAAGGGTTCCTCCCCTTTTTAGACTATATTTGGTAACTTCCTGCCATTGTCATGGCATTTGTAGATTGTCATGGCGCTGGTGGGAGTGCCATTTAGTATATTAATGCATTATGATTAGCATATCACGAGCAGTGAGATTGACCAGAGGTCACTTTCATGGCCATCTTGTTTTTGGTGGGTTCGGGCCACAGCTTCTTTACTGCAACCTGCTTTATCAGCAAGTCTTTATGACCTGTATCTTGTGCCAACCTCCTATGTCATCCTGTGACTTAGAATGCCTAACTTACTGGGAATGCAGCCCAGCAGGACTCAGCCTTATTTTATTCAGCCCCTATTCAAGATGGAGTTGCTCTGGTTCAAATGTCTCTGACAACTTGCAAACAGAAAAGTATCTGAGACAGGTCTCAATCAATTTAGAAGTTTATTTTGCCAAAGTTAAGAACAATGCCCAGAAGAAATAAACAAGGGATCACAGAAACAGTCTGTGGTCTGTGCCTTTCTTCAAAGATAATTTTGAGGGCTTTAATATTTAAAGGGGAAGAGTGGGTTGGAGGGGAAAGAGGGAGGGTATGGCAATCCACATGTTGCAAGGGAAAAGAAACAGGTGGGGGAATAGTCAATTATGCATTAGTCTTACACTCAATATATATGCACTTTACATAAGATAAGGTGAATCTGTGGAGATATTTAAACTTTTTTCTGTAGCTGTCTACTGAGGAACAAAAGGAAAGGCATTTTCTTGCATGACTCAGCTTTCAGCTTAATTTTTTACTTTTGGCATAGTGAATTGGAATCTCAAGTTTTTATTTTCCTTTCACACACTTAATGTCTCTGAAGCTTGGCTTCTTTGCCTGAAAAAGAAGGTCGCTTATAGTAGTACCTATCCTCAAAGGATTATTAGGATTAAATGAGATAACGCATGAAAAAAGATCTAGCAAAATTTTTGGCAGAGAGAGCACTATAAACATTAACTCTTTTATTTGAGTGAATAGGAGTATAATGTACAAACTCAAAGTTATGCCAGTCTCTAGAAGCTACAGAGAGTTCTATCACAGTGATGTATACAGAAGCCAACAAGTTGATGATTCTGTGAAGACAGAATTTCCTGATGGCCTTGTTGGGACTCAGAAAATAATGTCTTAAAGCATGACACCTTGGCAGGCAGAGTACTTTGAACTAAAGATTGGAAGGCTTCAGAAGCAGCCTCAGAACCAATGTCTCTTGGACCTTCTCTACCCTCCTGTTTCTCATTCCTCTTTTCTTCTGAGCACAGGGAGGGGCTTTCTGTGATGTTCCCTTATCTGACTACAGACAGAAGAAATGCAATTGTCATGAGTATCCACCCTAGTAATCCATTACCCAGAAAAGATTAACTGTATCACAGAAGAAGAGACTGAAATTTGACACCACCCAGACTATCACCTGTTCTTTGGAGAGCCCATTGATTTTTCTCCAGAATTATTCACTCTCCCTTAAATTGCCTACATCTCCCCTCCAGTCTCCCCTATAAAGAGTGTATGCAGCTTTTAGGTCTCAGTGGCTTTTGGGGTACACACTTCTTTCCTTTGATGATGCCCCATGCATGTAATAAATGTGTTTGCCTTTTCTGTTGTTAATCTGTTTACTGTCAGTTTATTTTATAGATTTGATTATCAACTTCAGAGGGTAGACAGAAAGGTTTTTTTCTCCCCTACAGTCCATTACTATACACATACCACTCGTGAAGAAATTATGTTCCTCTGTTTTTTTTAATAATGGGAATTTTCAATGAAAGAGGCTCAGAACAGGCTGGGCGCAGTGGCTCACGCCTGCAATTCCAGCACTTTGGGAGATCGAGGCAGGTGGATCACCGGAGGTCAGAAGTTCAAGACCAGTCTGGCTAACATGGCAAAACCCTGTCTCTACTAAAAATACAGAAATTAGCAGGGTGTGGTGGTGTGCGCCTGTAGTCCTACCTACTCCAGAGGCTGAGATAGGAGAATCGCTTGAACCTGGAAGGTAGAGGTTGCAGTGAGTCGAGAAAGCACCACTGTACTCCAGCCTGGGCGACAGAGCAAGACTCCATCTCAAAAAACAAACAAAAAACAAAGAGGCTCAGAACAAATAATTGAAGCTACTATTAATATAAAAATCAAAGAATCCACATCACATTTTCTGAGTACTTGGTAAATTAAAAAATGGCCACAAAAAACTACATAAGTTTATTTGTTATTATCTGATCATATGCTATGAACACATCTTTAGGAAAAAAGAATTTTTTAAATTTTGTATTTCAAATTCCGAGTGTTGTTTCAGTTTTCTAATTTATAATCAAACTTTCTAAGCCAAATTGGGAGTAATTTTATTAAAATAAGTTGTTTAGCATTTTCTAAAGTGAACAATTGGTGAAATAGATTTTTGAATAAAACTACTAAAAAAGAAGTAATTTTGTTATATGCCAATTTAAAAGAAAATATAAAAACAATTTACTTTCTTGTTTCAGATGAAGAGCTAGAATTATATATGTTTGTGTATGTGTATATGAGTATATATAACTTAGTAATTATTTTAATGTTTTTTAGTGTGATTTGTAACTCTTGTGCTAAAGAGAATTAAACAGTCAGTGGTCTATCTTATTTCTTTACGAAATGCAATGCACTGTGGTTCACTGAACGACAATTAATTAAGACAATTGCTCAACTGGCATGTTTTAGCTTCTGGTAAGATATGCAAATTAAGTATAATGTGCTATCTCATTAATTAATATTATAAATAAGAAACTTTTTTCTCTCAACTCACATCATAATGAAAAATATATTACCTATATTTTCAGATAGATTGTGGAAAATTTCTGTATGTTCATCCATATATGTATTTTTATAGTATGTAATATTTTACATAAAATTACAAAGTATTGGCCGGGCGCGGTGGCTCAAGCCTGTAATCCCAGCACTTTGGGAGGCCGAGGCGGGCAGATCACGATGTCAGGAGATCAAGACCATCCTGGCTAACATGGTGAAACCCCGTCTCTACTAAAAATACAAAAATTAACTGGGCATGGTGGCGGGCAACTGTAGTCCCAGCTACTTGGGAGGCTGAGGCAGGAGAATGGTGTGAACCCGGGAGGTGGAGCTTGCAGTGAGCCAAGATCGCGCCACTGCACTCCAGCCTGGGTGACAGAGCGAGACTCCATCTCAAAAAAAAAAATAAAAATAAAAATAAAAATAAAATTACAAGGTATTAACTTTATAATTAGATGGAAAAGTATCAAACATTTATTGAGAATGAGTGAAAAAGAAGCTAGTGGGACTTGTAGTAAAGAGGCAACAAAATGTATCACTCCAGAAAAACAAAGGAGGTTTCCGGCTACTGCAGAGCTAAGAAATGCTTACACAAGAGGATAAATGTTCTGTGATTCCACTTACACGACATATCCAGAAGAGGCACATTCAGAGTAGTTTAGAGGAACCAGAGATGGCAGGAGGGCAGAATGGGAGTTATTAGGTGATGATGATGATGTTGGCCTACTTATAGTTTGGTTGAAATTGGGGAAAAAAAGGTAGGAAAAAGAAAAGTGAAGTATGTAAACCCTGGTATGTTATACCAGGTAAGTTGACTTGGGTGTAGGAAGAAAATACTAGCTCCTACATTTAAATTTTAGATTTATCTAAACATAAATAAGACATTATACTTTACTAATTTTAATTCATAGAGTTTAAAAGGTGTCCTAATTCTGTCCCCTGTGTTAGGTGGTCAAATGTCCTCTATGTTCTATGAGCTACTCAGAGGCAATCATAGGGGTTCTCCAATAATAAGTAATGATGTCCTCCCCAGTTGGTTTATCTTCAGCATAGTGTGACATAGTGCAGTAATATGCGCCTGTGAAGTGGATTTACAGATTATACCCTCCCAATTCAACCAAATGAACCCTATGAAATTATAAATTGCTTTAACCATTTATGCAAAGAGGCCATATGTTGAAGGTAATACCTACAGTGCAAGTAGAGTAGGCAACAAAACAAACAACAAGAAATATGGCAGGATGGATATGTTGGGAGGCAGGACACACCACCCCCAAAACATTACTGTAGAAAACCAGAATATGTCATCGCAACACATAGTTCTTTGGCATATTTGGAGCAGATTATTTTGAGAAACCACAGACATAGGAGTACCTCTGAAAAGCTGCCCTTTTGTAAAGGAAATTTACGTCTATAGAAGGAATTTTTATTAGTAAAGACATCTTCAGTCCATATCAACTAATCTAGCCTAGAAGTTTCTTGTGTCTTGCAGTAATAGCCATTGATGTCATGACACTGTCATGATAGAAAAACTTTTTTTAAGTAAATATGTTTTAGATTTATTTGATTCAGTATTTATCTGTTTGACTTGCTTTATATATGTCAAGATTACTTTATTTAAAGTAAATAGGCATCCTGAGAAGGGCAATGGCACTCACACTGATAAGTAGTTGGTGAGCAGATAGCTATGTTACTGTGGTACTACAATAGAGTCTCTCTTTTATAACAAATATTAAGAAGACTCTAATGTAAACCTGTGAGATATAATTTTAATATAGAGAGTAGAGAACGATTAGGTTTTCATGAACTCATTAATGTGAGCTGCTGGAATGTTTTATATATGTTACTTGTATCCCAGTCTGGCTTGGAGGAGGAGAAGAAGTAGGGAGAAGAGGAAGGAGGAATCTTTTCTGAATGCCATTTGTCTTAGATCAGTTTTTGATTTGTTAGCTGAATTTCTAGGAGTACCTGAAAAAGAAGAAGAAGAAAATAATTTTTCTGGGGTGATTTCTGTACAATCTATCCTGTGAGGCTGTTTCTAAAGCAATGTCTTTTTATCATCTTTTATGTTTGCCACCATAACATATATTGGGGTATATATGGATATTGCTGGTGCCAATGAAATCCCCTTTACTTTCTTTCACTGTTTTTGATTCCCAGTGTCTGCCCACTTTTTCTTTCAATAGTGCACAACTGTGGCTTTTCATAGAGCTGCTACTACAGCTGCTTGGCCTGATGAAACTAGAAGTCCTCAGAATTTGTCTTCCCATTGCCACCTCCTCAGAAAGCCCTTAGTTAGAGACAAATCAGTGTAGGTTATGAAAGCTCAGGTCCTCTGCCTTAAGCCAGAACAAATTTTTGACACAGAATTGACACTCCAGGAATTCTTTGCAGAATCATGCTAAAGCACTCCCCTCAAGACTGTCCTGAAATTGTACTTTTGCTTTCGCTTCTTCTTTTCTTCTCTGCTTCCCACATTCTATCATATATATATATTTTTTCCTTCAGGGCATGTGCACATGAATTCTCAACATGTCTTTTTATTTGGAGGAGTATAAGATCAAAACAAATTTAGAGACTATTAGTATAGAGGAGAAACCAGTTTACTGTTAAGAATAGCAAAACAAAATAAAACAAGAACCATCACCACCAACAAAAACCCCACATCCTCAAACACAAACAGCAGAACGATGACACCTGCATGTATTTATAGCTCCTAGAATTGCGAGAAGAAAGAAGAAAGATAGACATGCGAGTAGAACAGATTGGTGTCCTAATTTTCCCTCTTTGGCTTTTAAACAAAAGAAGATGTCCCGCTTGTCTGTTGCTATAGAACATATCCCCTGAAAGCACATTAGATTACAACAATGAGTTGTTATTGTTTTCTTTGATTCATACCACTGTTGAGTTCAGCCTGATGGTGCTCCTTTGGGGTTACAATGAGATTACTGTTGAGGCTAAAGTACTTGAAAGATTTCTTCCCCTGTATGTCTGGTGCCAGGAAGTGCTGAGGCTGGTTAACCATCTCTCTCTATGTGGACACTCAACATAAGGAACTTGAGATTCCTCACAGGGCACTTCCAGAGCACTCAGATTTCTTATATGCTCCAGAGAAAGCATTCTGAAAGACTATGGCAAACACTACCATGCTGCTTCTTACCTAGACTCAGAAGTCTTGTAGTGTCACTTGTGCCAGAGTTTCTTGGTGATAAGTGAGGTATAGGGTCGGTCCATCCACGAGAGTGTGAATGCTCGGAGACATAGTTCACTGGGACCTTCTTTAGATATGTGTTTAATAAAATGAAGGGAGTACAGAAAGTGTGGAATATTTACCTTGTTCCTTAGTGAATTAGGACACCAGAAAGAGACTCTGTACAAAGCCTTGCTACAAAATAAAGTAACAGGCCAATGAAGAGACTGGAGCAAGGTCAGGCCCTAGCTGGCATACCTGAATGCTCCTTATTTCTCTTCAGATGTGGATTCTGAGTTGAGAGCCTATGGCTCTGTCAGGGATCCTACTAGGGTAGAGCTAAATTATTTTGCAGCAGAAATTGAAGGCAGACAATCTTAGCAAGGGTTGAATTGAGGATACAGCAACAGTCAGATGTTTTCATCACAGTAGGAGTTGAAAGGAAGCAAATTCAGCAAAGTAGAATGACCAGTGCTCCCCTCAATCTTATCACAGCACTAGTTTAAGAGGCATATAGGGAGTGCAGGGACTCAGAGTCTAAGAGATGTCACCTTGGACAGTGGCGATTGTCTGCTAGTGTACGCTCAAAGAGAATTTGGAGCCCAGGCACCTCGTTTTTCCATGGAATGAGGTCTTGCATCTCTCCCCTCTACACCCACTGTCTCCCTCAAGTATGTGGGAATTTAACATCTTAATTATTACCCTCACTAAAATGTTTCGCCTACTACTGTGTTGCAAATGGGGTCTCTTATTGCTCTGAATAGTGTGAATTTAATGGGAAAGGGATTCTGTTTTACAGATTGAAAATCTGTGGCTCAGCGAGGTTAAGTATTCCATCAAGTTTATACAACCAGTAAAGGGGAAGGATCTTCTATGGAGACTCAGTTCTGCTGCCTCACATTGTGTTCTTTCCACTTTGTGATACTCTCTTTAATATTTACTTTTTATAAGGTTGCAATTGAAATACAATTCTCAGAAATTCATCATTTTTTAATCTTCACTTTTAACCAACAAATGTTTTCCTATTTGGTAACTGTAGTCTAAAAACTGCTACATATTAATAAAAACTGACACTGATTTGTTTTTAGGTGTTCATTTATGCAGTGTGAATGAAGTCAGCTGTGTAAAAGTGACAAGAGAGAGAATTTCTTATGGCTCATTAGTAGAACATACAGCAGCAATCAATTGTAGTATTTAATAGTCACTGCACATCCAAGATAGAGATTTATTTCAGCAAAGGAATTAAACTTGAAAAAAGCAGAGAAGAAGAAGAAATAAAAGATTGGAAGTGAACATAGGAGAAGTTTACCAAAAAAGTCACACTTTCACCAAGTTACATGATCCTTCCAGTTTTAAAATTACGTGGATATTTAAGTTGAACCAGAAGTACATTCCTGACATTTTTCTTTCCCTTCAAAATATTTGTTTTACTATTCTAATATTAATAATATAAGTTGCCCAAGATATTTATCACACAATTGATTTTAAGGATAGCCTTTCAACAGCAGCAAAATAATAATTTAATAACATATTAAGTGCTTTCTATGTATAGACATACCAATTTCTTTACATGAATCGACTAATTTAAGTTTTAACAACAGGTCTATGACTTTGGATGTTAATATCACTATCATGAGAAAATAAGGCATAGAGAGATTGAATAAATTGCATGAGATTATACTCATCTACTAAGTGGTAGAATTGGGATGTGAACCAAAGTAGTCTGGTTTCAGAGTTAACTCTCATAACCCACCAAAATGCATCTCCTTTCTATCTAAACTGTATTTGCTTGAGCAATATTGCAGTGTGTTCTCTCCCTAAATCCAATCAACATCATAATATGCACAAATAGGCAAAGATACTAAGTATAACTACTGAAAATAATTACAATGAATTTAAAAAATAGTCTTAGGTAATAGAGAAGGGAACAGAATGGCATAGTCCAGACAGTAGACAGGATGAACATGCAGAGATGCCAGAGAAAACTTACATCTTCTGATGTAAGACCTGGAATAGTCAAAAAGGCACTACAAGTGTTGTCTTTGGATAGGAAGTCTATGAATATACCATTTATCTGAACATAAGGGAAATGGCCTGAGAATGTGTAGTAACAATTTTGACAGGGCTCTAAGCAACTAGAGCAACTAGATTATATTAGACCTTGAGACCATGATAGGATCATGTCACATTTTAAGTTCACATTTTGAGTAAAAAGTGAAGCTCTTAGATTGTACGCACAGAAGAATAACATTATCTTTTCTACATTGTGTTAATGACTCTGTGTACTGTGTTGAGAATAAACCATAAGACCCGAGGGTGGAAGCAGTAAGAACACTAAAAAGATGATATTAATAATCAAGGATAAAGGTGATGGTGACTGAGTAAGTGATAGGGGTAAAGGAGTGGAGAAGTGGTTAGTTCTGTGTATGTCCTGGGATCTCAGAGTTTTCAGAAGTATTGAATTGGAGTTTAAGGCAAAGTGGAGAGTCAGGAATGACTCTGGGTTCTTTCATACATTTCATGCCTTGATCATTGTGATTTTTAAGACTGCCTGTTCCTCAGAACATATGTCTAACTTCTCAAGAGGACTTCAGTCAGTCGTTTTGACTGGCATGTCTAATAGTCACCTCAGACTTAACACAGTTAAAATAGAAGTACTAATTCACATACAAGTGTGTAGAATATATTGTGTTTGCCCCTTCAGGAATAATTTCTACCCTTTTTTTTTTCCCTTATATTGTCCCTAACTTACTGAATACATCATACTTGTTATTCCTTCCACCTAGAATGTTTGTTCTACATTTATTTATATGGCTAATGCCATATTATTATCCAGGCCTCTACTCAAACATAACTTCTTCAGAACATCCCTCCAATTCTGATTATTCTCTCTCATTCTCCATTTTTATGTTCTTTTTTTCTTTTCCGAAGACTTCCCTCTATCTGTATTTATATAGTTCATTTTACAGAATATTCATTTACTGTTTTTCTCACTACAGTGTAAGTCATATAGGATCATGCATCCTACCTTTATATTTCTAATATGTCTGTTGCCCAGATACCTAGTACAATGTCTATGGCATAGAAAATCATGAATGAATGAATGAATGAATGAATGAATAAACCATGTTATTAGGCAATAGACAATTACTTCACTTTGCATCTAATACGCATTAACAACTTACATTAAACTTAAAGATAATAATATCTTCTCTTCACTATAGGTATAGAGGTAAAACACTTTTTAAATAAAACATTCGTTATGATTCGTTATGTTTAATTCATATAGACATGGCCAGAAAAAAATCATCTTCTCATTAAAGTCAGCTAAATATTTGGTTTAAATGAATATGGTAAATATGTAGACATATTTTTAAATGTTATTATATATATAAAATATATATAGTATCTATATTATATATTATATTATATATAATATATATATACACACACATAACTAAATTTACTTAACATCAACTTGGCACTACCAAAAAATGATTGTAAGACTTTGCTTTAACATTTAAAACATTAAAAGTATTTAATATCTAAATCACACTTAGATTTAAGTCAAATTTGCTTCAACAAACAACTTTATTGGATGAAAGCTTATATGCTAATATAAATAATGAATATTTATAGAGTATCTACAATGTGCCAGGTACTATAATTAACAATTAATCTAGAATCATCTCAATTAATCTTCATAAGAATCCATTAAGGTAGCTACTCTTACCTTCCGTTTGCATACAAGAAAACAGACTCTTAGGTAAAGTTGTAGCAGGATGAGCCACAGATAAGAACCCCTCAGACACTGAGCTGTGGAAGGAAAGGGCTTTATTCAACTGGGAGCATCGGCAGACTCATGTTTCCAAAAACAGAGCTCCCTGAGTGAGCAATTCCTATCCCTTTTAAGGGCTTACAGCTCTAAGGGGGTCCTCGTGAGAGGTTTGTGATGGATTGAGCAAGCAATGGGTATGTGACTGGGGGCTGCATACACCGGTAATCAGAACAGAACAGGACAGGGATTTTCAAAGTGCTTTTCCATAGAATGTCTGGAATCTATAGATAACATAACCAGTTAGGTCAGGGGTCAGTCTTTAACTACCAGGCCTGGAATGCAGCGCCAGGCTGTCTGACCACTGATTTCATTTCTGTCTTTTCTTTAAGTCCTACTTTTTCTTTGAGGCAGAAATTGGTCATAAGACAACATGAGGGGTGGTCTCCTCCCTTAAAGTGATCTGTTGAAAGTTATAGATCTATTAGGTGGCATATTTGGAATTTTATTCCAAGTATTCCTGCCTCCAAATTTACACAATATCCCTTTTTAAGTAAGGTCATTAGTTATAAACAGCCCTATCTTCCATTTCCCCAAGCCAGTATAAAAAAATACTTAAAAAAAATACAACTTTAAGCACTCTAGCCAATTCCTCCACTCAACTGATTTTTTCCTCTAGTACTCTGACACCAACATTTTTTAAATTAGGACTTAAAATTCAATTATTATACTATTTTTTCCTGTTCTTTACTAATCTCATGCTCATTTTTCCATTATTATTCAGGATAAATTTCAGGATTCATCACTAAAATTACTCTTTTGAATACTTCCTCAACTGTCTTGCCTCTCTCTGTCTCTTAGTTCTCTCCTAATAAAACCCAGTGCTGGTTAAATCTAATTCTTGGGCCACTCTACCTTTGCAAACAGCTAAACGGGCACTAGAGAAGAGCATACAACCATGCTGAAAAGTATTACATTGAACTTAAGATCACTAGACCCAAGTTATCTGTTAGTAGAGTTGTACAATTATACTATATTTTTGTAGTTCACTCATTTTTTCCAATTTTCTAGAAGGCCATCATATACTTTCTCTTCTCCTATTGTATCTCCAATTCTTCTTCCATCATCCTGTCTCCAAGGAGAAGATTTTAATTCCTATTTTACTCAGGAAATGAAGGCAACCAGAAAACATTTTTTACTTTGCTTCTATTAACACATATCCTAAAGTCATTTGAGACCATACACTCTACCTTCTGTACTCTTAGTTTGGATAAACTGCCTATGCTCCTTTTTTTAGTTCTCCATAGGTACACTAGATCTCATCTCCTCTTGCTCAATTTCTCTGTGAAAAACATACACAAAATGGTCCTTAAAAGCAACGGCTTATACTTTTGTCTTCACGTATTCTCCAGTGAGTTTTTGTCCTTATCACTCCACAAAAAATGTTCATGTCAAGGCTACCAATTATTTCCATGTTGGTAAATTTAGTTGGTCTTCAGGTTACTCAACAATTATTAAAGGATGAGACACCACTGAGTGCTCACTCCTTTTATTCATTTGCTTCTGAGACATCTACTTTTCCTACTTCTCCTCCTATTTCATTGGTAATATAGTTTAGATATTTTTCCTCACCCAAATCTCATGTTGAAATGTAATACCCAATGTTGGAGGTGATGCCCAGTCGGGCATGTTTGGCTCATGGAGAAGATCCCTCATGAATGGCTTGGGCCATCCTCTTGGTGGTAAGTGAGCTCTACCTCTGAGTTCACACAAGTTCTTGACACTTAAAAGTGTGTAGCACCTGACGCAGCACTAGCTCCTGCTTTTGCCTTGTAAGGTGCCTATTTCTCTTTCACCTTATGCCATGACTGTAAGCTTCCTGAATCCTCCCTAGAAGCCAAGCAGATGCCAGCAGCATGCTTCTTGTAAAGCCTGCAGAACTGTAAGCCAATTAAACCTATTTTCTTTAAAAATTACCCAATCTCAAGTATTTCTTTATAGCAATGCAAGAATGGCTTAATACAGAAAATTGGTACTGAGGAATGGGGCACTGTTATGAAGATAACTGAAAATGTGAAAGTGGCTATGGAACTGTGTAATGGGCAGAGGTTACAGGAGTTTGGAGGGCTCAGAAGACAGGAAGATGAGAGAAAGTTTGGGACTTCTTAGAGACTGGTTAAATGATTGTGACCAAAATGCTGATAGTAATTGGACATGAAGTCCAGGCTGAGGAGGTCTCAGATGGTAATGAGGAACTTACTGGGAACTAGAGCAAAGGTCACACATGTGATGGCTTAGCAAAGAGTTTGGCTGCATTGTGTTCATGCCCTAGGGATCTGTGCAAGTTTGAACTAAAGAGAGATGATTTAGGGTATCTGGCAGAAAAAAATTCTATGCAGCAAAACATTCAAGATGTGACTTGGCTACTTCTAACAGCCTACGGTCAGATGCAGAAGCAAGGAAATGAGTTAAAGTTGGAACTTATATTTAAAAGGGAAGCAGAGCATAAACGTTTGGAAAGTTTGCAGCCTAGCCATGTGGCAGAGAAAGAAAAACACCTTTTTGGGGGGAAGAGGAATTCAAACAGGCTGCTGAGCAAACACTTGCTAGAGAGATTTGCATAACTAAAAAGGAGCCAAGTGCTAATAGCCAAGATAATGGAAAGGAGGCCTCAAAGGCATTTTAGAAATTTTCCAAGCTGCCTCTATCATCAGAGGCCCTGATGCCTAGGAGGAATGAATGGTTTCAGGGACCAGTCCCAGGGCCCTGATGCTCTGTGTAGCCTCAGGACACTGTTCCTCACATACCAGCACCTCTGGATTCAGTCTCAGCCCAAAGGGCCCCAGATAACAGCTTGGGCTGCTCCTCTGGTGGGTACAAGCCATAAGCCTTGGCAGCTTCCATGTGGTATTAAGCCTGTGGGTGTGCAGAGTGTAAGAGCGAAAAATGCTTGATAGACTCTGCCTGTATTTCAAATGCTGTATGAGAAAGCCTGGACGCACATCAGAAGCCTACTGCAGGGTCAGAGGCACCACAGAAAACCTCTATTAGGAAAGTGTGGAAATGTAAGGCTGGAGCCCACATGCAATGTTGCCACTGGGGCCATGCCAAGTGGAGCTGTGAGAAGTGGGCTGCTGTCCTGTAGACCCCAGAATAGCAGAATAGTAGATCCACTGGCAGCTTATGCCCTGCTCCTGGAAAAGTACAGGCACTCAAAAACCTGTGAGAGTAGTCATGGGGGATGTAATCTGCAGAGTCACAGGAGCAGAGCTGCCCAGAGCTTTGGGAGCCTACTCCTTGCACCACTGTGCCCTGGATGCAGGGTATGAAGTCAAAGGAGATTACTTTGGAGTCTTAAGATTTAATCACTGCCCTGCTGGATTTCAGATTTGCATGGGTCCTGTAGCATCTTTCTTTGGGGGATTTTTCTCCCTTTTGGAGCAAAGAATGTTTACCCAGTGCCTATACTCACATTGTACCTTGGAAGTAAATAACTTGTTTTGAATTTATGGGCTCATAAGTGGAAGAAAATAAATCTCAGATGAGACTTTTGATTTGAACTGAACTTGAGACTTGAGTTAATGCTGGAATGGATTAAGACTTTAAGGGGGCTATTGAGAAGAGATTATTGTATTTTGAAATGTACAAAGGAGATGAGATTTGGGATGGTCTAGGTGTAAACTGATATAGTCTAAATATGTGTCCCTGACAAAATCTCATGTTAAAAGATAATTCTCAGTGTTGGAAGTGGGGCCTTGTGGGAGGTACTTGGATCATGGAGGATGATCCACCATGAATGGCTTGGGCCATCCCCTTGGTGATAGTGAGCTCTTGCTCTGAGTTCACATAATAGCTAGTCATTTAAAAGTGTATGTCACTCCCCTCCCCACTTTCTTTCTTGTTTGCTTTTGCCTTCACATGTGAGGTGCCTATTCCTCCTCCACCTTCTACTACGACTGTAAGTTTCCCGAAGCCTCCCTAGAAGCTAAGCAGATGGCAGCACAATGCTTCCCTTAAGCCTGCAGAACTGTGAGCCAATTAAACCTCTTTTTTAAAATATAAATTATCCAGTCTCATATAAATTATCCAGTCTCATATATAAGAACAACCTAATACAATTGACAACTTGTATTTTCTGTTTCCTCCCAAAGCTTTAAACTTTGGAGTAGCCCAGAGATCAGTCTTTGAATATCCTCTTTCTTTGTTCATACACATTGTCTTGGTGATCTGATTCATCCCCAAGATTTTCAGATCTCTAAACTGATGCCCACATACTCATCCTTTCAGCCTGAACTTCTACCCTGAACTGGTGCATAGAACAGTCTACTTAACATCCCTGTCTGGAAAGCATATACTCCTTTCAAATTTGACAGGCACAAGAACAAGCTTTTGTTTTCCCTTACTGCAAAGATGTTTTTCTCCAAATATTTTCCATCTGAGTAAAAGAGAATTCCATCCTTTTAGTTAATCAATCCAAATATTTTGGTGTCTTTTTTGTGTGCCCTCTTTTTTTACAGACCATATTAAATTGCCATCCATTAGCAAATCCAGTTGGTTCTTTCTGTTTTAAAGAATAATCCATCCACTTCTTACATCTCCCATTACTACTGAACAGCCATTATTATATTTTACTTGGATTACATAATGTAACAACTCAATGAGTTCATTTTGCCTCCTGCCCAGAAAAGCCAATACATTAAGAACAACAGATATTGCAGCAAAGAAAGAGTTTAATTATCTCGGGGCCAGCCAAGCAAAAGGATGACAGACATTTCTCAAATTTGCTTCCCTGAAAGCTCAGAAGCTTGGGTTTTTAAAGATAATTTGATGACCGGGGTTCTAAGAAATGAATACTGCTGATTGGTTGGGGATGAATTCATGGAAGTGTCCAAACTGTTTTCACACCCTGAGTCAGTTTCTGGGTGGGAGCCACTTCCTTGGTGTAAGTCAGAGGTTCAGGTGGAGTCAGTCAGTTGTGAGAATGCAAGAGTCTGAAAAACATCTCAAATGTCAATCTTAGGTTTTGATAATAGTTATGTTATATATAGGAGTAATTGGGGAAGTTACAAATCTTGTGACCTCCAGAACAGTAAATGATTATAGAAAGAGAAGCAGGAGAACAATAGTTAGTTATCATTTAATGATGCCTATATCTTAGCAGAATTCAGATTTGTCCCATAATCCTAATTTTGTGACCTTTAATTAATTTTATAAGGCAATTTCAGTCTCTAAGCAAGGAGGGGTTTAGCTTCCAGAAGGACTGTTATTATCTTTGTTTTAAAGTTAACAAAGGCAGTTATCTTGTGAGGGCAGAAGCAAGGTGGAGTCAGTTAGGTTAGATTTCTCCCACTGCTATAATTTTCACAAGAGTGGTTTCAACAATAATATCCTACCTAACTTTTCTGCATTTTAATCTCTTCTACTTTGTTAGCCATGGTCTTGAAAGGAAAGAAATAGCACACTTAAATTTATTAATTAGAATAGTTTAATAAAATGTTTATAAAGTTGTTGGGATGGTTGGGAAAAAGCAAAAACAAAAAAGAAAAAATTGCAGTAGTTGGAGGCTAGTAAAAATAGAGTGATTACCACATCCAGGCTTGGAGAATTTAGGACAAGAAGTAGTTATCAGACCCAGGGGAGAGCTACATGGTAGGGGCTATGGCTATTGGAAGTGCTGGTGAAACATAATGAAAAACAAAATCTGTCAGTTCCAAAAAGTTCTTTACAAAGGTAAAAGGAAAAAAAAATTATTATTGAATAAGCATTAAACTAGAACATGACTTGCATCATAGGCAATTTGCTAAGAGATTTCAAAGGCAGTAAAAAAACTTAGTCTTTTATTCAATATAATACATATATATTCACAAGATAATAACTTGTCCTCAAGTAAGAGGACTTGACAGCAACATTTGTCATAAACACTTCATCATAAATTCGCCTGGCTATTAGGGTGGCCATCAGTGTTAGTTAATTGACTATATATGACGGAAAACTAAACCTCACATTTCTTAATGACAGGAGATAGTTTTGCAACTTACAGTGAGGTGCCTACCGAAGTTACCCTTCCACTAAAATCTGAAGATAATAGCACTATCTTCTTTGACTACATTTCAAAGAGATAGTCCCCACATATTTAAGTAAGACATTTTTGAGGTAAAAGCTAGCAAAACTCTTATCTAGGTCTTAAAAAGATATACATACATTTCAAATAGATAGAGACAGAATGTATAATTACAAGTTTTCTAAGTAAATACTCTAAGGGAGGGGAGGGAAGTCTCTTTCCTTGTTTGCAAAAGGGAGTATGAAACCCCTTATTTTTAATTTGTATTTGACCTTACAAGCAAGATGGAGGAAACCCACAATGACTTCTCAGAGAAGCCAAAGAAATAGTTATCTTCTCAGAAAAGCCAAAGAAATATCACTCTTCTTATAGCTTCTAGATCTCTCAGTGCCTCCCTATTAGTGTCTTAATCTTGGCTTTCAGATTTTTGTGAAAGCAATGACTAAAACACATACTCACGTACAGGTATATCATTCAGTAGGTGACACAAGAAGTGAGTAGGAGGAACCAGAAAGAATGAAATAAGAAAAGGAAAAGTTAATACAAACGTGCATTGCTGAATTTGGTCCTCTCCAGAGGCAACTGGGGCTTCATCCTTCTTGGGACTTCTCGGTAACACACAGAATGACTCTTAGATAGGTCAGCAAAAGATTAATGGGAAAAAGCATTTATCCATCACTCCCATTTCCCATTGTTTGAGGGTTAACACGGGGTATTAACTTCTTCCACACTTTCAACTGTGCTTATAGCAATACCATGTGGGCTTCTGCTGTCATCTCATGTCACAGTAAATGAACTATCAAGGCTTGGGCTTGAAGCAAGAGGCTACTAAAGGGAAGGAAGTCAAAACCTTTAGGTAAATGCTCAGGGAGTTAAAAACCTGTAGGTAAATGCTCAGCTCTAGCTGAAAAGGGGAATGTGAGGCTGAACTCAAGAAGTAGCTAATGTACCTCTGTTGGGCATACCCAACTAAGAGCCAAAAGAAAGGAAGTCAGTTGATGCCATACATATGGGGCAAACTCCTGGGGCAGAGAGCAGGATGGAGACTAAATCTGGAGGTACAAATAGAAGATATTCAATATACTTCCTCTACAGGCTATTTTTAAAACCATTGCCAGAATGATCTTTTTAAAACCTAAGTCAGAGCATATCGTTTCCCTGCTCAAAACCCTATTTTCTTACTTCTATTTATGTTTTTTCTACATCACAAATTGAAATCAAATTTGTTAGGAAGCAAATAGATGTTCAGTTGGCAATATATGGAGAATAATTGTGGTATGCTAAAATGAAATGCCACATACATATTTGAGGCATGAATATTGCACTGAAAATCACATTTGAACATAGAATTTAGTTACTAACTGTCACTATGTAGTTTTATATATTTGAAAACATGAAAATATTAATCAGTTCTGGAATGTAAAATTAAGCAGATATTTAGCAGCAGAAAAAAAAGACAGGATATAGCTCTTAGGTTAAAATTACTGAAACTCGTGGTATCTTATTAAGAACATTTACCCTGACTGCGTGAATAATCTGCTTTTTAAAATTATTATTATTGACTTGTTTAAAGGCTATTTCTAACCATTTAACTTTGAATTTTTGTTTAATATAATGTCCCCACTAAAGATGACTAAATTATGTTCAAATACTTGTATGACTGCATACTACAGAAAATTATTTTTATAGTTATTTTTGCCACTACGACAGATAATGGCATTTCAAAAATATAAAGATGGAACATGGTTTCTTTTCTCAGTAAGCTCTCAGCATAGCATAATTGTATATTCTGATAAATGCTATAAATAAAGGTAGAAACAGGCATAATGTCAATACATAGGGCAAATTCTGACTTATTCTTCTGGAGTAAAATGTTGCCTCCAGAAGAAGATTTTTGACATACACCTTCAAAGTGAAGCAGGATATGGCAGAGGAAAAGGTACCTAGCATGAAGATTTTAGAAGTCATGGTTTATTAAAAGGCTACTGGTAGTACAGCAAAATATTGGACTTTCAGACAATTTTATGATGAAGATGAGAAAAAATGGACAGTAAGAGTCATACTACTTTAGCTTTATTTGTCCTCTTAAAGAAAGTTTACTCTTTATCCTACGATGTGATAGCTAGCTACTGAAGGCTTTCCTGCAAGGAGCTAATGATGTCAAGTTTACTCTTTAAAGAAAAAAAAAAAGTACTTTTACATGAAATGCAAGTCTGACTACAGGGGCAATTGGAGCTAGGAAGATCAATTAGAAGCCTATTGCAATTGCAAAAATGAGAGATATAAGTTCCTGAATTAAATTTCTGGCTATAGAAATGGAAAAAGTGAAGGACTTCATTAGCTACTTAACAGGTAGAATCTATCAAATTGGTAACCCAGGAAACCGAAACCAGGCCAACCAAGAGAGAAATCTAGAGAACTCTCACATTTCCAACTTCTGTAGCTGGAAGCATGACAGTCACACAAGGAATGTAGAAAAACTTTTGGGTTAGGTAGAAGATTCAAGAGATGCAAAGCTACCGTTTCAGTTCCTTATCCTTGTTAGAATAAACCTCCCACACTAAGTGCCAGGAAGCAACCACCATTGCTTATGGCCGTAGATTCTGTGGATCAGGAATTCAGAAAAAGCACCACAGAAATGGTTTTTAGCTGCTCTTTGATATCTGTGGCCTCATCTGAGAACACTCGAAGGACTGGAGATGACTCAGACAGCTGTTGTCTAGAACATCTGGAACAGAAGTTCTCAAAATTTGCACTCAAAACACTTTTACATGTTTAAAAATTATTGAAGATGCCCAAAGGGTCTTTGTTTATGTGGATTATAACCATCAATATTCACAATATTAGAAATTAAAACAAAAAACTTTTAAAGTACTTGTTTTTCAATTTAATTAAAATAGAAATGATAAGCTCTCCAATTGGTGTTGTATGTAACTGTGTTAACAGAAATCTTTATTTTCCTGACCAACAAAACACTGTGAGAGGGGTGGCCTTGTTTTCCATTTGGGTAAAATGCTTTACTCTCTGACATAATAGGAAACAGCCAGTTTCTCATGTGTACTTCTGCATCCAATGTTGCAGTGTGTTGTTTTAATTAAAGTATATGAAGAAAATGTGACCTCTCATAGATTTAAAGTTAGAAAATAAAGGAATATTTTAATAGCTCTTCAGATATTTATGAACATTTTCCTTTTATATGATACCAAAGCTTGACAGAAGGCATTTTCTGAAAGTTCAGTTGCAGTATGAAATCTGAAACTGTCTTACTGATTTTTTTGGACTCTGCTATGTTAAAATCCATTAATCTATCTTACACTTGAATGAATCTTGAATGGGCCTTTTACCCATAAATAATTTTTGTAATGCCACACACATGTCATTTGAGTATGTTGTTTCACTAAGCTATGCAGGTCTTCCAAATGCTGATATATTTCATTGTAAAGTATCAAAAAATACCATTTATTAAAATTATCACCTATTTCATCAGAAGTGCTTTGGGAAGCTGTCAAACTCATAGCAGATAAAAACTCAAAATTTATCATTGACAATCAGTGCTGTCAATTATTTTCCTTAAAATAATACTTTTCTTTTTCAAGCAAATATCTTCCAAATACCTAATGCTGAATAACCATAGATTTTGGGTTCATTCTTTCGTGTAAAAATGGTGTTCCGTGAAAAAAGCACACATTCCAGCCCACAATTCAATTGCACAAGTGTTTTTCCTTGAGACAAGTTTCATACTTAGTATGCAGCTTTAATAGTTTGCTAAGGCTATCATAAAAAAAATCACCAACTGTGTAGTTTCATCTACTTTCTTCCCAGTTCCGAAGGCTAGAAGTCAAAGATCAAGGTGCCAGAAGATTTGGTTTCCTCTGAGACTTCTGTCTTTGGCTTGTGGATAGTCACCTTTTCACTGTATGCTTAAGTGGTTTCTTCCATGCATGTGCACCTCTCTCTCTCTTTCTCTGTCCTAATGTCTTACAAGAATACCTACATTTTAGGCCGGGCACAGTGGCCTAAAATTACACGCCTGTAATTCCAACACTTTGGGAGATCAAGGCGAGTGGATCACTTGAGGTCAGGAGTTCAAGACCAGCCTGGCCAACATGGTGAAACCCCATCTCTACTAAAAATACAAAAATCAGCCAGGTGTGGTGGCACATGCCTGTAATCTCAACTACTTGGGAGACTGAGGCCGGAGAATTGCTTGAACTTGGGAGGTGCAGTGAGCTGAGATCGCACCACTGCACTCCAGCCTGGGCTACAGAGTGAGACTCCTCTGTCTCAAAAATAAATAAATAAATAAAAATAAAGAATACCTATATATTGGATTAAAGCCCACCCTAAAGACCACATTTTTACTCAAGCACCTCTTCAAAGGCGTTATCTTCAAATACTGTCACTTTCTGAAATATGGAGGGTTAGGGCTTCAATATCTAAATCTTGGGGGAACACAATTCAGCCAAGAACAGCAGAAAAACAGTTTATGTATACTATTCATCATGCCACATAAAATGTTAGAAAAATGAGTATTAAAGAGTTATTTCATAAAATTATTTTTTCTGCACCATCAAGGATATGTATGAAGATATGACAATGACATTTTTTTCCTGCAAGTACATGGGAGTGAAGAATTTTAAGATTAATATATCAGCGTGATGCCTCTGTACTGATTCATGCTAAGGCACCAGTGGTTTTACCTATCACTAATTTCACATCACTTCAAATGTCAACACAGTGAAAACGGTATAGAGTGTGTTAGCATTAAGAAACAATTCTGATTTCACAGATCTTTTAGGAAAATTTCAGTGGCTCTTGAAGTTCCATGCACTAAACTTTGACAAACACTGATAATTACTTACATGACTGCAAATAGATAATTTGAAGGATGGACTTAGCTAGAATGATAGACAGGCATACCTAGACTTGACTTCTTCACACAGCTTGAGTTACCTTGCAGCATGGAGCTTCCGGATAGTTGGAGATCTTAAATTATATTGTTGTGAATGCTGCAGCAAAGCAGAGGCTGAGTGGCATTTTATGATTTAGTCTCTGCAGTGACATCCATCACTTTTATCATATTCTGTTGTTTAAGTAGTCACAAGTCCACCCATAATCCAGGGAAGGAGACACTGACCCCCACCTCTCAATGGCAAGATTACCTAAGAATTTACAAACATATTTTAAAATTTCCACAGACTGATTTTTGGCCATAAGTTATTTATAGTCTTCTGCCATGCAAAATGCACTCACTCCTCCAAAGACCTCTGTCAAAATTTGATCCCATTATAACATCAGGTTCATGATTCAGGGTCTTGTCATGTAAATCATGTCTAGGTGTAAACAAAGTGCCTTGGGTTTGGTTCATCAGTATAGTTTCTTTTGATTTAAAGACCTATAGTCTATGGTCTAAAGAGACCATTTATCTGCCCCAAAATCACCCAGCTTACAACAGTTTTCAGGAATGGGATAGCACAGCAGACACTTCTACTTACAAAGAACAAAAAGGGTACATTAGTTAAGTTTCTCCAGAAAAAAATAGAACTAAAAGGAAATATAAAGAATAGAAATATTCTTTATTTTCTCTCTCTGGATCTCTCTGTCTCTTATTATAAGATATTGGCTTACATGATCATAGAGGCTGAGAGGTTTCAGGATCTGCTCTCTGAAGCTTGCAACCTGGAGGCCCAGGAAAGCTGAGAGCTGGATACCTGAGAGTACAGATTCCAGTCCCTGTCTGAAGACTTAAGAACTTGTAATGCGAAGGACAGGAGATCTAGCAGTGGGGCAGCATTAATTAACCTTTCTTTGCCTTTTTGTTCTATTCAGCCCCTCAACCCAGTGGACGACGCCCACTGGCATTGGAGAGGGCCACCTGTTTTACCACCAATTCAAATGCTAATGTCTTCTGGAAAATCTCTCACAGACACACCCACAAATAATGTTTAACCAGCTATCTGGACTTGTGGCCCAATCAAGTTAACACTTAAAATTAACTCTCACAGAGGGGAAATGGGAGGCACATAGCAGACACTTGCTATTAGTAATTCTAAAATTTGATAGAGTACCTCTCACTGGTTCCTTGATTAGGGTCCTTTCCTACTCCCTTCTCTGCTGCTTTTAACTCTGCCCATTGAACTTTTAATTATGCCAAGGCATCTTTCCTATACCATAGGAAATGCCCCATTTTGTAGCTGAGTAGTTTTCTTGACCTCTTCTTTGTCCTAGAAATTTTGGGGGTTCAGAAGCCTCTTTTTATTTTGTCGTGATTCTAGTTTTTCATCTATTCACACAAAATTTTCAGGTTTCCTTTTGTAAATGCAGTCCTTGATCCTCTATTTATAGAGTGCTTAATATGTGAAGGCAAGATTAGCCACTGGGATGTAGAAATTAACAGAATAGGCATAGTTTCTGCCATTATGGAGAATAGAATCTAATTCGACAGCTTTTCATCATTAAGATTCACCACACAACAAAAGTAAAAGTCTCCAGAAAATATCTATCAGAAGAATAATCCTATTCTGCATGGTTAAGGGAGGCTTCTTTAAGGAAGTGACATTTAAGCAAATATCTAAAGGATGAATACAAATTAACTTTAATGTGTTCACTATTTCTGTATTAGTGCTGTATATGTTTTGGACATTTAATTAATACCTTCTGATAGCTAAAATATTGTTATTTTTAATATAAATCTAAAACAATCCACAAAATATGCATTTTTATTCATATCTCTCAAGACTAGCAAATATAGAGGGGAGAGATTTTCTTCGCTTTCTGTGGCAGAAGTAGTCATTATAATTTATCCTTACGCAACTAAATCTATATGCAGCAATATTGCCGTGGCAGTCGTGGTAAGCACACATATACTCACATGAGTGATTATTCTTCATCATTTGATCTCTTCCATAAAAAGAATAAAAGTTACTGTTGAAATAAATAAGAATAAGGAATAGAGCTTATGGTTATGGGCCTAGGGCCTATGATTAAATATTTAACAAGGTTCCATTGGAAGCTTGCATTTTCAGGGATTTATTGTTCTGATAAAATTTGCTGGGATTAAACTAGGCAGACAGCAACTTTTTATTTTTTTTTAATCTAGGTAAAATTGGTTTGCCTGTTTTGTGTTATGGAAGTTTAAAGGAAAAAAAAACATGATATTTCTAGTCTTCAATTATATCTGAGCACTTTTACTCAGTGTGAGTCTAAATTTAAAAAGTAGTAATGATAATAAAATAAAAAGATGGGTTTATAGACATGTATTTCATGACAGAAAATGAGAGTATGAAATAGGTTTCTCATAATTGAATGGGTTTTAACTAATTGTAATTTCTTTTCTTTCACAAAGAATTGTGTGGCAAATGAAAACTGGGACTGGCTGTATGGTATCATGTATTTAGTACCATTTCTACCCTATAGCAGTTGATTTCATCTTCACAAGTGGGTTGATAGATTATTCTGTTTAGGACATTTGCACCTCCTGGCTTTTAATTTGGCCTGGTATTAGAATAGACATTTGTAACAGTATTATTTTGTGTGTGCATGTGTCCAGAAATTTAATGGTTTTTTATGCAATGTCCTTTTTAAAAATAACTAATAGCACTGGGCCAAGAAAGCAATTTTCACTCTTTGTTTCTAATAAAAAGTATAAATTCATCAGTACAATTAAAGGACATTTTTTGACATTGTTATTTTATATAAAACAAGGGAGCAAATATGGAAAAATAACAAACAATATGATTAGAGTATATGTAGACTTGTCACCAATTCTTGGTTACCATATTCCCACTGTGATATTTGGAAGTGTAATTTAATATAGAATAATAATTCATTACATAGTAACAAATATATAAAGATTATTATGCTGAAAATTTTTATCAGAAAAAGAATTAGAGAGCTGAAATAGTTTAAATAAAGGTGGATCATTTGAGGGCTAAGGAAGAATAGGAAAATGAATGAAAAAAATCAAGCTTATTCTGAAAGTTTTGAGTTCATATGTCCATTAACATACTAGAGAAAGATAAGATATGGATTTTTGTTGATTTTTTTTCTAATTTTTAAATTTTTTTAGAGACAAGTTCTCATTCTGTTGCCCAGACTAGAGGGTACAGTGGTACGATCATAGCTCAATGCAGCCTCCAACTTCTGGTCTCAAGAGATCCTCCCACCTTAGCCTCTTGAGTAGCTGGAACTATAGGTGTGTGCCACCATATCCAGCTAATTTTTTTTTTTTTGGTAGAGGTTGGATCTTGCTATGTTGCCCAGGCTGTTCTCAAACTTCTGGATTCAAGCAATCCTTCTACTTCAGCTTCCAGTGCAAGTCACTGCACCTGGCCCAAAAATAAGGTACATTTGAAAAATCAAAAGCAGACACACTGATGGGAAGTGTGATGGTGGATGGAATTAGAGATTGCCATAAAGAATCCAGTGTAGCCAACGTGGAGTAGGAAAACTGAGTTTGAAACTTGAGAAAGGTCAGGGCAGCAGAGATAGAGTGAGAAGCCAGCTACAAAGAGGTGACATTAGATAAATTGGCTCAGGAACAGAGGGATTAAGGAGACAATAGGGTAGTCCCATTAATTGTCCATTGTGGAATATGAATATTTAAGGGGAAGACTGAGGAAGAGGAGTTGGAAAAGTTAGATAATAAGTTCATTGAGAAAGAAAGAAAACAGAAAAGAAATAACTTGCTCAAGTGCATGTGTATAGTAAGTTTCTGAGGTAGGTTGGCATAGATGTGTGGAGGATCTTCTGTGGGGTACAGACTCTGCTAGACAGTGCTAAATACACGGGCTTGAAAAGATTCAGTCTTTATTTAAACAAGCTTGCAATGGCAAATAGTTATAAATGAGATTTTTTTAGATATTATAGAAATCATTTGGTGAAGCTAACATCAGAAAAGATATTGAATCAATATTAGAATGGAAAATGAGAATTTTCTGTCTTTATAAAAGTACATGGTTTGTAAACCTATTTTTCTGAAGCAGTTGTGAATTTCATACACAATTTCCTGATATTTTTTTCCATTTGACTTTGGGGGAGATAATTGAATGCAAAGATCAGCTGAACTCTGGAGGCAATTAACATCTGATTTAAATTTAGTCTTCCATGGAGCTTGGGTGATTAGACTACCACTTAGCAGGAATGTATCTGTAGGATAGCCAGGGGGCATGCACACCTGTTATCACTACAGCTGGTTGGCAAATGTCATCGCTACTTCATATAAATAAAGCAATGAAATGGATAAACAGCATTTCACAGACATATTATGAAGTCATTGTAGGGTGTTTTGATGATTTGTGCATTTCTTCATAAATTAACACTGTATATTTGTTAAAATGATATAGTAACACTTAAAGAAAACATATGCTCAGCAAGTAATTTAGTCATTATAGAATGTAACATTCATCTACAAGTTAAAGTGTTTTTTTTCTTATTATGGATATAAAACCTGTATCTCACTAAAAGAATAAGTGAATAGGCTGGCAAAATGAACAGGATAAACAAATATTTAGATGTTATCTATAAAATGAGGCTAGATAATACAGAGGCAATGTGTCAAACCATGTATTTTCATCTCTTTTAATGTTCTGGCTAAATTATGATAAGCTATATAGTAGGCGTAATAAAAATTTCCTGGGAGGGCCAAGGGAAATATGTTTAAAACCATCATTTTTATAAAATGTAGATGAAAGTGATTGATACTACATTATTGATAAGATTATTATCAAATACACATAAAAGAATATACATCTAATGATTGTTGCTAGGTAATACTTTGTGTGTACTGTGCTATCTCATAAGAGTTTATTTCGAGATATTAAATTACAGTTAATTTATAAACTAGAAATAAGAAAACAAGCACCTGAGGTCAGGAGTTCAAGACCAGCCTGGCCAACATAGAGAAACCCCGTCTCTACTAAAAATACAAAATTAGCTGGGTGTGTTGGCACATGCCTGTAATCCCAGCTACTCATGGGGCTGAAGCAGGAGAATCGCTTGAACACAGGAGGCAGAGGTTGCAGTAAGCTGAGATCGCCCCATTGCGCTCCAGCCTGGGCAACAAGAGCAAAACTCCATCTCAAAAAAACTAAAAAGAAAAAGAAAAAAAAAATGCTGATATTTGAATGACTCTATGTGTTAGGTTAGTTAGGCTCTGAGAAAGAGTGGACCTTCTGAGCCTCCCTAAGCCCCACTCATCTACCCTGATGGGTAACATCTGAGCAGCACTGTAATCTCTTCTAGAAAGTTCTGATAGACAATTTTAAGGGAGTAATGAGTGGAATGACTTAGAGGATTAACTGAATATAACACCATTTTTCTTATCATTATTACCCCTTTGTCAGTAGAATGATAACCCAACTTACCATCTCATTGTTGAACCTCCCTAATCCCCCAGTCTGGCTCCTTCCTATCCATGCAAACTTCTCTTCTGTTGCCCTGTTGATAGATACTGTCTGTTCCAGCTACACACGTTTCTTCAGTTTGTACTGTCACACAGTCTTGACTCCAATATTTTGCCCTTCCTAAAACACTTTGCCCTTGCCCTTTGACCTATCCAAGTGCCAACCATAACTGAACACTCAGTCTCACCTCCTTCATTAGGCTTTCTTTTATTGCTCCATTCTTCATTGATCTCTCTACTTCAAATGTTTATTGGCTATAACTACCTGTAGAATTCGTTTAGCAATTCATTAAATTTTCACACAAGACAGATTTTACAATTGTTCCAAGGTTTAGATCATGTCTACATAAATAGATTGTTTTCTTCTAGAAGGCTTCAGTGTTTTATACCTTTCTTCTCAGCACAGTAGTATTTTGATGAATACTTGTTAAATTAAAAACAAGGGTGGAGTCAAGATGGCTGAATAGGAAGAGCTCCAGTCTACAGCTCCCAGCGTGAGCGACGCAGAAGATGGGTGATTTCTGCATTTCCAACTGAGATAGCGGGTTCATCTCACTAGGGAGTGCTGGACAGTGGGTGTAGGTCAGTGGGTGCAGTGCACTGTGCGTAAGCCGAAGCAGGGTGAGGCATCACCTCACCTGGGAAGCGCAAGGGGTCAGGGAATTCCCTTTTCTAGTCAAAGAAAGGGGTGACAGATGGCACCTGGAATATCAGGTCACTACTACCCTAATACTGAGCTCTTCCAACGGGCTTAACAAATGGCACACCAGGAGATCATATCCCACATCTGGCTCGGAGGGTCCTACGCCCATGGAGCCTCGCTCCTTGCTAGCACAGCAGTCTGAGATCAAACTGCAAGGTGGCAGCAAGGCTGGGGGAGGGGCGCCCACCATTGCTTAGGCCTGAGTACATAAACAAAGCGGCCAGGAAGCTCGAACTGGGTGGAGCCCACCACAGCTCAAGGAGGCCTGCCTGCCTCTGTAGGTTCCACCTCTGGGGGCAGGGCACAGACAAACAAAAGACAGCAATAACCTCTGCAGTCTTAAATTTCCTTGTCTGACAGCTTTGAAGAGAGTAGTGGTTCTCCCAGCACGCAGCTTGAGATCTGAGAATGGGCAGACTGCCTCCACAAGAGGGTCCCTGACCCCTGAGTAGCCTAACTGGGAGGCACCCCCCAGTAGGGGCAGACTGACACCTCACATGGCCAGGGACTCCTGTGAGACAAAACTTCCAGAGGAACCATCAGGCAGCAGCATTTGTGGTTCACCAATATCTGCTGTTCTGCAGCCACCGCTGCTGATACCCAGGCAAACAGGGTCTAGAGTGGACCTCCAGTAAACTCCAACAGACCTGCAGCTGAGGGTCCTGACTGTTAGAAGGAAAACTAACAAGCAGAAAGGACATCCACGCCAAAAACCCATCTGTGTGTCACCATCATCAAAGACCAAAGGTAGATAAAACCACAAAGATGGGGAAAAAACAGAGCAGAAAAACCGGAAACTCTAAAAATCAGAGCGGCTCTCCTCCTCCAAAGGAACACAGCTCCTCACCAGCAATGGAACAAAGCTGGACGGAGAATGACTTCAATGAGCTGAGAGACGAAGGCTTCAGAAGATCAAACTACTCTGAGCTAAAGGAGGAAGTTCAAACCAATGGAAAAGAAGTTAAAAACTTTGAAAAAAAATTAGACAAATGGATAACTGGAATAATCAATGCAGAGAAGTCCTTAAAGGACCTGATGGAGCTGAAAACCAAGGCACGAGAACTACGTGATGAATGCACAAGCCTCACTAACCGATGTGATCAACTGGAAGAAAGGGTATCAGTGATGGAAGACGAAATGAATGAGATGAAGCATGAAGAGAAGTTTAGAGAAAAAAGAATAAAAAGAAATGAAAAAAGCCTCCAAGAAATATGGGACTATGTGAAAAGACCAAATCTACGTCTAATTGGTGTACGTGAAAGTGACGAGGAGAATGGAACCAAGTTGGAAAACACTCTGCAGGATATTATCCAGGAGAACTTTCCCAATCTAGCAAGGCAGGCCAACATTCAAATTCAGGAAATTCAGAGAACGCCACAAAGATACTCCTCGAGAAGAGCAACTCCAAGACACATAATTGTCAGATTCACCAAAGGTGAAATGAAGGAAAAAATGTTAAGGGCAGCCAGAGAGAAAGGTCGGGTTACCCACAAAGGGAAGCCCATCAGACTATCAGCTGATCTCTTGGCAGAAACTCTACAAGCCAGAAGAGAGTAGGGACCAATATTCAACATTTGTAAAGAAAAGAATTTTCAACCCAGAATTTCATATCCAGCCAAACTAAGCTTCATAAGTGAAGGAGAAATAAAAAACTTTACAGACAAGCAAATGCTGAGAGATTTTGTCACCACCAGGCCTGCCCTAAAAGAGCTCCTGAAGGAAGCACTAAACATGGAAAGGAACAACCAGTAACAGCCACTGCAAAAACATGCCAAATTGTAAAGACCATCAAGGCTAGGAAGAAACTGCATCAACTAACGAGCAGAATAACCAGCTAACATCATAATGACAGGATCAAATTCACACATAACAATACTAACCTTAAATGTAAATGGGTTAAATGCTCCAATTAAAAGGCACAGACTGGTAAATTGGATAAGGAGTCAAGACTCATCAGTGTGCTGTATTCAGGAAGCCCATCTCACGTGCAGAGACACACATAGGCTAAAAAAGTGATGGAGGGAGATCTACCAAGCAAATGGAAAACAAAAAAAAGGCAGGGGTTGCAATCCTAGTCTCAGATAAAACAGACTTTAAACCAACAAAGATCAAAAGAGACAAAGAAGGCCATTATATAACGGTAAAGGGATCAATTCAACAAGAAGAACTAACTATCCTAAATATATATGCACCCAATACAGGAGCACCCAGATTCATAAAGCAAGTCCTTAGTGACCTACAAAGAGACTTAGACTCCCACACAGTAATAATGGGAGACTTTAACACCCCACTGTCAACATTAGACAGATCAACGAGACAGAAAATTAACAAGAATATCCAGGAATTGAACTCAGCTCTGAACCAAGTAGACCTAAGAGACATCTACAGAACTCTTCACCCCAAATCAACAGAATATACACTCTTTTCAGCACCACACCTATTCCAAAATTGACCACATAGTTGGAAGTAAAGCACTCCTCAGCAAATGTAAAAGAACAGAAATTATAACAAACTATCTCTCAGACCACAGTGCAATCAAACAGGAACTCAGGATTAAGAAACTCACTCAAAACCGCTCAACTACATGGAAACTGAAGAACCTGCTCCTGAATGACTACTGGGTACATAAGGAAATGAAGGCGGAAATGAAGATGTTCTTTGAAACCAACGAGAACAAAGACACAACATACCAGAATCTCTGGGACACATTTGAAACAGTGTGTAGAGGGAAATTTATAGCACGAAATGCCCACAAGAGAAAGCAGGAGAGATCTAAAATTGACACCCTAACAGCACAATTAAAAGAACTAGAGAAGCAAGAGCAAACACATTCAAAAGCTAGCAGAAGGGAAGAAATAACTAAGACCAGAACAGAACTGAAGGAAATAGAGACACAAAAAACCCTTTCAAAAAATCAATGAATCCAGGAGCTGGTTTTTTGAAAAATCAACAAAATTGATAGACTGCTAGCAAGACTAATAAAGAATAAAAGAGAGAAGAATCAAATAGATGCAATAAAAATGACAAAGGGGATATCACCACCAATCCCACAGAAATACAAACTACCATCAGAGAATACTATAAACACCTCTATGCAAATAAACTAGAAAATCTAGAAGAAATGGATAAATTCCTCGACACATACACCCTCCCAAGACTAAACCAGGAAGAAGTTGAATCTCTGAATAGACCAATAACAGGCTCTGAAATTGAGGCAATAATTAATAGCTTACCAACCAAAAAAAGTCCAGGACCAGAAGGATTCACAGCCGAATTCTACCAGAGGTACAAGGAGGAGGTGATACCATTCTTTCTGAAACTATTCCAATCAATAGAAAAAGAGGGAATCCTCCCTAACTCATTCTATGAGGCCAGCATCATCCTGATACCAAAGCCTGGCAGAGACACAACAAAAAAAGAGAATTTTAGACCAATATCCTTGATGAACATTGATGCAAAAATCCTCAGTAAAATAGTGGCAAACTGAATCCAGCAACACATCGAAAAGCTTATCCACCATGATCAAGTGGGCTTCATCCCTGGGATGCAAGGTGGGTTCAACATATGAAAATCAATAAACGTAATCCATCATGTAAACAGAACCAAAGACAAAAACCACATGATTATCTCAACAGATGCAGAAAAGGCCTTTGACAAAATTCAACAACCCTTCATGCTAAAAACTCTCAATAAATTACGTATTGATGGGACGTATCTCAAAATAATAACAGCTATCTATGACAAACCCACAGCCAATATCATACTGAATGGGCAAAAACTGGAAGCATTCCCTTTGAAAACTGGCACAAGACAGGGATGCCCTCTCTCACCACTCCTATTCAACATAGTGTTGGAAGTTCTGGCCAGGGCAATCAGGCAGGAGAAGGAAATAAAGGGCATTCAATTAGGAAAAGAGGAAGTCAAATTGTCCCTGTTTGCAGATGACATGATTGTATATCTAGAAAACCCCATCATCTCAGCCAAAAATCTCCTCAAGCTGATAAGCAACTTCAGCAAAGTCTCAGGATACAAAATCAATGTACAAAAATCACAAGCATTCTTACACACTAATAACGGACAGACAGCCAAATCATGAGTGAACTCCCATTCACAATTGCTTCAAAGAGAATAAAATACCTAGGAATCCACCTTACAAAGGATGTGAAGGACCTCTTTAAGGAGAACTACAAACCACTGCTCAATGAAATAAAGAAGGATACAAACAAATGGAAGAACATTCCACGCTCATCGGTAGGAAGAATCAATATGGTGAAAATGGCCATACTGCCCAAGGTAATTCATAGATTCAATGCTATCCCCATCGAGCTACCAATGACTTTCTTCACAGAATTGGAAAAAACTACTTTAAAGTTCATATGGCACCAAAAAAGAGCCCGCATCGCCAAGTCAATCCTAAACCAAAAGAACAAAGCTGGAGGCAGCACACTACCTGACTTCAAACTATACTACAAGTCTACAGTAACCATAACAGCATGGTACTTATAACAAAACAGAGATATAGACCAATGGAACAGAACAGAGCCCTCAGAAGTAATGCCACATATCTACAACTATCTGATCTTTGACAAACCTGAGAAAAACAAGCAATGGGGAAAGCATTCCCTATTTAATAAATGGTGCTGGGAGAACTGGCTAGCCATATGTAGAAAGCTGAAACTGGATCCCTTCCTTACACCTTATACAAAAATTAATTCAAGATGGATTAAAGACTTACATGTTAGACCTAAAACCATAAAAACCCTAGAAGAAAACCCAGGCAATACCATTCAGAACATGGACATGGACAAGGACTTCATGTCTAAAACAGCAAAAGTAATGGCAACAAAAGCCAAAATTGACAAATGGGATCTAATAAAACTAAAGTGCTTCTGCACAGCAAAGGAAACCACCATCAGAATGAACAGGCAACCTACAGAATGGGAGAAAATTTTTGCAACCTACTCATCTGACAAAGGGCTAATATCCCGAATCTACAATGAACTCAAACAAATTTACAAGCAAAAAACAACCCCATCAAAAAGTGGGCAAAGGATTTGAACAGACACTTCTCAAAAGAAGACATTTATGCAGCCAAAAAATACGTGTAGAAATGCTCATCATCACTGGCCATCAGAGAAATACAAATCAAAACCACAATGAGATACCATCTCACACCAGTTAGAATGATGATCTTTAAAAAGTCAGGAAACAACAGGTGCTGGAGAGGATGTGGAGAAATAGGAACACTTTTACACTGTTGGTGGGATGGTAAACTAGTTCAACCATTGTGGAAGTCAGTGTGGCAATTCCTCAGGGATCTAGAACTGGAAATACTATTAGACCCAGCCATCCCATTACTGGGTATATACCCAAAGGATTATAAATCATGCTGCTATAAAGACAGATGCACACATATGTTTATTGCGGCACTTCATAATAGCAAAGACTTAGAACCAACCCAAATATCCAACAATGATAGACTGGATTAAGAAAATGTGGCACATATACACCATGGAATACTATGCAGCCATAAAAAGTGATGAGTTCATGTCCTTTGTAGTGACATGGATGAAGCTGGAAATCATCATTCTCAGCAAACTATCGCAAGGACAAAAACCCAAACACCGCATGTTCTCACTTATAGGTGGGAATTGAACAATGAGAACACATGGACACAGGAAGGGGAACATCACACACCAGGGACTGTTGTGGGGTGGGGGAGGCGGGAGAGATAGCATTAGGGGATATACCTAATGCTAAATGACGAGTTAATGCGTGCAGCACACCAACATGGCACATGTATACATATGTAACTAACCTGCACGTTGTGCCCATGTACCCTAAAACTTTAAGTATAATAATAATTTAAAAAGCTAAAATAAGAAATAAAAATTAAAATTAAAAACAAATAAGAAAAGTAAGTGATATTGTAACAGGCTTATTTTAAGAAAATTTAGCAATATATACTATAATAATAATTATTATTAATAATAACAATATTACTACAACCAATAATCCTAAAAACACAAATTGGTCTTTCTGGCCAGCATAGGGCTAGTTTAATACACAAGCTATGACCAAACAACACAATTCATATGCAGTTCATTTAGGTACCCTGATTAATAAAAACAATGTAGGCAGCCAAATCTAGTGTAACTAAATGTAACTACGAAATAGTAATACGGTCAGTCTAATAATATTCTGCAGAGATATAGCCAAAAATTCCTATTTACCATTGATTGCTTTTCTCCATTTATCCATACATGAGACTATTATGTTCTTCCTATTAATGTAAAATTTGTTATTTCCTTTTTGTCAAAGATGTCAAAAGCCTGCCTATAAATAAAAGAATGGCATCTTTGGTTGCTGTCCTCTTGGAAATGATCAAAAGAGTAAGGTATAAAGAAATAGCCCAGTTTTCCTATTTCTTCACCATTTTCAATGACTAAATAAAGCTAAGTTTTGCTTACAGATAACCTGTGATATGCATTTGGGATTGCAAATGAGTGTACATCTAACATCTTACTATCAATATTCCATCCATATTAAACCCACTGTGATTTGATCTATCTGTTATACTTCTTTAAAAATTAATTTCAAATTATATGTTATCTACCCACACTGTAGCTTTTAAAGGAAATCATTTTTTAATTATGCTAAGATTAATGATTGTAATATTTCCTGGTTAAGAATTTCATTTACTCAGAATGGAAATTAAATTATATGTTAAAATGAACAGCTTGTGTTTTATAGAGTAAAAGAGTCTGAGTTTGGTAACATTACTTTCTGGGATATATTGAAAGGACTTATAAGTAATATTGAATGTTAAAATGTATTCTTATTATATTAATATTACTCTTATTACTGTTTTTACTATCAATTTATAAGAACCTCCCTTACTAATTTACAAACCTTCTGACCTTTCAAATTTGTAAGTTTCCTTGACAATATTAAATGTGCTGTTAAGCATTTTTGAATTTTACTGTATCCAACTGAAATCAAAATACTATAAATGATATATTCCCCTGATTATCCTTGCTCAAACTGAGCCCACATTTTAATATGCTAAGATCAAAGTCTATATAAATGGTCACCTGAAGACAAGTTAACAATTTCCAGTGGTATAAAACAAAGGTACGTTATAACCCATTTCTCTTAAACTTGTATGTTAATGACTCACAGCTGCTCCTGGAAGATTTGGGTTCCTGTTCTTTTACTCTGAGGAAAGAATATTTGGTGTTTTTCTTCATACCAATGATATGATTTTGTTGTCACTTACTATACATAGCTTCAACGTGTCTCACTACAAAATATTGTTAGAAAAATGGTTCAAGAGAACTATTCTAATACTAAAATGATTATTTTGTGCATATAATGACAATATCTAACCAGTCTATTTCCAACTACTTTTTACTGAGATCATTTGTAATTAATCTACATGAAAGTATGATACCAGAATCCAAACTAATAAACAGTAAATATTAGTGCAGTGCTTTACCGAGATTTTTAAATGGTGATTTAGTAATTAGTAACACTTTCTTTAATATTTTTATAGACAAGATCATTGAGTTTGGTCTACAGGTAGATATTATGGTCATTGTATCTCTTGTGTTAGAACAGACTCGAACAATTTTTGAAAAATAATTATGCTTGAGGGCTAGTGTAGAGGTAGCATGATTATCTCATCAGGTATCAGCTTACATTATGTTTATATAAGAATGTCACTATTTTCTTCACTCGCAATATGTTTTTGTTCCCAGATGACAGCAGAGTTTACCTGCATTCCAGGCTTTAGCACAAAATAGAACCTCAGACACTGAGTGGTTGAAGTGATTACCAGTGAGGATGTCCCTGTATTTTACTAGATATATTATGTTTGTTTAACTATTTAATCAGTTGTTTTAGTTTTCATAAACCATCAAGAAGACTTGTGGAGGATTTATTTTACTGAATTTTATGACTGTGCTACTTATTGCCCTGCCTTGAACAGCATGCTATTGTGTTTAAGACAGGAATGGCTTTTTTTTTAGGAAGACATATGGAAGATATTTTTTAAGTCCCAGCACTAGAAAAATGTGACTTTATTAGTATAGTTTTTAAAATATGAAATATAGTGAAGGCTTGTAACTGAACTTGTTCATCTTTGCTTTGACTTCTAGGAAACTCAGAAAATTGTTTATCCATTTATAACAACTTAAGGGATACATTACTACGCATTCTTCTAATAGTTCCTGACTTATTTTTATTGTCACACCCTCAGTTTTACTTTGACCTGAATTTCATATCTATTTCCTTTCTCCAAATTCCTTGGAAATGAGGCATTACTCAATAGAATAATTACTTGAAATACTTCACCTTTAAAAACTCCAAAGTGGATCAAAACTTATCTTAAGAAGGAAAGAAAAATAGATGCCAGTTAGGAGGAAGAGGGAAGGAGCAAAGACATCTATGGAGTTGGAACCAAGTTGGGCATTGCTCAAACATTTCATAAAGTTTCATTTAATCATTATAACAGCCAGGTAAGCTATTTTCATAATAGCCATTATTACTGAAAATTTATTTTTCTACATACTCATTTAAATGATTTGTGTATGTTAAAAAATTTAACACAACACTCATGTAAGATAGGAACTAGGATTATTCATGAGGGGCAAATAGATTTAATATCTTGACCCAGGCCATACAAGTAATGTGCAGAGAAACCAGGATCCAAATCCAGATGTTCCTGCTACAGAGGCTGTATCTTGGCATGCCATGCTTTTCCTTATTATTCCCATTTGACCAGTGAAGAAACTTTGGAACTCTAAATATGTAAGTAATTTGATGTAGACAGTGGGTACTGGAGCCTAGATTCAGACACAGTCTGTTGGCAGTAGAATGTGTGTGTCCTCTGTATCACTCTGCCTTCCAAAACACATTTGATGTTCCAGATATTGCTCTATGCCAATGTTTCGAAAATACTTTTCCATATTAACATATCAATTCTAGTTATTTTAAATGCCTTGCTTGATGATTTTAATTTTTCAGCTATGTCAGCGTTTGTTTTGTCTTGCCTAATGCTCATATTTTGTTGCATTCTTACATATGTGATAATGCTTATAAATTTTGCTTGTATAGATAGTGTCTGTACAAGAACAGTAGAAAGAAAAGAAAATATTATTTACCCCTGATACTTACCCATTCTTCTGTTAGCCAATTTAAGAAGTTGAGTGAATGTAATCTGAGATGTGAGGCTAGGCCTCATTGTAGCTTTCCTTGCATTATTCAAATACTGTCCTCCAAACTTTTATGGCTGTGGTAGATTTTTCCTTTAGCAGGGCTTGAGATTGGCATGTCTCAAGATATCCTGACTCTCAAGTGAGAGCTTGTCTGCACAAATTGGTAGCAGACTTATTCTGAGTGTGAGATTTATTAGGGTTTTTATCCATCATAGCAGGCCACAACATATACTCCTGAAAATCATAATGATCATAGCAATAACATAGCTGAAAGAAAACACTAGCTTGAGCTAGTCAATGTGAGAAAAAAGCCCGCTCTCAAGTGAGAGTCAGGATATCTTTACAAAGGTGATCATCCAGTTCTGCAAACCATGGAAGAGTTCTTTCTCCTTTAGAGATTGACTGACAGGTTTTTGGTCAGTCAGTTTGCTTCCTAGTTTTCTGCCCTTCAGATGATTTCTATTCACCTGCTACTTTGCCAACAGCCTTTGGAAAACATCTATGTATACTTAATGAGGACCTTGAAACTCTCAGAGAAATGTTTTTCAGTTATTCTCATCCTGTCCCCAGTCTTTCAATGTATTGCCCTAATGCTCATATTGGTAGCACTCTTATTCTGAGTTTGAGGTTTATTAGGGTTTCAACCCTTCATAACAGGCCACAACATATGCTCCTGAAAAATCGTCATGATCATAGACATCACATAGCTGAAAGAAAATACTAGCTTGAACTGGTCAGTGTAAGAGCATTTAGATTGATTATCGCATGTTGATAATTTAGATTGATTATCGCATGTTGATAATTCCATGATCTATGGAAGATGTTTATCCAGGACTGATCTATTGTGAGCAGGTTTTGCTTGCTTCTTGGCTAGGCTTAATCTACTATTCGATATTAATATGTTTGTATACCTATATAATAAAAAATATTTTCAAGTTAAAGAGATCTCCTCATAAAAAATATTAGCCAAAAATTAGTCACGTTTCCACATTGATATTTTCTTTTTTTTTAAATTTTTTTTATTATTATACTTTAAGTTTTAGGGTACAGGTGCACAATGTGCAGGTTAGTTACATATATATACATGTGACATGCTGGTGTGCTGCACCCACTAACTCGTCATCTAGCATTAGGTATATCTCCCAATGCTATCCCTCCCCCCTCCCCCCACCCCACAACAGTCTCCAGAGCGTGATGCTCCCTTTCCTGTGTCCATGTGTTCTCATTGTTCAATTCCCACCTGTGAGTGAGAATATGCAGTGTTTGGTTTTTTGTTCTTGCGATAGTTTACTGAGAATGATGATTTCCTATTTCATCCATGTCCCTACAAAGGACATGAACTCATCATTTTTTATGGCTGCATAGTATTCCATGGTGTATATGTGCCACATTTTCTTAATCCAGTCTATCATTGTTTGACATTTGGGTTGGTTCCAAGTCTTTGCTATTGTGAATAGTGCCGCAATAAATATACGTGTGCATGTGTCTTTATAGCAACATGATTTATAGTCCTTTGGGTATATACCCAGTAATAGGATGGCTGGGTCAAATGGTATTTCTAGTTCTAGATCCCTGAGGAATCACCACACTGACTTCCACAATGGTTGAACTAGTTTACAGTCCCACAAACAGTGTAAAAGTGTTCCAATTTCTCCACATCCTCTCCAGCACCTGTTGTTTCCTGACTTTTTAATGATTGCCATTCTAACTGGTGTGAGATGATATCTCATTGTGGTTTTGATTTGCATTTCTCTGATGGCCAGGGATGGTGCGCATTTTTTCATGTGTCTTTTGGCTGTGTAAATGTCTTCTTTTGAGAAGTGTCTGTTCATGTCCTTCGACCACTTTTTGATGGGGTTGTTTGTTTTTTTCTTGTAAATTTGTTTGAGTTCATTGTAGATTCTGGATATTAGCCCTTTGTCAGATGAGTAGGTTGCGAAAATTTTCTCCCATTTTGTGGGTTGCCTCTTCACTCTGATGGTAGTTTCTTTTGCTGTGCAGAAGCTCTTTAGTTTAATTAGATCCCATTTGTCAATTTTGGCTTTTGTTGCCATTGCTTTTGGTGTTTTAGACATGAAGTCCTTGCTCATGCCTATGTCCTGAATGGTAATGCCTAGGTTTTCTTGTAGGGTTTTTATGGTTTTAGGTCTAACATTTAAGTCTTTAATCCATCTTGAATTGATTTTTGTAAAAGGTGTAAGGAAGGGATCCAGTTTCAGCTTTCTACGTATGGCTAGCCAGTTCTCCCAGCACCGTTTATTAAATAGGGAATCCTTTCCCCATTGCTTGTTTTTCTCAGGTTTGTCGAAGATCAGATAGTTGCAGATATGTGGCTTTATTTCTGAGGGCTCTGTTCTGTTCCATTGGTCTATATCTCTGTTTTGGTACCAGTACCATGCTGTTTTGGTTACTGTAGCCTTGTAGTATAGTTTGAAGTCAGGTAGCATGATGCCTCCAGCTTTGTTCTTTTCACTTAGGATTGACTTGGTGATGCGGGCTCTTTTTTGGTGCCATATGAACTTTAAAGTAGTTTTTTCCAATTCTGTGAAGAAAGTCATTGGTAGCTTGATGGGGATGGCATTGAATCTATAAATTACCTTGGGCAATATGGCCATTTTCACGATATTGATTCTTCCTACCCATGAGCATGGAATGTTCTTCCATTTGTTTGTATCCTCTTTTATTTCATTGAGCAGTGGTTTGTAGTTCTCCTTGAAGAGGTCCTTCATGTCTCTTGTAAGGTGGATTCCTAGGTATTTTATTCTCTTTGAAGCAATTGTGAATGGGAGTTCACTCATGATTTGGCTCTCTGTTTGTCTGTTATTGGTGTATAAGAATGCTTGTGATTTTTGTTCATTGATTTTGTGTCCTGAGACTTTGCTGAAGTTGCTTATCCGCTTAAGGAGATTTTGGGCTGAGGCAATGGGGTTTTCTAGATATACAATCATGTCATCTGCAAACAGGGACAATTTGACTTCCTCCTTTCCTAATTGAATACCCTTTATTTCCTTCTCCTGCCTGATTGCCCTGGCTAGAACTTCCAACACTATGTTGAATAGGAGTGGTGAGAGAGGGCATCCCTGTCTTGTGCCAGTTTTCAAAGGGAATGCTTCCAGTTTTTGCCCATTCAGTATGATATTGGCTGTGGGTTTGTCATAGATAGCTCTTATTATTTTGAGATACGTCCCATCAATACGTAATTTATTGAGAGTTTTTAGCATGAAGGGTTGTTGAATTTTGTCAAAGGCCTTTTCTGCATCTATTGAGATAATCATGTGGTTTTTGTCTTTGGTCCTGTTTATGTGCTGGATTACATTTATTGATTTGCATGTATTGAACCCGCCTTGCATCCCAGGGATGAAGCCCACTTGATCATGGTGGATAAGCTTTTTGATGTGCTGCTGGATTCGGTTTGCCAGTATTTTATTGAGGATTTTTGCATCCATGTTCATCAAGGATATTGGTCTAAAATTTTCTTTTTTGGTTGTGTCTCTGCCCGGCTTTGGTATCAGAATGATGCTGGCCTCATGAAATGAGTTAGGGAGGATTCCCTCTTTTTCTATTGATTGGAATAGTTTCAGAAGGAATGTTACCAGTTCCTCCTTGTACCTCTGGTAGAATTCGGCTGTGAAGCCTTCTGGTCCTGGACTCTTTTTGGTTGGTAAGCTATTGATTATTGCCACAATTTCAGCTCCTGTTATTGGCCTATTCGGAGATTCAACTTCCTCCTGGTTTAGTCTTGGGAGAGTGTATGTGTCTAGGAATTTATCCATTTCTTCTAGATTTTCTAGTTTATTTGCACAGAGGTGTTTGTATTATTCTCTGATGTTGGTTTGTATTTCTGTGGGATCGGTGGTGATATCCCCTTTATTTTTTATTGCGTCTGTTTTATTCTTCTCTCTTTTTTTCTTTATTAGTGTTGCTAGCAGTCTATCAATTTTGTTGATCCTTTCAACCAGCTCCTGGATTCATTAATTTTTTGAAGGGTTTTTTGTGTCTCTATTTCCTTCAGTTCTGCTCTGATTTTAGTTATTTCTTGCCTTCTGCTAGCTTTTGGATGTGTTTGCTCTTGCTTCTCTAGTTCTTTTAATTGTGATGTTAGGGTGTCAGTTTTGGATCTTTCCTGCTTTCTCTTGTGGGCATTTAGTGCTATAAATTTCCCTCTACACACTGCTTTGAATATGTCCCAGAGATTCTGGTATGTTGTGTCTTTGTTCTCGCTGGTTTCAAATAACATCTTTATTTCTGCCTTCATTTCATTATCTACCCAGTAGTCATTCAGGAGCAGGTTGTTCAGTTTCCATGTAGTTGAGGGATTTTGAGTGAGTTTCTTAATCCTGAGTTCTAGTTTGATTGCACTGTGGTCTGAGAGATAGTTTGTTATAATTTCTGTTCTTTTACATTTGCTGAGGAGAGCTTTACTTCCATGTATGTGGTCAATTTTGGAATAGGTGTGGTGTGGTGCTGAAAAAAATGCATATTCTGTTGATTTGGGGTGGAGAGTTCTGTAGATGTCTATTAGGTCCACTTGGTGCAGATCTGAGTTCAATTCCTGGGTATCCTTGTTAACTTTCTGTCTCGTTGATCTGTCAAATTTTGACAGTGGGGTGTTAAAGTCTCCCATTATTAATGTGTGGGAGTCTAAGTCTCTTTGTAGGACACTCAGGACTTGCTTTATGAATCTGGGTGCTCCTGTATTGGGTGCATATATGTTTAGGATAGTTAGCTCTTCTTGTTGAATTGGTCCCTTTACCATTATGTAATGGCCTTCTTGGTCTCTTTTGATCTTTGTTGGTTTAAAGTCTGTTTTATCAGAGACTAGGATTGCAACCCATGCCTTTTTTTGTTTTCCATTTGCTTGGTAGATCTTCCTCCATCCTTTTATTTTGAGCCTATGTGTGTCTCTGTATGTGAGATGGGTTTTCAGAATACAACACACTGATGGGTCTTTACTCTTTATCTAATTTGCCAGTCTGTGTCTTTTAATTGGAGCATTTAGTCCATTTACATTTAAAGTTAATATTGTTATGTGTGAATTTGATCCTGTCATTATGATGTTAGCTGGTTATTTTGCTTGTTAGTTGATGCAGTTTCTTCCTAGTCTCGATGGTCTTTACATTTTGGCATGATTTTGCAGCAGCTGGTACCGGTTGTTCCTTTCCATGTTTAGTGCTTCCTTCAGGAGCTCTTTTAGGGCAGGCCTGCTGGTGACAAAATCTCTTAGCGTTTGCTTGTCTGTAAAGTATTTTATTTCTCCTTCACTTATGAAGCTTAGTTTGGCTGGATATGAAATTCTGGGTTGAAAATTCTTTTTTTTAAGAATGTTGATTATTGGCCCCCGCTCTCTTCTGGCTTGTAGAGTTTCTGCTGAAAGATCCGCTGTTAGTCTGATGGGCTCCCCTTTGTGGGTAACCCAACCTTTCTCTCTGCCTTCCCTTAACATTTTTTCTTCATTTCAACTTTGGTGAATCTGACAATTATGTGTCTTGGAGTTGCTCTTCTCGAGGAGTATCTTTGTGGCGTTCTCTGTATTTCCTGAATTTGAATGTTGGCCTGCCTTGCTAGACTGGGGAACATCTCCTGGATAATATCCTGCAGAGTGTTTTCCAAATTGGTTCCATGCTCCCCGTCACTTTCAGGTACACCAATCAGACGTAGATTTGGTCTTTTCACATAGTCCCATAGTTCTTGGAGGCTTTGTTCATTTCTTTTTATTCTTTTTTCTCTAAACTTCCCTTCTTGCTTCATTTCATTCATTTCATCTTCTATCGCTGATACCCTTTCTTCCAGTTGATGGCATCGGCTCCTGAGGCTTCGGCATTCTTCACGTAGTTCTCGTGTATTGGCTTTCAGGTCCATCAACTCCTTTAAGCACTTCTCTGTATTGGTTATTCTAGTTATACATTCATCTAAATTTTTTTCAAAGTTTTTAACTTCTTTGCCTTTGGTTTGAATTTCCTTATGTAACTCGTAGTTTGATCATCTGAAGCCTTCTTCTCTCAACTCATCAAAGTCATTCTCCATCCAGCTTGTTCCATTGTTGGTGAGGAACTGTGATCCTTTGGAGGAGGAGACGTGCTCTGCTTTTTAGAGTTTCCAGTTTTTCTGCTCTGTTTTTTCCCCATCTTTGTGGTTTTATCCACTTTTGGTCTTTGATGATGGTGATGTACAGATGGGTTTTTGGTGTGGATGTCCTTTCTGTTTGTTAGTTTTCCTTGTAACAGACAGGACCCTCAGCTGCAGGTCTGTTGGAGTTTGCTAGAGGTCCACTCCAGACTCTGTTTGCCTGGGTATCAGCAGCGGTGTCTGCAGAACAGTCGCTTTTCATGAACTGCGAATGCTGCTGTCTGATAGTTCCTCTGGAAGTTTTGTCTCAGAGGAGTACCCGGCCGTGTGAGGTGTCAGTCTGCCCCTACTGGGGGTTGCCTCCCAGTTAGGCTGCTCAGGAGTCAGGGGTCAGGAACCCACCTGAGGAGACAGTCTGCCCGTTCTCAGATCTCCAGCTGCGTGCTGGGAGAACCACTACACTCTTCAAAGCTGTCAGACAGGGACATTTAAGTCTGCAGAAGTTACTGCTATCTTTTTGTTTGTCTGTGCCCTTCCCCCAGAGGTGGAGCCTACAGAGGCAGGCAGGCCTCCTTGAGCTGTGGTGGGCTCCACCCAGTTGGAGCTTTTCGGCTGCTTTGTTTACCTAAACAAGCCTGGGCAATGGCGGGCGCCCCTCCCCCAGCCTCCCTGCCGCCCTGCAGTTTGATCTCAGACTGCTGTGCTAGCAATCAGCGAGATTCCATGGGCATAGGACCCTCTGAGCCAGGTGCAGGATATAATCTTCTGGTGTGCCATTTTTTAAGCCCATCGGAAAAGTGCAGTATTCGGGTGGGAGTCACCCGATTTTCCAGGTGCCATCTGTCACCCCTTTCTTTGACTAGGGAAGGGAATTCCCTGACCCCTTGCACTTCCCGGGTGAGGTGATGCCTCGCCCTGCTTCGGCTCACGCACGGTGCGCTGTACCCACTGACCTGCGCCCACTGTCTGGCACTCCCTAGTGAGAATAACTCGGTACCTCAGATGGAAATGCAGAAATCACCCGTCTACTGCGTTGCTCACGCTGGGAGCTGTAGACCAGAGCTGTTCCTATTTGGCCATCTTGGCTCCTCCCCCAATATTTTCTTAAAGTACCTGTAAAGCTGAAGTAAAGTACAACAGGCCTGAAAGATTAGAACTGCCGTATTCACAATGGTTGCGAAGCTTGGCTGCTTATTGAGATGACCTGTTGAGGTTTTCAGAAACACAAATTTCCTGCCTACACTGTACCACTCTCCAGGTCCTGTCTTTTCCATCAAAATTTCATGAGGTGAAGTGTAAGAATCATTATTATTTTTTAAAAATCTAAATCAGTTCTGACTGAACATGTTTGGGGAACCACTACACTAGGGTTATTACTTTGTTTTTAATCCAAGAGAAAGGATTCAAATTAAGCAATTAGTTACACCAAACGTATTTCAATCCTCACCTGTTTAGCCCAACAAATTTCTTACATATAAATAGATCCTAATGTTGTTGAAGAACTGGAATTTTATTGTAAACATATGTTTAACATATATATCTTTTATTTCTATTATTCTCTTTGTCTTTTAATCTCCAAGACATCATGTGAAATATTTTAAGTCATTATCTTTTTCCTTGCACAGTATTCCTCTGAAGAAAGAGGCAAATGTTTTACAGGTATTTTCACAAGACTATAGCACTGCAGATGGCAAGGTCTCAACACTGAGACTTTTTTTTTCTTTTAACTGAGAAGAAAGTTCAGGGACTAAACACTTTTTCCCAAATATGAAAAATAAATGTTAAGTTTTACAAAACCTTGGGGAAAGCAGCGTCCAGGAATGCATTAAGAGCATCATTTTTTTTTCTTAGTAATAAAAGCCTGAACTGAGAAGCAATTTAAGTGCAAAATGAACTTGAAATGATCTGTCATGTCCTCCTCTCTTTAGTAGAAGCTAGAGACTGAGATAACCATGCCCAGGACAAAATACTGGAAACTTAATTTAATCTAAGTCACACTCAATAGTGGATGTAGTGGGAACATTGTTTAGATTGAGTTATAATGGCTGCTTAGCTAGTACAAGGAAAGTAATATTATGAAGACAAGATCTTGAGTTTGATCAATTTTATCTTCCAAATATCTTTGAGCACCAAACCCCAGACAGATGGTTATCTAACAAATGTTTATCACTTCTGACAAAAAGTTCTTAACAAGAGTGGGTGCAGATGTATTACTATCATAATAACCTAATACAAATGTATAAATTACTAATTTATCATGGACTTTATATGTGAGAAATTATATAAAATTAAGATGGCATTAGCCATGAGAACAATGGATGTCAAAAATTGATAGAAAATTTAAATTATACACTGTATATTTAGGTGATTTCAGAGTTTGCTAAGTGTTTCACCTAAATCATCTGAGTTGGTCTTTAAACAAAGCTACAAAATGCCTCTGTAAGTAGGTTGAATAGTGGTCACCAAAGAAATCAAATCTTACTCCCTGGAAAGAGTAAATATTACTGTATTTTGAAAAAAGGGTTTCTGCAGATGTGATTAAGTTAACAATTTTTTGATGAGAAAATAACCCCAGATTATTTTGTAGGGCAATGAATGCCATAGCAAATATTTTTATAAAACAGAGCTAGAGGTTTCACACAGCCAGGAGATGAGAAGGAAGTGTGGCCTTGTGGACAGATATTAGAATGATATGACCAAAAGTCAAATAAAGGGAATACTCCTAAACTCATTCTATGAGGCCAGTGTTAACCTGATACAAAACCAAGTAAGTACACATCAAGAAAAGAAAACTACAGGCCAGTATCTCTGATGTATATTTACTGATGCAGAAGTCCTCAACAAAATATGAGCAAACCTAATTTAACAACACATTAAAAAGTTTATTCATCATAACCAAGTGGGATTTATCCAGGGGATGCAAGCATAGTTCAACATATGCAAATTAATCAATGTGATATATCATACCAATAGAATGAAGGACAAAAACAATATTGTTATTTCAATTGATGCTGAAAAACCATTTGATAAAATTCAAAATCATTTAATAGTAAGAACCATCACAAACGGTATAGAAGGAACATACCTTAACATTCAAAATGCCATATAAGACAGACCCACAGCTAGTTTCATACTGAATGGGTAAAAACTGAAAGCCTTTTCTCTAAGAACTAGAACACACAATCATGATGCATATTTTCAACACTGTTACTCAATGTAAAGCTGGAAGTCCTAGCTAGAGCAATTAGTAAAAGAAATAAATAAATGGCATCCATATTGGAAAGAAAGACATCAAATTATCCTTGTCTGCAGATTATATAATCTTATATTTTGAAAAACCTAAAGACTCCACAAAAAACTGTTAGAATAACTACATTCTGAATGTGATAAACACATTCAGTAAAGTTGCAGGATGAAAAATCAATATGCAAAAATTAGTAGCATTTCTATATGCCAACAGTAAAAATCTTAAAAAGAAATCAAGATAGCATTCCCATTTACAATAGATAACAGACAAAATAAAATTCCTAGGAATAAACTTAACCAAAGAATTAACAGATCTCTATAATGACAACCATAAAACACTGATGCAAGAAATTGAAGAGGACACCAAAAAGTATAGATATTCCACGTTCATGGATTTGAAGAACCAATATCTTTCAAAGGTCCATACTACCAAAGCAAATCTACAGATTCAATGCAATACCTATCAAAATATCTAATACATTCTTCACATAGAACAAACAATGCTAAAATTTTTATGGAACCTCAAAAGATCCAGAATATTCAAAGCTATCCTGAGCAAAAAAGCAACACTGGAGGAATCACATTACCTGACTTCAGATTAAACTACTGAACTGTAGTAACTAAAACAGCATGATACTGGCATAAAAACAGATACATAGACCAGTGGAACAGAATAGAGAACCCAGAAACAAATCCATACGTCTACAGTGAACGTATTTTCAGCAAAGTTGCCAAGAACAAACATCGAGAAAAGAGTCTGGGAAGAGTAGTGGCGGGGAAGTGGGTATAGTTAATGGGTACAAAAGAGATAGAAAGAATGAATAAGACCTAGTATTTATTTGCTAACACAACAGGCTGACTATAGTAAAAAATAATTTAATTTTGCATTTAAAAACAACTAAAAGAGTATAATGGGATTGTTTATAACACAAAGGATAAATGCTTGAAGTAATGGATAAAAAAAGAAATTATTGCTGTCTACTTTGGAGAGCTGGATAATTTCTTCCTCATGTTTCTTAATAGAGATTTCCATTTGGCCTGAGTCATTAATCCAAGTACAATAGGATATATTAGCAATTGCCCAGGCAGGCTGTACATTTGCCAATAAGGATGAAATCTATAACAATTCCAGCATTCCTAACATCCCTAGTCAATGAGTTGAGGATAAGCCAAGTTCCTTCCAGCTCCAAGATAGTCTGATTGGTTACTTCAGCTAAATTCAAAACAAATATTTTAGCACTTTTTCTAATTTGATGACTCACATTGTGGTAATAACTGCCAAACACAGCAAATAAGTAAGGAGTCAGTTATCCCTCAACAAATCTACCTTGGAAAATCCAGGGCTGCCTCATTTTAGAGAGAATGCCTCAGTCTTCTGAGCTCTCAGAGTTACTGGTGGTGTTTCCTTAAAGACTTGCTCTCTTATCACCACCTATAAGATGAAAATAACAGTGTTTTTGGAAGGGAAGGAAGTTGATTCCTAGCTTCTACACAAGAACTATGATCCCAGCAATATGCACATGTTGTCCCAGGGGAGAAAAGATATGTTATGATTGTTGAGGTCCTGCTCATGGGACCTGCAACAATCAATGTGGGGGCACAAGTTGATACTGCCTCAAATGTGTTCTCCAGGCCCACTGGTAGAGTCTAGTTCCTGATTTTGAAAAGACTGTGAAGGCAGTTCCATCTGTCCTGCTTGTTTTTGTCATCATTTGGATGCTATTCATTTGCCCCAGGCAATGATGAGAATGTGGATGGTGGACTTATGGAGGTAGAGAGGAGAATTTTCTTTGGGAGTTGCAAAAGCTGGAATCATTCCCTGTTGTTTGTGATAGACCTATTGATAAGGTTAGAAGACAAAGCAATGGTTAGAGGTGTCTGGTTAGGATAGCTAACCCAGCAGACAATTTAAAGTGAGTGCAACAGTTTTTGTTGTGTCATCACCAGGACATTTTTCTTGGTATGAAAGGATCCAGGACAGATCTGAAACAAAAAAATCACTAATGTGTCTCCCCCATCTACACCTCAGGGGCCTAATGTTTTGCTTTCTTGGGAGCCAGGGTAGTTGCTTTTCCTCTAATACCTCAAAATTGGTGTTTCTAATTCCTTTAAGGGGAAGTCCACACTTTCAAGCATCTTCTGTGCACACCCAGAGCTTTCACATAGTGGGGTTAGGTCCAAGTGACAAGGTTTTTTTTTTTTTTTTTTTTTATACTTTAAGTTTTAGGGTACATGTGCACAACGTGCAGGTTTGTTACATATGTATACATATGTCATGTTGGTGTGCTGCCCCCATTAACTCGTCATTTAACATTAGGTATATCTCCTAATGCTATCCCTCCACCCTCCACCCACCCCACAACAGGCCCCAGTGTGTGAAGTTCCCCTTCCTGTGTCCATGTATTTTTATAAAACTCACAGAGACCCAATGTTTCCCTCTCTTCGTCTTGGAGAGCAATGTACTTAACCAAGTGGTCATTACACTTATGATTTGCTACCTTGTCAATTCAACAGGACACAATGCAGGTGGCTGACCTGAAATTAATTTTGAATTACTGACGCTCCCTTTTGCTAGGTTGTCAGACTATGAATCAGGCTATCCTGGGATTCTTGTTAGGGGAAAAACAATCCCACCCAGGGATGTCAGGAAAGAATTTTGAATTTTTGATAGTTACAAGTAAAGATCAAAGGTCTAGTGTCATCAGTCTGCCAGAAATAGATTGGGGTAGTGCCCATGGAATATGTTCTCTCACTTAGTGACATCGGGATCAACTTTTGCTCCTATTGGTCCACTGGCTTTACCTCAGACAATAGACTAGTGGTATAATTTCCTATAAAGGAATAGCTGCTACTTTTTAATGTGAGGTCAAGTTGCTGCTGAGGATAGGCCATCTGTGTTCCTGAATATACCATTTTCACCCAGGTAGGGAAGATTATTGGGCCCTTTCTTCCTTGGTAATAATTCAATCTGAATTGACCAACCTCAAACTAGATATATCAGGGTAAATATTAATAAGGCCTTATGGGTGAGACATTCAGTGTTGATAAGAGTGCAGTAGTAATTGAAATGGTCTCTTTTCTATTTAAAAAAAAATTTGTATATATTTAGTGGGTACGAGTGCAGTCCTGTCACATGGATATATTGCAGAGCAGTGACATCTTGGCTTTTAGTCATCACCCAAATAATGTACATTGGACCCACTAAGCAGTTTCTTATCCCTCAACCTGCTCCCACACTTCCACCCGTCCGAGTCTCCAGTGTCTATGATTTACACTCTATGTCCATGTGTACACATTATTTAGCTTCCTCATATAAGTGATGACATGTGGTTATGGACTTAACTGTTTCTGAGTTATTTCACTTAAGATAATGGCCTTCAGTTACATTCATATTGTTACAAAATACTTTTTAATGGCTGAATAGTATTTTATTGTAATATATATACTATATATTATATTGTAATATATATAGTATATATATTATATCATTATATATAGTATATATAATATCGTTAGATATAGTATATATATTATATCGTAATATATATAGTATATATTATATCGTAATATATATAGTATATATTATATCGTAATATATATAGTATATATTATATCGTAATATATATAGTATATATTATATCGTAATATATATAGTATATATTATATCGTAATATATATAGTATATATTATATCGTTATATATAGTATATATTATATCGTTATATATAGTATATATTATATCGTTATATATATAGTATATATTATATCGTAATATATAGTGTATTATATCATAATATATATAGTGTATATATTATATCGTAACATATAGTGTATATATTATATCGTAACATATAGTGTATATATTATATCGTAACATATATAGTGTATATATTATATCGTAACATATATAGTGTATATCGTAACATATATAGTGCATATATTATCATAACATATATAGTGTATATATTATGTCGTAACATACATAGTGTATATATTATGTCGTAACATATATAGTATTATATCGTAGCACATATGGTATATATATTATGTCATAATATATATGGTATATATATTACATCGTGTTATATATAGTATATCGTAATATATATAGTATATATATATATATAAAAACACCTTCTTTATCCAATCATTCATTGATGGACACTTAGGTTGATTCCATGTCTTTGCTGTTGTGAATAGTGCCGTGATAAACATATGAGTGCAGGTCTCTTTTTGATATAATGATTTGTTTTCCTTTGGGTCAATACCCAGTAGTGGGATTGCTGGATGGAATGCAAATTCTATTTTTAGTTATTTGAGAAATTTCCATACTCTTTTCCCCAGAGGTTTTACTGATTTACATTCCCATCAACAGTGTATAAATGTTCCCTTTTCTCCTTTTCTCTGCATCCTCGCCAACATCTGTTCTTTTTTGACTTTTTAACAATAGCCATTTTCACTGGTGTAAGATAATATCTCATGGTTTTAATTTGCAATTCTCTTAATGATTAGTGATGTTGAAAATTTTTTGTCTGCTTATTGGCCATTTGTATGTCTTCTTTTGAACAATGTCTGTTCATGTCCTTTGCCCACTTTTTAATGGAGTTATCTGTTTTGGTTTTCTTATGCATAGTTTTCAAAAAAGGTGGAACTATTAGTAGTATCAGGGAGGCAATGGGTCCAAAATTCAAAGAGATTCCTCCAGGTGGAGTCTTGCCAGAGTCTCCAGCTGACAAAATCAACAGTCTCAGAGACCTATAACTCAAAGATGTCACTCAGCATGGAAAACTTGTCTTTAGTGTGACACAGAAATTTAATTTTTAATTTAATTTAAATCAAATAATATACATATAAATAGCTAACGTGACTAGCAGCACAGACCTACATAAATATCACCTCTTTGAATTACACATAAATCAAGAACAAAATAAAAGATAAGAAAAATCACAAATGGGTTCTATAAAGAATATTCTGCGAGAACAAGTGAAATATCTTACTGTACTAAAGATTTTAATAAACTGTTGGTCTCTGAAATGTATGTACCATACGGACTAGAAAGACACTTAAAAAAAAAAACCTTATCACCTATGAAAGGATAAGGATGACAGAAAACAGAAGCCAACTATGAATTAAAGATGTTTCTGATTATGAAAGGGCAAAAATGGGAACGAAATCAACAATCAAAGAATAAAATAATTTAAATTAATTTCTCCTGTAGCTTAAAAAATTATAACTATGCACAGCAAGAGAGCTCATTAAACTTTAGATAGAATTAATGAAAAGAGACACCAAGAAAAATCCTCTTAAACTTTCCTTAAAAGGTTAATGAAAATAATGCTACGCTTATCCAAATTGCCTACAAAAGAACAAAAATCAAGCTATTTTTGGTTTTATATTTGCAGTAAAATATGCCTAAGCTAATAGCATCTATAGAAGTTTGAGAGAAAAGAGGTTAGTGTTTCTCAAATTTTATGATAACCTAAATGGTTTTGATATTTGAAGAAAAGAGAAAAACATTTGCAAAATACTCAAGGGCTCAGGAACCTTGCTAACCATGAGTATTTCTGTACAGTATATTGGAAAATAACTCAGTCAACTAACAGTTTAATCAAAACAGGAAGACAAGAATGAAAAATTATCCCTTTCTCTGAATCAGTGGTAAGCATTTAAAATAGTTAAATAAAATTACATCTAAAACTACTTTGAAATTAACGTTATCAGTTTGAAAGGTAATGTCAATTTTATTGTTGTGAGGGTATGTTAAATATAAATGAATTAGAGATAAGCTGGGTATTAAGATATATATTACACTTACAAAAACCCATGTATACAAGAGTGGGTGGAAAAGAAAAATGTGGCAAATATTTCATTTTTCATTCTAAATTGTTAACTCAAAAAATAAATGTTAAAAAGTAGTTTAGAAAATTTTAATGAGAAGGATTTGTAAAATAATAACTCTAGTAAACACTGATAACATTAAAATTATTGAATAAAACAAAAGTCAACATAGCAAAAATTTAAAAAATTTTAAAAAGTAAAATGAGAAAGTATGAAAATTAGAAAAGATTATATCAAAAGGAAATATGACCAAACATCTATTACAGTAATAAACACAAGTAGTTATTTTTTCTCTGTCATAAGGTAAACTTAAATACAAACTACATGGCTTATATAAGTGAAGACTAAAATAAAATTTCTTAGAAATGTAAAAAATGAGAAGAATTGTATAGTTTTATCAAATAAATTCAAATCAGATGAACATAAGTAACTATTAATTTTATGTAAAATAATAAACATATCAAAAAGCACTAAATGAGAAAGTAATTTTGTATCCATAAGAAGTGCAAAATACAAAAATATATTTATAAAGCATTGTAGTTTATGAGAATAATAAAAGTATAACAAATATTAAAAATGCAAGAAGACAATGATAGAAACATAACTGTGCATTAATTTAACAAAACTTTATAAAGGTAGATTTTATAATGTAATCAATAAAGCTGCAAAAATTTCATTTTCTTACCACACTGAAAGATAATATTTCTGCAATAATCACAAAAGAATGGCATTATCATCAGAAAATCAAGAATCTGTATATTTATATCAAATCAAAAAAGAAGAGTCAAAATAATCAAAATAATATCCTTTGTGGAGAATATCCATGTGCACATAGCTTATCAAACAATCAGTAGAATTATTCTGAAATTTAAAAATCTACAAAAATAGTAGGCCAAAAGATAAATATGTGTATTGGCTATATTAAACCAAGAAATTTCACTGATAAGACTATGAGAAAAATTCTTCAAAATAACCAGGACGTGTGTTGGTAGACACACACACACACACACACACACACACACACATACATATAGAGAGGGACAATGAATGTCACTCATTTATGTAGTCTTAAAATGGCCATTTAAAAGGAAGAAACACTGTAAGGAACAAAGTTTATCCCAAATTCACTTATACGATGAATGAAGCCTCTATTAAAGTTTCAATGGATTTCTTAAGAAGAGGACATTCTAGAATTAAAACTCAAGAATAATGTCAAAGTGAATTTTAAAACAAAAATGATGAGCAAGCTCCTTGACTTTATATTCCAGATAATGTGACAGTACTTTGCATGTAACAATATTATTGTGAAAGGAAATAAACAGATCAATGGAAAAAAATAGCTCTTGTAAAGAGTTGAAATATATTACAAGATACTGATGTTGAACAAGTGATGCAAATCAAAATATATTTCAATATATATTTCAGCCTGCAAAATATTATTGGAAAATTAGCTATTTAAAAACACATATCTAAACCTTACAACAAACATGAAATAAAGCCAAGAAGCATTAAAATATTAGCCACAAAACTTCATATTATAAAAGCAAGATGATTCAAGATCCTTAAAACATAAAAATTATATGCAGTATATATAAATTTTATATAAAAGTAATGTATTTTATCTAAATATATAAAAATAAAATACTGTTACCTCAAATGAAAATTAGTAAATGACACAACCTTCTACTCACAAAAAATAGAAATAATATATATAAACCAATTAAACTACAATACATACATGAAATGTATTCTACCATACATAAATGAAAGCTAAACTAAAACTAAAAACTATTATCCTGGGTTCAGTTTTATCTTATGAGCTTTTAAAAGCAGCAGCAGAAGGCAGAAGTGTCAGTCAGAAATGGCACGGAAGGAGGGAGGAGAGATGAAACAGAAGGGGAGTTTGGGGAGATTAGAAGCATGAGAAGGACTCAACCTGCCTTTGCTAGCTTTGAAGATGGAGAAAGGCGCTCCAGCCAAAACATTTGAATGGCTTCACAGCCGACACACAGCAAGTTATCTTGGACTTCAGTCCTACAACTGCATGGAAGTGAATTTTTCCAACAGCCTGAATGAGCTTGGAAGTGGATTCATTCCTAGATCCTCTATAAAGAACCACAGCTGTACTCACACTTTGATTTCAGCCTTGCGAAACCAGGACCAGAGAAACAGCTGAACCATACTGTGCCTGAATTTCTGATCCATAGAACTCTAAGATAATAAGAGTATTGTTTTATGCCTCAAATTGGTGGTAATTTGGTGAGAGAACAATAACTAACTACTGGAAAAATTTCTCTCCTGATGATTTGGCAGAGATTAAACAAACAAAAAATCATTGCCAGAAGACAGGCACAACTATATTTAGTATTGGCAACATAATTTATCTCAGATTTTCTAGAAACTAATTTCATAGTATGTGTCTAGAGCCTTAAAGATATTCATAGCCTGTGCTAATTCTATCCATCAGAATCCACCATTATGACCTGAGCAGAGCTATGGACTAAGGTTTAAACATGAGGGTATTGGCCAGACACAGTGGCTCATGCCTGTAACCCCAGCACTTGAGGAGGCCAAGGGGGGGCGGATCACCTGAGGTCAGGTGTTTGAGACCAGCCTGGTCAACATGGAGAAACCCTGTCTCTGCTAAAAACACAAAAATTAGCCGGGCGTGGTGGCGGGTGCCTGTAATCCCAGCTACTCGGGAGGCTGAGGCAGGAGAATGGCTTGAACCCAAGAGGCAGAGGTTGCAGTGAGCTGAGATCGTGCCACTACACTCCAGCCTGGGTGACAGAGTGAGACTCCTTTCTCAAAATAAATTAATTAAATAAATAAATAAACTATAAGAGTATTATCCATAGTAGCAAACATTTAGAAACCACCTTTAATTTCAAATAAATTATAATCATTTATATGTTTAAATATTATCAAGGGACTAATGTCATATTATAAAAATAAATATATTTGAATATACTCAATATATAGTACCAGATGAAAAAGTGTGCTTCAAAAATAAAAACCTCTCAATCTCTCTACTGTCTATCCATCCACTCATTAGCACACACATGCACACACACCACATTGAAAACAGACTGGGAAGAAATATAATCAAGTGTTAATAGTGGGTATTTCTAGTGGAAAAAAGTATAAATATTTTAAGTCTTCTAATTTCTAATTTATAGTTTTCTGTTTTTCAATATTTTTTGTAATCGTGTGAATTATGTTTGTGATAAAACTATTAAGAAGCAAACATTATTTCACATTTTTGAAACAGAAACGTTGCAGCTGTAGATTTAATATGTAGATAGACTCTTAAATACATTAAAATTTTAAATATGCCTCTAACTTTGTTTATCTGGTTTTTACTTTTTTTTTCAACCAGGAAATATTGAATATGTATCTGGGAGCACTTGATTTTTCAGAAGCGTATCTTAGAGTTGTCACTAATTTTTCTTTTTTCTGTTTCTTGGACTTATAATTAGTGTTTCCCTTTATGCTTACATATTGACATATGAACAAAAAACCTTGTATTTATTTTTGGATTACATAGAATCTAATAGCATCTAAATAAATGTATTATTAACTGTGTTCAGCTGATGGAATAACTAGACATCTGTTGCATTGCAAATAAATAAAAGGTACTTTACTCAATGGAAACAATGAAAAATTAAAACAAACAAAACCTGACCATGCCATCTTCGTTATGATCAAGGCTGTGAAAATTAGCATCATTTCTTCTCTTTTCTTAGAAATTACAGCTTCACAAATATGTTCATATATACTCACAAAATCCAATTTTAGTGAAGTTACAAGAAAGATACACTCCACAGCCCCCCACCTCCCATTAAGACTGTTAAGAACAACTGATACTGGGCAAAAGCCATGCAGGAATAGGTAAGAGGAAAAGAGGAGGATCCAATGGAAATAAATTTCAGGAAATTTTGGCAAGAAAATCCTTCAGACTTAGGGTATTTTTTAAAATGTAAAAGCATGATCCTGTGTTTTCAACAGTGGAAAAGAAAATTAGAGTAGACAGAAGTAGACCCTTTAGTAGACCCTTTGGAACTAATTTGGTTCAGAGAAAACAAGGAGAGATGGACACTATGAGCCATATTTGTAGAAAGTGGTTTCACTTTGGAACAGCAGAGAAGGATCCTTTAAACTATAAAAACATGTTATGGCAACACTGGATGCTATGTGTTTCTTCCTGACTCAGTCCCAACCCCCATATCACAGGAACCTCCTAAAAATAACACATCAGAGACAATCCAAATTCAATGCCGAGGCACAAATCAGCACAGCATAGCACAGAGATACTGCAACAAAACATGTAAAAAGAAGCAGCCAAACTTTCTAATAAATAAATATCACCAGGAAAGTGTTACTACATAGCAGATGAAAATTGTGCCAAAATATTTTGGTTTAAATGTCATAAACAATCAATGGCTTCTCTAAACAAAAACTGTATCAGAAAAACAAGAATTCTGTAACCAGATAGTGAGTCATGGAGAGAAAATGAAACATAAGAAAGAGGTAGAAGAAAAAAGAAGACATGCTTAGAAAATTTAAGACATAACTGAAAGGGATACAAGCAAGAAGAGAGATTATGTAAGGCTCAGTAATGATCAAAGATAATACAGTAATAATACATTGAGATAAGAATGTATTATAAAATATTGGAAAGGCAGTAATAGACATAAAAAAGGAAATTTAACATGCCAATTACTGGAATTCCTGAAGAAAACAGATGAAATAATGGAACATAGCAAATACTTAAATATATAACTTAGACTTCAACTTTTGGTACTGATTATACTAGAGCAGATTCCCCCACCAAAAAGAATATAAAATTTGGGTGTAATAAAAAAGCAGCTAGCTACCTTAAGACAGTAGAGAATAAGGAAAAGTAGGCAGATTCTGTTGGCAAGTATATGCTCAGAGGAGTGGAGTTACACGAAATGGATTTTTGTCTTCCCAGCTGTTATCCTGAGGCCAGATGCAGTCATCCTACTGTGTGCATTCTTCTCTTGAAAATTTAGAAAAACAAATTCAGGAAAATTGTGGTTACTGGAAGGGTGTTCTCAGAAAGTGAAGGGCCAGAGAGGGGATTCTGTGTCTAGCCACATCACTGGCTCCCATAAGTCAACAATAAAAAAGCTCTACAAAAACAGTTCTGCCGAAGATAAAGAATATGAACTTATAACAATGCTATAACCTAAGAAAGAAACCTTAACAAAAAAGTGTAAAATAGAATAAAACTTATAGAATAAGAAATAAATATTTTTGACAGCTGTATACTGTGTTTGTATTTTAAGCTAAGTATTGCAAAAGAATAAAACAGTTTTTTAAAATTAAAAAGTTTATAAAAGTAAAAACAATTCAGTAAGCTGAAGTCAATTTGTTATCAAAGAAAGAAAAAACTTTAAAAAGTAAGTCTACTGTAGTCTCAGTGGGCGGTGTTTATAGAGTCTATACTAGTGTACAGAATGTTCTGGGCCTTCACATTCATTCACTGCTCGCTCACTAATCACCAAGGGTAACTTTCAGTCCTGCAGGCTCCATTCATAGTAAGTGCCTTATAAAAATGTACCATTTTTAAAAATCTTTTATACCATATTTTACTGCACGTTTTCTGTTTAGTTATGTTTAGATATACAAATACTTACCATTGTGTTGCATTGGCTATAGTGTTCAGGGCAGTATGATGTACAGGTTTATAGTCTAGGAGCCATAGTCTATACCACACAGTTTAGGTGTGTAGTGGGCTATACCATCTAGTAGGCTATACTTTGTGTAAGTACACTCTATGATGTTTGCTCAAGGACAAATCACAATATGTTATTTTGATATATTAGATTGAGTTTATATATGTTTAGATTGAATTTGAATAATATTTCTATTTTTTATTTTAAAAATCTATTTTTAAAAATAAATGCTTCCTGTCTCCAATTTTCAGTGAAGCTTTTGGTTTTAATTCCTGTTAATATGTTTAAAAGACCTTCCCTTACCCTTTTTTTCTACCAAAGGGAGAAAAAAATCCTTCTAAAGAGAATAAAATCTAATTTGGCACTATCATATATCAGGGAATCACTACTTTTATATCTACCCAAAGCCAATTTTGTTATGTTGCAGACTTTTTGAAAAGAGATTGCTGTAATTTACATTTTACTAGGGATAAAAAAATATCCTTTTAGAAACTGTTGAATGGTCTGTCATTACTGAATTCAGTATCTTCTAGTCTGTCCTTGACATGAAATATTCTTGTCCTCTGAGTTCACATTTTGTATTTCAGTTTCTTCCACTTTGTCATTTAATCCACATTGCAGCTATATAAAAAATAGGCAATTGAGTGCTTTTAAAAAGAAAATTATCCAACAGAATATTTTAGGAAATAAGATGCTCAAGACCTTTTCACCTGCCAGAGGGAAGAGGAGGGGGCAATATATATGATAATCACAAATATGAGAAGCCACTGACATTGTGTACTGACAGTGAGTCAATAATTTTCACCAAATATTTTAGAAAAGTTATGACTTAAAGTAGCTTGGATAAATGCTGAAACTGATTATTTCCAAGTTTAGTAGAAATAATAAGTGACAATCAATATACATTTTACTCCACAAGGATGTGTGTGTATATATATATATTTATACACACACACACACACATAAATGTATCTACAAATATGTAAATATATATGAAATTTCACAAGTAATTAACACATTTCTAGTTTTCCTATAGCTTACTGCTGGGAGTATCCCTTACACCAGTAGTTCTAATCTTTCATGTGACTATGAATTATCTGTGCTCAAGAAGTTAAGATACCTTAGTTCCACTCCTAGAGACTTCAATTCTGACAGTCCTGGACTCTAGCCTGGGAATTTGTGATTCTGTTGCAGAGACGGATGCACTAAACTGATAAGAAAAGACTTTCATAATCTCTTTCATTTTAAATAGTGGTTTATTCTTTCCCCACATATTGTTATTCTTTCCTTGAAAAGTTGAGTTAAGCCCAAAATAAATAGTGCACTTTTTTTTTTACATTCTGCATCTCCACTTTTTGTCCAGCATTGTTTTGAGATAACTCAACCAAATTTGATTCTTTACAACACGGAGTTAATTAAAATAACTTATAATAAGCGTCTTACCTTCCTTTTATTTATCAATAATCTGTTCCTTTTCTTATTCCCAAATCACAATAAAGGATCTCTCCTTTATTGTGATTTATTATTATTATTATTATTCTTTTGAAACAGGGTCTTGCTTTGTCACCCAGGCTGGAGGACAGTGCCAGGATCTCGGCTCCTGCAGCCTTGACTTCCTCGGTCTCAGGTGATCCTTCCACCTCAGCCTCCTGAGTAGCTGGGACTACAGCTGTGTGCCACCACATCTCACATCTGAATTTTTTTTTTTTTTTTTAGACACAGGGTTGCGCCACGTTGCTTAGGCTGGTTTTGAATTCCTGGGCTCAAGGGATCTACCTGCCTTAGCCTACCAAAGTCCTGAGATTACAGGAGTGAGCCACTATGCCTGGCTATGGAGATTTATTATTTATTGCTCTCCTTCCTTTCATTCTAGTTATCACCACCCATAATTATTCAATCTGTACATTCCTTGACTTGTTTTGGTTTATTGGCCATGAGATATCTGTCAATTTCTTGAACATTTACTATCCCATAAATTGAAAAGCAGCATAAGATCAAAGCTGCTTGAGGTGAGAGCCTACTAACGTGGTACAGCTTGAGGCATGCCAGATGGTGTCCTGACAAAATAATAATAAGTTCTGGGGTACATGTGCAGAACGTGAAGGTTTGTTACATAGGTAAACACGTGCCATGGTGGTTTGCTGCACACTTCATCTACATTAGGTATTTCTCCTAATGCTATCCCTCCCCCAGGCCCCCACTCCCCAACGGGCCTCGGTGTGTGATGCCTGCCCCACACCATGTCTATGTGCTCTTGTTGTTCAACTCCCACTTATGAGTGAGAACATGTTGTGTTTGGTTTTCTGTTCTTGTGTTAGTTTGCTGAGAATGATGGTTTCCAGCTTCATCCATGTCCCTGCAAAGGACATGAGCTCGTCCATTTTTATGGCTGCATAGTATTCCATGGTATATGCCACATTTCCTTTATCCAGTCTATCATTGATGGACATTTGGGTTGGTTTCAAGCCTTTGCTATTGTGAACAGTGCTGCAATAAACATACATGTGCATGTGTCCTTATAGTAGAGTGATTTATAATCCTTTGGGAATACACCCAGTAATAGGATTGCTGGGTCAAATGGTATTTCTAGTTTTAGATCCTTGAGGAATTGCTATACTGTCTTCCACAATAATTGAACGAATTTACACTCCCACCAACTGTGTAAAAGCATTCTTATTTCTCTACATCCTCTCCAGCATCTGTTGTTTCCTGACTTTTTAACGATCGCCATTCTAACTGGCATGAGATGGTATCTCATTTTGGTTTTGATTTGCATTTCTCTAATGACCAGTGATGGTGAGCTTTTTTTCATATGTTTGTTGGCTGCATAAATGTATTAAATAGAAGTGAAAGAAGTGAGGTTTGGTATCGAGGAAGAGGAAACAAATCAAAGAGAGGTCAGAGAAGAAATGGGGCAAAGGCAAGGAGGAATAATGAAAACAAAACATCATGAAAGCAAGTTAGCAAAGTAAAAAATTTGCTAATTCATGATTTTGCCTGGGATTAGCTTTGTGTTAAGTCAATAAAATAAACTTGTTGGTCAGAACTTGAATTTGTGTTTATTAAACCAGTGGAACCTCAATTCTTCCTGCTCATGATTGTGATGGTAGTGAAATGAAAGTGTGTCTATAAAGCACTATCCACTCTAAGATATTAACCACGTTTTACTTAATAATAATGAGGATGGTGAGGATGAGGTTGATAGAATTTGATCCATAGAGCTAAATGAAGGTAGCCACTATTCGTTCATTCAGGCACACCACATATGTTGGAAACAATAGCTCGTTCAGGTTAAGTGACAGCTGAAAATTCTGACTCCTGTAGTGAGAGCAGTGTGTTTTAAATCTGAGGTGCAAACTATTTGTTTACATATGACTAGCTAGCCCAATGCATAGCAGTTATAGGTGGGAAAAACCGAATATTTCAAGAATAATGTGCTGATCCTGAGGAATTTGTTCTTAACTTTTAGGCATACCACAAGATACTGTAATTATTATTCATTCATTCACTACCAATGGTGGGTGTCTGGATGGTTAACCGGTTTCTTTTCAAGCCCTTAGGAAATACTGGAGATTATGCAGCATTATGCCCCAGACTCCTGCATGCTTTGAGGAGAATGTTAGTAATAGTCTATTGGACAGGGATTTTTCTTTTTAATGAAAATTAAGTCTGTGTCAGGAAAGAAAGGATAGATGAGAAAGATCAAGACAGAAATCAGCTATCCCTTAAGGACACCAATCTTAAAATGACAATGACAGAAGAATGGTGAGCATAAAATGATTATAATGTAACTAAATTATTAAAGTAAATTTATTTCTACTAAGGAAAGGTTTTTTATTGCATTAAAATAAATGAGAAAGTAACATTGGCCTTTATTCCTGTAAATCAAGGCACTGTACCTAACAACAGATACTATTTCAGTATGTTTACTATTTTAATAATTTTTTTATTAATAATTTCTCAGGAATACACTTTCTTTAACAAAAATATTGTATATTTTAGCAAAGCATATATTATTATAAGTAGAGAGGTAAAAAGGTACTTTTTGAAGTCTTAATTTTTTCTTTAATGAAAATATTTTTGAAAAATCTACAATAAAACCTCACAACTTGTAGTCCATAAAAGTACTTTTTAAAATATATGTATGATTTACCCAAAAGTTTGAAATAGTTGTTATGAGTGATAACAAATGTGTATTTTTATGAATGTAAAATAATGTATTAAAAGAGAAATTTCTATCTCTGTTTAGATGAAATGCTTTTCCCTACCATGTCTTCAGGAGTTGTCAGACTTTCATGTCTAATTTGTATCCTAATTGAACATTTTGGTGCCACGTGGGTAGCTTCTCAATGGTGAAGCTTTTTGGCTCTGCAATGTTCAGCCTTAAAATACGGTTTTACCTGAATCATCTCAGAGAAGCTCTTTGTTTAGCTTATCTTGGTATCACTCTCTGTCACTCACCCCCAAGACACACACAGAGTTTAATTTCTGACAGATTCTTTTATGGATGCTATTGGGCAGCAGTGAACCCTCTAGGTGAAAGTGGTGATTTAAATCAGGCGTGTGTCAGGGTAGCATGGCTGGATTCGCTGTGGAACCATGACTCATTTCAGCTGGTGTCCACAAGGATATCTCAGCATTCATGATGCAGCAGCGACACTCCTAAATTGCTGTGATGCACAGTCTCTGAAAATCAAAAAGGAGAAATTACAGTTATATAAAGTGGAAAGTTAAACACTGCTGGTCCTTCATGTCCACAGTGCATTTTTGCTGATTTAAGGCAAATATTGTTTAACTCACAAGGTTCTGTTGACACTAGCTGTTTTCATTATTTTAACTCAGCTTTTTACTTAAAAAACAAAAGTGTACCACATGGTTAAAATCATTTTGTACTAAGACTATTTTCCATTTAAGATCCCTTCCCCTCCCACTCCAGTTAAAATCTAAAAATAAAATAAAACCATAGTTTTGTTAAAGGCGGGGGGGTAAACATTAATGAAAAAAATGTTAATTTTGGGTTAGCATAATTAATATTTGTAAGCAGGTGTTTTAAAAATCTCTGAAAAGAGTTATATATTCCTGCATATATTAGTTAGCATACTTCTAAAATATCTTTTGGTATATTGCAAGCTACAGTGTTTTTTAGTGACCACAATACCAGGCAAATAGAGGCCAAATTAATTCCCTTTTGTGGTACTATTAATATTCTGTTAGTTTTGAACATCTAAATGCTGACAGAAAAACCACAGCAAAAACAATAGACAATAGTTCTATCTTGCAGGTTTGACATGGCCAAGTGTATTTTAATAAAATAACAACAAGATTGTCAAGTTGTTGGTTGAATGATTTTGATCATAATAATTGCAAGACTTAAAACTCTGACACATGATGCACAGAAGAGGAAAAGGAAGGTGGGGAGGTGGGGAAGAATATCTGTTTCACATGTCTAAATGGCTATAATGTGAAAAAGAGATTTTTTCATCGGAAGAAACTGGAATCACTTATAAAATTGACAAAATAGAGATTTCAGGACCCTACCCCAGAACTATTGAATAAAAAGAATTAGGGGTGTCTCCTGAAAATCTGCATTTTAAAAATATCTCCAGGTAAGTATAATTAGACAGCCAAAATTGGGAACCCCCGTTTATGTAATTCATAATAGAATCAGAATAAATCAGTGTTAGCTCCCCGGGAACAGAAACAGGAATTAAATGAATTTTCATCCTTTTTGTCCTATATAATGCCTGTCACATAATAGTTACTGAAATATTTGTTAGATGAATGAATGAAGATACTGGGAGGCATGTTTCATTCAAATGTAATGAAAAGGTATTTTGTCAGCTAGAATTGTCGTTTCTCGTGCCTGCAGCTGTTAAAGCAATGGCTAGATTACTTATTGGTGTTGCTGGTATCAGAAAAGTGCAGGGACTGACATATAGTAAGCACTCAAGAAATGCTTCACAAATTAATGCATAAACTAAATGTGAGTTTATTACTCCAAGCATTTCTTGATCAAATTAAGTGACTATGAAACAGATGAGTGGTGGAATTATAATCAGATTAATAAGAACAAATGAGCTTATGAATAACTCATTCTATAAGAGAACGTAGATATAATTAAACAACTTTTGGCATTTCTCAAAAATGACAGATCTTCTACTTTAGTGGTATACAAACACCTCTAAGATCCATAAGTTTAAATGCCGAATCCAGTCTTGATTCTTCAGCAACATTCTTGACCCAAATTAATCACTCCCAACATTGTACCATTCAAACTACCTTGCATTTACCTTTCTTTTACCATTTGTTATTTATTTGAGAATGTATTTGTTTTTCTCTTGTAAAATCTAACTTCCTTGAGAACAAGGGCACTATCATTTTGCCCTCCTCCAACCTCCTCCCAATGATAGGTCTGTTTGACTTGGTAGTTGTTAACTGTTGTGCCTGAGCTATGTTGTTCATTGTGCCAGTGCATGGAGCACTTTTAGTAACTTGACAATTCTCTTGACTATCAATCAATGTTAAATTTCTGCTGTTGCTTATCAGGCACTAAAATTGTATGCTGATTTAAAGACAAAAATCCAATTATACATGAATATTTTATGTCTGATTCTTTACCTCATTACAGCACATGGATCTTATTACTTTTTCTTCTTTGGGCAGAGAGGAGTAGCCAGCTGCATGCTCAGTTTTCTTTCTTTTTGTTCCTCAAGATTTTCTTGTTTAAAAAATCTGTATCTATCTATCTATCTATCTCTCTATCTATCTATCTATCTATCTATCTGTCTATCTATCCATCCATCCATCATATACTTAGGCAGAGCTTACTACCATCTTGCACAAGATGGTTACATGATCTTCATGTTTGTAAATGCATTTTACTTGTTCTTTCAGGTAATGGGCTTCGAATGAATTATACAATATACATTTTGACAGTTCAATTGATTTATGCACCCAGGATGATTGATTAGTGTATTATTTCAAGAATAAGGCACACTTCATTTTACACAGCTCATTTTCACCATTGTCAGACTTTAGTCTCTTGATGGTCTAAAGGAAACATGAGCCACTTTTTTTTTTTTTAAGTTTGCATCTCCATTAGTCTCTCTGTGTACCCTTTCTTCATAGGATTGAAGACAAATATTTGGTGAATTCCTTCAAAGATACATTATCATTGTCTAAGTTTCAAGTTATCTAGGCTCTTTGATGAATGTGTGATTGGAGGCAAACTTCAGGCTGAGGTTATTGATGGCATACTAAGTAATCACACAACTTTTATAGTAGGAAGAATAGTACAGGTGGTGGCTGCTAGCTGACCAAAGAGCTCAGGCATAATCCCCCCACCCGCTTTTCCTTAGCTGACTATTCACAATATGCTCCATGTATGTGTGGTTTAGGTTTGGTAGAGACTTAGGTAGAGAATACACACAATGAGTGGGTTTTGCCATCTGTTATTTTAGTTCGTGGATTTCCTCATAATCCCGTGGCTGTGGTTTGCCATGAAATCTCTAAGAATTAAAGCTGAAAACAATGAAAAAGGTACCCCCCATGGGAATACCTTGTGAAGTCTTAGATCCCCCTCTAGAATCTCCCTGCTCTGCTGCTGTTGATGCTCTAGAACCTGCAAGTAGTGTTTTATTGTACTTTGTCCAGAGTTTATATTTTGTATCTGCTGGGAGATGTGTCTGGTAGGAGTTTATTTGGTCATTTTAGTAGAACTCCCCTAGTATTTTTCAAATATTGTTCATTAAATTTTAAAGGAGAATGGCAGCATATCAATCCTACAATTTACCCTCTGAGATCGTTTTCAAAAGAACTTGTTTAGTCTACTTTGTATAAGTAACTAAGTTTATTTCCCAACATAAATTATAAACTCAGTAATTAAAATGGGATTAACACTTAGTAATTCAGTTGAGAAGGGCAAAGTTCAGGGAAATGGTTAAGGGAGTCTCCTCACATCTAAAATAATGTGGAGTAATCTGCCAGAAGATCAGACAATTAAGGGCTGAGAATTAGAATTCATGGAATCATCAAATCTTGGTATTGGACAGTAGCTTAGAACTCATTAAGCTTTGTACCTAAAACTAGAATTCCTTCCATGGTATCTCCTAACAACATAGTTATTATGGACTACAAAAGTATGCTGATAAAAATGTTAAACATGGCAATAAAGTAGATAGGAATAGTTAGCTAGAAACGTTGAAATATCACATAACTTTTCTCATACTGAGCTATTATGTAACATTTTCTATTTTATTTTAAAATTTCAAATTTCTAGGTTAGCTTTGCCATTGTACTGTTTTATAATTTTTACTGAATAACTTTCATGCTCATAGAATCAAATAATCAGGACACTTCTGGGTGAGCAATGTCATAGTCATACATTAGAAACTAGAATTATTTTATTTTTTGGAAGGATAAGTTACAGGAGAGTCAATTAAAGCAGTTTCCTGATGACAAAATAAGAAAAACAACTTTGGATCACTTTAGTTTCTTTTATAATCCTTACAAAGTCAACTCCAAAGAGTTCCTGAAACATAAATTCTTTTAATATATTGAAAAAATTTAAAAGACAAATCTAAATGACAAAGAATTATACAATTTCTGATCATATATCAAAATAATAGTGTTAGGAAAGCATTAGCACATTTCTTGGGGGTGTTCTATATACCAACATAAAAGAACATTTGAAATGAACTTTAAAACTTACAAGCCTTTGCCCAAAACTCATTAATTCTCATCTAAAATAATTATAAACACTGGATTAGCACAGTAATCACTTAAAAACTCAATGCAAATAAACATGTGGAATTTTTTTTCAAATACCCTTAATATTTATGCAGTACACTGCTTCCAAGAACAAATATACATAGTAAATAACTCCAACAGGGAACAGAACAATATATTGAGGACAAGAACTGAATCTAATCAGATTCATAATATGATAATTTTCAAAAGATAAACTTAATGTTGTATCCATACATTCCCTAAGGATCAGGGAGGCTCTGGTGTTTTATAACAGCAAGAAATTAAAAAATAATCTGCCTGCTTAGTAAATCTTAAACAAACACCACTGCACTCCCACCCCTTCCACCATGAACATCAAGTCCTGTGAGGAAAAAATGAGCCATAAATGCAGCTAATCTCAAAATGAAGCTACTTTCTTTCTACATGATAACAGGATGAATGTGGAAGATCCACAGTTTTCAAAATGCCAAGGTAGGGAATAGCAGCTTTATTTGTATCCTTAAAAAAAGTCAATGGCATTCTTGCATATTCTGTTCTACTACAGCATCTAGTTCACAAAGTGAACTCAATAAAGGAGAATTTAATGAATGGATTTATTACAGCTAAGTCTCCTTGAACGCTGTCTTTTATGAGAGAGGGCATACAAACTCCCTCCTTTATTATTTTCCTGAGCCAGTTTTTTCACTGAAAGTGAACCAGGTTTCACTCCCTTCTTACATGTACGTGCTCATGCATTACCCTTTCTCGTCTGTCCCTTCAGCCTCTCCCTCTCTACTCTTTGCTCTTAGCTTACAAATACGGTCTAGTGCTGCTCATCCATAAACACCACAATCAAATTATTTTTCCAGTCTTTTTTCCATTTCCAAAAGCATAATACTTTTTTTCTTCCTTTCAAAGAGAGCCAAGCTACTTAAAAGTACAATGTACAATTTAGGTCTCTTCCTTGCCTTCCTTCATTTCTCAGCACATTACAATTGGTGATTTGCCCACATCACACTCTATCTAAATGACTCTTGCCAAGGTTATTGGCAGTGCCCACATTATCCACTCTTCCTTCTTACTGGGAAATTTTGTTTTCCCTAGGCTTCAGTTACTTTTTTTTTTTTTTTTTTTTTTTACTTTTTCATGTTCTCCTCCCTCCTACCTCTTCTGACTATTTATTCTATCTTTTCTCAATACCCCTTGCTTACAAGCTACTGTTTTCTGAGATTCTGTCCCTGGATCTTCCTTGTCATTCTGTCAATTCAGGATAAGCCAAGTCACAACTAAATACCCCAACAATCTCAGTGGCTTAATACAACCTTTCTTTTTTGTTCACACTACATGATCATATCAATTCAACCAAAGGTCTCCTTCCCATTGTTGTTATTCAGATCCATAGGCTTACAGAGCCTCCAATACTTGGAATACACCTAGTCACAGTGGCAAAGAGAAGAGAACATGGAAAATTATGCATCAACACTTCAAAGTTTCTGTTCCAAGGAAGCGTAAATCTCTCCCTTTTTTGTTGGCTCAACTAAGTAATGTGGTCAAACCTAACTTCAAATGAAGTGAGTAAGTATAATAGCATAATATGCAAAAAAGGGGAAACCAGAATATCTGAGAATGGCTTCAATGGCCATTACAGTCTCTCAGTTATGACGTAAAAATATGAAATATAAAATAAAATATGAAATAAAAATGATGGTTTCAATGAGCACATAAATGTTAATGGCTTGAAATCTTTATTTTAGGCTTATATCTCTTAATCTAATTAACTAAACATACAACTTTCTATTAGATACCTCCACTCAAATATACAAATCTTGAAATCAACTTACCTCAACTGAACTCATTACTAAAACTTCTTATCTTGCTTACCTTCCAAGAACAAAAGTCAGACACTTGGGAGGGGGTTATTTCCATTTTATTCCTCCTTTTTATCTCATACATCAATGAGAACATACTCTAACTCCATTAATGATAATATTGTTAGAATCTATGACCTCCTCTCTATTCACATTGTTTCCTTAATGTAATCTCTTCATATCTATTCTTGAATTGCTGCAACTGCCTCTTTTTGTGATCTTCCTTCTACTGTCCAAACTATCTTTCCTAAACTATCCTTGTCACGGCTGTCAAAATTATCTACGTCATGAATTTGATCACTTATTATCATTATTACTTTTTTGTTTTTTTTAGATGGAGTCGCGCTCTGTTGCCCAGGTTGGAGTGCAGTGGCACCATCTCGGCTCACTGTAACCTCTGCCTCCCAGTTTCAAGCAATTCTGCATCTCAGCCTCCTGAGTAGCTGGGATTACAGGTGCCTGCCACCACACCCAGCAATTTTTTTTTTGTATTTTTAGTAGAGACAGGATTTCACCATCTTGGCCAGGCTGGTCTTGAACTCCTGACCTTGCAATCCACCTGCCTCGGCCTCCCAAAGTGCTGGGATTATAGACGTAAGCCACCATGCCCAGCCCACTTATTATTTTAAAATGCTTTCTTCTTCTTGTTAGCTCTAGGATAATGTCCAAACTTGTATTGCATTGTCCCTTTTATGATATGATCTTTGATCATCTGGCTAGTTTCATCTCTCCGCTCTTCCTCCAGCTCATCACATTCCATCATCTGAAGTTGACAAGTTCACTAAGAAATAAAGGAGAAGTGAAAATAAAATACACCTTCATTAAGATTATTTTTTTTAAATAAAAAGGCTTGGAGAGAAAGAGAACTCAAGTTTGATGTCAAAACTGAGAGAGCCTATGATCCTTAGTAGGAAGTTCTAACTCCTTTTAGTCAGACATTGTATTCACTTGGAAAGATTGTTGAGGTCTGAGTAGGAGACTGACAGAGATAGTTTGGCTTTTAGAGAAAGGCCATTAGCATGTGGAAGCAGTAGGTCCTTGAATTCAGACTATGAGGGCGTGTCCAATCATGACATTTAGGATATTTATACCTTGATGAAAAGCTGTGTCTGTAGGTAATAGCAGATTACTATGTGAACAGTAATAACACTTCTCAGCTACATAAGCAGTGACCGAGTGAGTAGGGTCATATAGTACACAGGGCTTGCCCCTTCCAGGGATATGGGAGAGCACATTCTTTATGAACATGGTGCAGGATTAGGATGAGGATGATTGTCAGATATGATGATTGGCATTCTATGGTATTTTTAAATATGTAAATGCTACAGATTCAAGATAGAAGAAAATAAAAGAAAATTTGAAAAATTTGGCTTGAGACAAGAAAAATAAAAGAATAACATAGATTTATATTTTCACACCTACATAATCCTTGCTACTGGATCTAGCCAAGGGCTAAGCTACAGTAAGTGGTGAAGGACGAGAGGTTTTTGTAGTAGTAAATTTTTTTTTCCTTATTTTTCTTTCCCTCTACCTATACCTATCTCTTATATTATAATATAATTTATAAGAGGAAAAAAATCCTCCAGTACACTGCAGTCTTAGAAAGTATCTTTTATTTCCTACTAAGGGAAAATCAAATGCAAAGAGGAAAGTTTCCCAAGTTACTAGTACAACATTAGTGAATAAAAAGTAGATGTTTTCCTTCAACTGCCTAACACTTACAAGCAGAAAGATGAATTAGCAGAATGACAGGTGTTGGGAAATGACAAAAGGAAACAGATTACTGATGGGAATCAAATTACTTAGTCCTTCAGTTACATTCCAAGCATAAATAAAGTAAAACAATTAATCTTTTATTCTGCCACCTGTAAATCTGCCAGGGATTGCATGCTCAATAGCATTAACGAATTGCAATGGAAAGACAGGCTGGGCTAATTTATCCTTTGCTCTGTAACTTCAGAGCCACCATATTTGACAGCTGCAATCATTTCCTACAGTGTCTGTATGACAGTCCATGAGGTAGAATGGCTTATAGATTGAAAAAACCCTCACAATTACATTGAACGGGGGTGGAAATTGTTAACATTCACCAGAAAGGAAGGGGCAAAGTACACGATCCCACACTAAGGGTAATATTAAGCATTATGTGGCCAATTTCTGGATTGTAAGGCACAAGTAAGGATGGGAGACTAAGAATGGATAAACTAGAAAACAATTATCATGTGTTGTTTCCGTTTGTTAGGAGGTCAGAAACTGTAATGATTTGTTGTCACAGCTATGGCATTTTAAAAAAATAGATAAAACATAAAGAAACAAACAGAACTATCATTTGTGGCAGATGCCACTAAATTTTCACATATTACTGCATCTGTTAACCATAATTATGATTTTAGAACTTATGTCTTCACCCTAACAGACTGAAAAATCTGAGTAGGCACTGCAATTTGAAAGAAATCCTTATCTATTATGATTGTGTCATAATAAATTAGCCTGAGAATTTGTTTGCAGACCTATGCCTCGACTCCTACCCCAAAGCTATGATGTCTCTAAGGCTGTTCAGTCTATTCCTAACACAAGTCTTTGGTATTCTCTTTTTGCCTGATACTGACACAAATCTTCCTCCTTCTTTGTAGTTTTCTGTTACATACCTCACCTCACTAAGTAATTGAGCATATGTTTGACCATCCTAGCTTTCCTAACTCTGGAATTATGAGGAAATACATTAGTAGAAGACCTTATGAAAATTCTGCTAAATATTAATTTTTCTCTTATTTTAATGAAAAAATGTTTCTTTCTAATAAAATATCATTTCCTTTTTACCATCCCTAACTCAAATTCAGAAAGACTCTTTGTTTATGTGGTTGGTGTTTTCCTCTAGGTTGTCACCCAGCATATTTATTTCTCTTTAGGTTGCCCCTCTTCCGAGTGATTTAGCAGTTAATCATACGTCTTGTCATGACTACTGCAAGCAATTGGATTTTGTTTGATTTTTAATGAAGCTGTGCATTGTGATGTTTCATCTCCATTTTTGGCCTGTGGTGATAACTTATTAGCAAAGCACAAGGAGAGAGAAGGGGTTGAGGGGAAGAGAGAGAAATGAAACCTCTCAGGTCATTCTGACTTCTTCTAATTTTTAAATATATTCTCAGCAGTTGTATCTCCCACATCCCCATAAAACTTCTGGAAGCCGAATACTGCCTAGATACAAGAAAATATGAATTGATTCTGGCCTGTTGGAAATTCCAAGCCCTGTGGAGCTTGCAGTAGTGTCTTCATCTTTTTAAAAATGTTTCTACTGTGATTATTTTTTTCTTTAGAATCAAGCTTTATAGTTAATTGCTGATAACATCCTTTTTTACTTAGTTTTTTATGGAGCAATCAAGTCTGCTTTCTTCTCTCTCTCTCTAGCTTCCAAAAATCATGGCTATTTTGAGAATTTTTTCCCTCTGAGGTTAGCCAGTTTCCTGGAGTGAACAACAAATGCATTAAATGTCCAACTGAAGAAAAAATGCAATCTGATTTAAAAAAATGTTTCAAAAATGTGTTCTATAAGTGAATTTTGTAATTGTAACTCTGGGGAATGAGTTACCTTGTTTAAATTGCCCAAGACATTTCCCTCGGGCGTGTAAGCATTTTAAGATGCTCACGAAGATAGTCTGGGTACAGAAGCAAGGGGGTAGTTATGGCCTCTGCTTGACCCCAGATAGTTCTGTCCAACTTTGTATCTTTATAACACCTCCCCTACCTGGGCCTAAAACCTTGTTGTTTTTTAATGAAAACAAAAATTGGGTATTGATTGCAGAAGCTACATAAAATATATAGACTTGGAATGAGGGTTGTAGCTATCTTCTGGTATAGCTCATCTATAAGCTTGTTAGTTGTTACCTTGGGACCCTAAGGGAATAAAAAAAGGATAGGCAAATGCTGGAAAAAGCAGTGCAGGGTAGGAGGGGTGACAGTGGGATTTGGCTACGGCAGCAGTGGCCCAGGATGTCAATAAATGAAGTGGCCTAAGCGTTGGCAGACCTAGATGGGGTTTGGATAAAAGTGGCTGACTTTTTAATTACTATTTTTTGGTAGTCCAATTTTATTACTATAGTTAAAGACAATGATGACTATAATTATTTTTGCATCATTTAGCATTGATATCTTTTGACATAAGAAACTACCACTGCAATGAAGGTGAATACCATATTCATCCATTTAGCATTAATAATTGGTTTTTAATCTGAAAACGTGTATTTATCTTTTACTCTTGTGAACATTTTGTTTTGAAAGAATTGTAGATTCTACACTTGTAATTAATACTGCAAAGAGATCTCTTATATCTATTACTCAGTTTCCCTCAATGGTAATATCTTTTTTTTTAAAATGTTTTAAAGTGATGAATGAAAATTATACATATTTGTCATATACAACATGTTCTTTTGAAATATGTATATGTTATGGACTAAGTCAAGAAAAGTGCCTAAAACTTAAAGAACATGGAGAACCAGCTGGCCAAGATTCAGTGCTACACTATATTTATATTCCCCTTTCTCATCTCCATACCCACTATTTCTTATACTTCTTCCCTTGTATCACCCCAAAACAGCTAATTAAAATAAAATAAACACACACACACACACACACATACATACACACACACACTTGATTCTATTGGAGAATTAAACAGGAAAAAAAGATTAATCTCTCATATAATTATAAAAACATTAATTCCAAAAATGTCTAGCTCTTTAAAGTGAAAGGAGCAGGCCCTCAGAGAGATGGGAACATTATAACAGATATTGAATAAAGCAAATACAAACATACCCACTGCCTCAAAGATCCTTTATACTCTGCAAGGTGAGTTAAGCAATTTTTAATAAAAATTACTATTTTTCATTTGCTGCCATACTGATTTCTTCATACTTGTAAGAACCCATTATAAGGGCTAGGCACGGTGGCTCACGCCTGTAATCCCAGCCCTTGGGGAGGCAGAGGCAGGTGGATCACCTGAGGTCAGGAGTTTGAGACCAGCCTGGCCAACATAGTGAAACCCTGCCTGTACTAAGAATACAAAAATTAGCCAGGTGTGATGGAGTGCCTTTCATCCCAGCTACTCGGGAGGCTGAGGCAGGAGAATCTCTTGAACCTGGGAGGCGGAGGTTGCAGTAAGCCGAGATCGTGCCATTGCACTCCAGCCTGGGAGACAGAGCAAGATTCTGTCTCAAAACAAACAAACAAACAACAAAACATTATAAGGAATTATAAACATGTTACTTGTTAATTGCCACTGTTACTTCAACAGTCGCTACCAGGTGATAGGTATTGGGATTTAGAAGGGAATCCCAAGAAGTAGGAATGGAAGATAATAGATAAATGACCACAACTTGCTTCATATCACTGAGTGACTCACTCATTCTTGTTGGCTCTGTTTCAATGAACTAGTTGCCAAGCCTAAGCGAAAAGGAGATTTAAAGGAATAAAAACACAGAACCCTCAACCTTTAAGAGCCAAGAATTCAAAGGCTTAAAGCAGATTCTGCCCCATGTTTTAGTTTAATTTCCTATGTTGAGGATTCAAAAAAATGACATGGAATGGAATACATTTTCTCACTTCTGCTTTCCATGTATATCCACATTCCCCAGGATCTAGGTTTGATAAGTAGTATTTGTGGTATAGTTGTCAGTAACTTTTCTGAGCTTGTATAAGTTTACGTGGAATTGATTTGTAAATGTGTGATTATTATGATAGATGTTACTTTGCAAATTTCAAGGTTCTTTAATATAGCATGGACACATTTCCAAATCAATAAATATAGCTTACTCATAGGAAAAAAAAAAGGAAGGGAATCCCAAATGCAGACAAACTTGTCAAGTTTTGTGTTGGTCTTTTGGCCTCTGCTTCCCTTAATTTTGAAACCACCTACCACTTGTGCAGGGTTCACTTGCAAGCCCTTTTAGTGTGCCAGTGTGCTCATTCTTTCTCCTCGTTTTCCTTATCAGGAAAATATTTGCACCACATTTATACAAAAAATAAAACAAAAGGAAATAAAGAATGACTTTCTTAGTGTTTCTATTCCTAAAATGTCTATGTTTTAAGAGTGTCCAAATCCATGAGTTAAATGAATCACTTAAATAGTAGACTTTTAAGGATCAGTGAAAAGACGGCAGATAGATTTCTCTGGAAACCACCCAATGTGGGAATACATTATAACATTTAAATGTTAGGCAGACAATTCTTAAGCTGATTGGCAAGGTTGGATAAGATTGATTGAAGTTTAGTAATTTAAATGTTTATTATTTTTTAAGTAGCAGAGTCTATTAACTGAGTATTTTTGCTTATCTTTCATGATTGAATAATGCCAATTTCTAGATTTGTTCCCTTGAAAAAGGGCCCTAGGATGCCTTTGAGAAAAAATTTAGAACCCAAAAAGTTTTACAGAAGAATATGTCACCACTTTTACCTAGGGATGATAATCCATTCAGCAATCCAAAGCAACTTTCCAGTTCTTCATATATTGCCTTGAAATCACTTTAAAAAGGGGTAGTCAATATGAATTCTCCCCTTGGTTTTAGAGAATGTGCTCATAAAGGCTTTAGTGTAATCACGCCTGTAATCCCAGCCCTTTGGGAGGCAGAGGCGGGTGGATCACCTGAGGTCAGGAGTTCGAGACCAGCCTGGCCAACATGGTGAAACCCCGCCTCTAAGAATACAAAAATTAGCCAGGTGTGGTGGAGCGCCTTCAATCCCAGCTACTCAGGAGGCTGAGGCAGGAGAATCGCCTCAACCAACTTAGTTGGGTTAAAACTAATTCCATGAAGGCATACATATCCAACTATTTTTTAAATAAGATTTATTTTTTAGACCAATTTCAAAGCAAAATTGAGCAAAACTGAGGTACACAGATTTTCCATCCACTTCCTGCCCCTACACATGCATAGCTTCTCCCACTGCCAACACTCCCCACCAGAGTGGCACATTTGTTACAATTGAGGAACCTACTTTGACATGTCATTATCACCCAGAGGCCACAGTTTACATCAGGACTCATTCCTGGTGTTGTATATTCTATGGCTTTGGGAAAATACATAATGACATGTATCTAGCATATATAGTATCATGCAAAGTAGTTCTACTGCCCTAAATATCCTCTGTGCTCTGCCTATTTATCCTCAACACCCTAACCCTGGCAGCAACTGACCTTTTTACTATATCTATAGTTTTGCCTTTTCCAGAATTGTTTCTTAATATAAAGACATAAAAATTAAGTATCTTCAAATTAGAAGCTTGAAGTTTTGAAACTATCTCATTGTAAAAGTTACACATGCTTCAAGAAACTTAATCCGTTGTTAATGTTCTTTGGAGAAAAGTTTCTAAATTTAGAATAAAGTCTCTTTCACTGTGAGCAAATCTTCAAAACCATATTATGAACATTCAAACATCAAAAGAAAATATAGGTGAAAGACCCATATTATATGAAAATATTCTTGACAGGCTTTCAACATCAATGTATCATCACACATATCTTCAAGTACATTGTAAAATTAGAGTTTTCCAACAAACTTGTACTGGAGGGACCACTAATATCCTGTGGTATTAGTCAGGGTAAGTCAGGAGACAGAGAAAAATAAAAAATACCAGTGAGTTGAATAGGAAAAGTTTATAAAGGTTTGTTAACTACTAAAAAGTGGTTAACTATGAAAGGATACAATATGCTACGGTTACTATTAAAAGAGTTAAAGTAGACTCTAAGAGGTCAAGAATTAGCGAGCTAAAAGAAACAAAAGCAGCTATTACCACTAAGTTGGGAGAGACAGGGGAATGACATTTCTCCTTTGCCAGCTGTTAGCCTTTGTCAATAAGGGCTGCTGGAGGCACATTGCCAGGTCCATGGCTCCAGGAAGACACTCCCTTCTGGGTACCGAGCTTACTTCCTTATTATTTAGCACGGGGGCGCAGTGACCTGCAAAGCCAGCTCCTTCCACAAACAGTTCTGGAGACCAGTTTTGTAGTAGTTCCAGTCATGTTCGCAGGCAGCTGTCTCCCAGCTGGTGTGCCAGGCCTATCTAGCAGCTTCATCTCCCACCTTCTGACAGGTTTCTTCACGACTGGCACACTGAGTGTTACTGTGGTAGCTGTACCAGCTTTGAAGAGACCTGAATTCACCCTTAGGGAAGACCTTCTAAGTCCTCTGCTCTTTGTTCTTTCATTCCCCTCTCTCCCCCAATTTAGTGGTAATAGCTGCCTTTGTTTCTTTTACCTCACTAATTCTTGACCTCTTAGAGTCCACTTTAACTCTTTTAATAGTAACCATAGCATATTATATCCTTTCATAGTTAACCACTTTTTAGTAGTTGACAAACCTTTATGTTAACTTTTCCTATTCAACTCACTGGTAATTTTTTTGTGTGTCCTGACTGACCCTTACTAATATACTGATTCTTTTTTTGATATAGTTTATTACCATGTTGTAGAAAAAGTAAAACTGTCCACATTCTCCATTCAAGAAATTATATTATTGTTAATTATCTTAACGAATAGGAAATACACTAGCAAGCCATTGAAAAATCCCAGAGAAAAGACATTTTATGATAGACCAATGACATTATTAATGTGTGTGTGTGGAGAGATATATATATATATATATATATATATATATATATATATATTCATTCTAAATTAGTGTGATATATTGTATTACTGAAGTTCAGGAAATAATATGATTTTTAAAAAGTGACTTCCTATGAGAGGATAATATCCCCTACTGTCAAGTAACTATAAGTTCTATAATGGTTACTCAATTAAGTGATTACAAATTATTATAGTGTATAGTTGGGTAGGATGAGGAGGATATGATTGTGGGAGACTTATTTTTATCATCTGATAGCAAGAATGATAATAACGTGCTCACAAGCTATTTGTAAGTAATTATGATAGTGGATATTGACAAAACTAGTGCAACTTATAATAGTCAATAAAAGGACTGAATAATATGTGTGACAGAAGATACTTAAGAATTCCAAGTCACATATTAGTGATCGGTAGAACTAGGATGGTAGTCAGTGTATACCTAAATCCAAAGTCCATGCTCTTCCTAACCTGGTAATTATAACCCAGAAATGGAAAGTAAAATAAAAAAGGCACCTGGGAAGCAGGCAATACAATATGTTGATGAAAACATTCTCTCCTTACCAAATCAGAGTGATTTTGATGGATTTTTATGTAAGTCTTGAGTAATTGTAAACTATAACGTGTTACTGTGCAGTGATTTAAAAACACCTGGTATGCTATTCCTTCGCTATCAGTCACAAATCCCTTCCCCTTCTCAGTTTAAAAGCAGCAATTTAAAAGCAGAATTCTTCCCAGTACATGGCTGGCAGCCAGCACCTTCAGATCAGAATTGACTTCCAGGATAAAACTCAGTTGCCATCCCTGCTAGCTAGTGACAGGATTGATAGAACTCTCCATGTAACCAGAAAGGCTGGGTGCTAGGGAGATGAGTAAAACAGGGAAGAAAAAAAGAAGTATTAAATCACCTTTCTACCGGGGTTCTATCAGACAAAAAGAAGAGATTGGGGTAGAAAGTGAGGTATAGGGAGGTAACACACAAACTGAGGTAAAGGGAAGTATTATAGCCAAAGAGTAGCTAAGGTCTGAATTGAGTGATGGCTTACTGAACATAGCTAGAGTTAGAAAAGAAAGTACTATAAGCTATGACAGATATGGGTGCCAATGCTGGAAACATTTTTAATTAATAGAAAGGCAAATAAGAATAAAAATAGAACAGCAGATATATGATCAAAGCAACATAGTGATAGTAGGAAAACTTGAAACTTTATCACAGCATACAGACAAAAATGAAAATCAACATACAATAATCTGCTTCTAATGGACAGCTGAAGCCATAAGGTGTATCTCAAGGAGACAGTGATGAAGAGAGAACAACAAAAACAAAAATGGAGGAACAGAGAGATGTGTTCCTGGGCTTACCATGTGGCTGCATTGGATGGAGTTAGATGGATATGGGTTATCTTTGAAAGATGCTTAAGCCTTTCATATGAGGTTTATACAGACGGGAATTAAGAGTTTGGGGATTTGAGTAGTGGAGAGTTGAAATAGAGGCATAAGACTGGGATTCTTAAAGGGCGGCATACTCATTAAAAGTGGCATGAAGAAAAACGTGTCCACTGTCACAGGGAGATGGCGGAGTGTGGAACGTGTGGCATAAGCTGTATACATTTGAACATCCTATCTTTATGTACTTCATGCCCCTTGTTTATGCATTCTTAAGTGTAACTTTTTGTCACCCTTACCCAAAGTTATAAAAAATACCCTCCATCTATTTGGAAACACAATTTTTTTTCAGTATTTTAAGTAATAGTTTAAAAAATTCAGAACACATAATAGTGATTACAAATACTTTAGTGCTGAATAATAATGAAACATGAAATGTAAGAAAATTGTTATTGATAAGGAAAAATATAGCCTTTAATATTTATATTACAAAAGAAAAACAATTTGAAAATCGTTAAGTATCCAAGTCAACAAGTTACATAAAAAGAATATAGCAAAACATTACCTCATAATGCTGAACTGTGTAGCTATCCCCTTGAGAGCCTATTAAAAATTGTACTGTATGTGTTAATCCCACTAGATAAAATGGAAATAAAAGTGAAACATTTTAAAAGAAAAGCATGCACAAAAAAAGCCCAGGATAATTTTTACACAATGGGTGAGAGAAGAATTTATTACATAATACAAAATAACTACAAACCAAGGAAGGAAAATATTGATCCATTTTGATATACATAAAGCCAAGCAAATAAACAAACAAAAAATACACAGGACATCAATACACATCATGAACAAAACATAAATGTAAACCATGGCCTCGGAGCAGAGATTTGCCACACTCGTAACAAACACAGAGTAGGTATCCAAAATATATAAAGAACTACTCTAAAGAAATTTTAAAAAGGCAAAAATTTCAATAGAAAAAATAAAGGAAATTAACAAGTATTTCACAGACATGAACACCCAAAAGGCTAATAAACATTTGAACAGATGTTCATTTTAATAGCTATTCATAAAATGCAGATGCAAACAATACGGCATTATTTTATACCCATCAGATTGGTGAAAATTAAAAAGTTGACAATAACAATTGTTGCTCAGACGGTCTGGCAAAAAAAGTTCTCATGACATGTTGGCAGTTGTTTGAGTTGTCACAACGATTTGAAGAACAATCTGGCAGGAAGAAGTTTCATTTCTGAATGTGTACCTTTGAGGAACTCTCATTTAAAGGCATGATATAAGATGAAGAAAAATCTTTACTAAGTATTATCTTTAATAGGAGTAAATTATAAGCAACCTAAAACATCAGTGGACAGAAGAAAAGATAAATTGTGATATGTTCATACAGTAAAATAATATTTAGCAGCCAGTGAACTAAAGTTTCATCTGTCAGCACTGGTAAATTGCTAAAATAATATTTAACAAATATAGAAGAATATCCAATACAAAATGATAGAATGTTTCAAAGTTTAAACATGCAAATAATAATACATAATTTAAGAGTATGTACAGATAAAGTAATAACATAAACACTTGTTAAAAAAACATGAAATACCCCAGTTAGATTTTCTCTGCATGTAGAGGGAGAAGAATGGGGCTGATGGAAGACATTTAAAGATGGACAATCTCTTTGTAGTGTTTTACTTCAAAAATTATGAAGAGAGTATGGCAAACTAAAATTCGATGAATTAAAATGTGTATCTAACTAGGATATATTTTAATTCTTAGATACTGTGGCTAAAAGTTAGGAATCAGCCCCAATGGCCCAGTCAGGCAATACTTTAGAAGAGATTAGAAAGCATATTTTAGAGGGAAAATAGACAAGACTTCAGCATCTCTTTAGATCTTTTCCCTGAATGATGATAAATAACTTTAAATACATGGATGGTTTCTAGGTGAAAACTTTCAGGTAAAGGAGAAATCAGAGTCATTTGCAGCAATGCAAGGAAAGGGCAGAGAGAAGAAGGTAATTATTAAAAGTTAACTGTGTACCATTCTGGGCAATATACACTCTGCTCCAGTTATTGTTTTTTATCTGGTTAGCCCAGGAAAATTTCTTTTGCCCTGCTGAACGTCTCATGGTAACAACAATAATGGTCACAAATGCTGGTTTCCAGGATGAATAGTAGAAACAAAAATGTCTGATGTGCAATTTCTTATGGATGCTGAGGCTTGCCAAATTCAGCTTCTTTGAATTATATATTAAGAAAGAGAAAAATAAATGAGGAAATTAAGAGATGCAAGAATCAAGGAAACAGTGAAGTTTCTATCTTTGGCCTGAGAACCAGAATACCTGGAATCTAGTCCAGTCTATTTCATTAAAGGATTGTTTTGTTCTGTTTGTTTGTTTGTTTGTTTGTTTTAGGTAATCAGCTTTCTGGATTTCAGTTTCCTTCATCATAATATAAGAGCATTGAAGTAATGTTAGCTCCTTTCCATTTAAACTCCATTTGCTCTACAATTCTAAATCTGTATTTGAAGATTCTCATCTTTCTGACATAGAATTGCAGAGGGATGGATTACTGTCATTCCTAACTGATGTCCCAAAGATGATGAGTTCCTTGTTGGTTTAAGCCTGGTACTTCTTAGTCAATAGAGCAATACTAAGCTGTCCTTGGCATCGGTCATGTTATAGGTATCCCACTGACACAGATTAATTAACTGATCTTCCTAATGAGGCAGGATTCCCATGGCACCTGAGCCAGAAGTGGTTAAGGATGTCTGCTGCTGCTGCTTAGTTTCCTAACTGTGTATGAAGTAGGTTTTCAAATGAAACACTCTCAGGGATGTCAATGGCAACTAAGACATTTCTGATGCTCTGATGTTCTTTTGGCAATTGCTGGAGTGTGATACAGTCAGGAGGGCTCTTCTTGGTGCATCTTTTACTAGAACTGGTTCTGTTTATGTAAGTTACTGTCTCAATCTCTGGCCTGACTCTTGTTAAAGGAGGCTCTCTAAAGGCAGGTACTGCTCTCCTCTGCTTCCTAATACATTGAATTGAATTGTACATATGTGTTGAATTGTTTGATAACAGAACAAAGTGCATCTGATGGCACTCTGGTCAAATTACAGATTTCAGAGTTCCCTAAAATAGATCATATCAGGCTTTTTTTCTAAAAAACTATTTCAACTTTAATTTTAGATTCAGTGTGTACATCTTCAGGTTTGCTAGATGGGTGTATTGCATGATGCTGAGGTTTGGGGCACGGGTGATCCCATGTCCCAGGTAGTGAGCATAGTATCCAAAAGGTAGTTTTAGCCCATGACCCACTCCCTCCGTCTTCCCTCTGGTAGTCCTTAGTGTCTATTGTTCCTGTCTTCACATCTATATGTAGTCAATGTTTAGCTTCCACTTATAAGGGAGGACATGTGGTATTTGGTTTGTTTTCTGTTCCCGTATTAATTCACTTAGGATAATGGCCTCTGGCTGCATCCATGTTGCTGCAAAGAATATGATTTCATTTTGTTTTCATGTTTGCATAGTATTCCATGGTATATATGTACCATGTTTTTCTTTATCTAATCCACTGTTGATGGGCACCTAGATTGATTCTATGTCGTTGCTATCTATCAGATGTCAGTGAAGACTCTCCATAGATCCCTTTTCAAATATAGACTATGTAAGTGATCTGTGAGCCTAGTGTATCAGATCACTAACAGGATTGCTTAGGGATGTAATTGGTAGCTTAATTTTATGTGTAAGTGATATCTGTGTTTTACTGCAGCTAAACTATTTTTCTACATGAAGCCACACAATTATTGCAATCTGGGGAGCAACTATTTTGGTATATAAAAGTAATACTAACAGAATCCAAAAATGCTGTGTTAACAGTTCACTGATCATTTAATGGGAGCCGCATCTATTAAATGTCTTCATGCTGTTATGAGGAATATTTTATCACTGGAAATAAAGCTAAACTCATCAGGAAGTCAGGGAAAGAACCCTACAAAAACAGAATAAAAAACACTTTGGAGTCAGCTGATCTTCAATCTGGTAATCTACCATTATATTAGTCAAAATTCACTTATCACTTTTTACTATATTCCAGGCTATGTTCTATGTGCTTAAAATGTGTTTTCATTGACAATTTACAACAACTATATTAAGTAAGATACTGCTGTTACTCCTATTGAATTATTGAATATGAAGCCCTTCTGAATGGACAGGGAATTTGACCAAGGTCACACAGATAGTAAACGATAGCAAAAGGATAAGAACCCAGACAATCTGGGTTGAAAGCCAGCAGCCTCAGTGTGGTTTCTATTACTTGTCATTAAAAAGTAATATCTGTGGCCAGGTGTGGTGGATCACACCTGTAATCCCAGCACTTTGGGAGGCCAAGGCGGGCAGATCACAAGGTCAGGAGATCCAGACCATCCTGGCTAACACAGGGAAACCCGGTCTCTACTAAAAAATACAAAAAATTAGCTGGGTGTGTTGGCGGTCGCCTGTAGTCCCAGCTACTCGGGAGGCTGAGGCACGAGAATGGCGTGAACCCGGGAGGTGGAGCTTGCAGTGAGCCGAGATCACACCAGTGCATTCCAGCCTGGGCGACAGAGTGAGACTCCGTCTCAAAAAATAAAATAAAATAAATAAATAAATAAAAATTTCTTTCTCTTGTACCAAAACAAATATTGCTAGTAACATTAGCTAAAAAAAATTCCTTGAAAACAAAATTATTTTATGTATTCGATGATCTGTTTCTTTACATCTAATGAAATTCTTTTGGAAAAATGCTGAAACTATGAAACCCAGGTAAAAGCCTTTATTTTTTGACATATCTTTTACAGTCATATCCAGTTTCACATGACCTGGACCATCATGCAGTTTTTATGCCCTAGCTAACTTGCACTGAATCTACAAGTTCACAGATTAATTATTTGAAAATCAATCTACAAAATACTATACAATGTTTTAAAATATTCTTAAACCAGAAATTTTTCAGCTTTTGGGAGATTTCATGTCACTGGTCCTCTGCAAAGACCATAGTAAAATAATCAAAGCCCTTTCCTAGACATCTTTAATTTTCCCTTCTCTGTCATTTTTGGTAGAACACATGCAAACTCATATACCCAAAAGATTTTCTATTTTAATGTGAATCTTAGAGAATAAATTTTGCGTGGTATCCTTATTTTGTACATAGGTTCCGGTGCAACAGTTGTTATAAAGTTTATAATAGGACTACCTTTCCTCATGGAAATAATTTCATAAATGAGAGTAATGTTCTTGAACTAGGCCATACAAGACTCCTTAACCTCTAATATCTTCTGAGGTTTCTTACTAATAAGCACACTCTATTCACAAAATTGACTTTTGGAGTATCCCATGGAAAATGCATTTTTTTTTTGCATGCAGAAGACATATCTTCCTTCATTGGTGATGTCAGAAGTACTTTCAAAGTTAAGCATTCAAATTTCCTCTAGCTACAGAAAAGGAGTCCATAGATCTGACACTTTTAGATTTGAATGGTTCTCAGAATCACCCAGATTTTCATTTTATAACCTACATTTTTTTCTCAGAATTTCTGTAAATATAATCCCCTTTTTCTATTTGTACACTGAGAAGTTTCAAGAGATCTGAAAACCTCTGATGGCACATACATATTCCTAAGAAAATGATCACTAGATTTAAAGTGACCATTTTTAAAAACCAGGGTGGTTTCAAGACCTTATCATCTCAAGATTTCATGACCAATATGTTTTGATAAATGATTAATAACGTTTGTAGTCACCATAACTGAAGATAAGGAGGCAAGTAGAGTATTTGTAAGTAATTCCATTTAATGGTGTGTCTATACAAATAGTATTGTCAGTAAGCAGCAGGTATCCACAAACACTCTAGACTATTTTCCCAAATTATGTTCTATGGAAAACTTGTATTTCTTAAGATATTTTACATATTCTACATTCTCTCTCTCTCTCTCTCTCTCACACACACACACACACACACACACACAGACACAAACGCACACAGACATATAGTTCTGTAATAAAATCAACAGAGGGGGAATTGCCTACTATATTATCTCTTCAGAGATCCACAACTAAAGCTCTGAAAAACTTTTTGCAGTAGAAAGGAATTTAACTATTTAATTTAGCATTCCCCCAAAGTATTTAATCTATAGAGTACTTTTTAAAAAATAATTTGAAAAATTCTCTTTTCAGGAAGAATTACATGAAGATGTGACATATATATTTTTGCCATATATATTTTATTTTAAAATTATTAGCATATTTCAAATATTGTTCGCTTTATTTTTGTCATGGTGGCAAAATTTGAACCAAGAAACAGGAACATAGATATCTACAGTTATGGAATTTGAAAGATATCTGTGAATATATAATCAGTAGGAAGAAGGTGGCATTTTCTTTTACCTATATTTAATTGCTGATCAGGCAGTAGTGGGCACTTTTCAGAATTCTGCTCTATACAACAGCTGTGCAATTTTTCATCATAATTAAATCACTCCTAAAAAGCGTCCTTAGAAAAATCATATAACGCCCACTTCAATATTTTCTATAGCTCAAATCCATTGTGATGAAAGGTGTGCTCATATATTCACTTGCCCCTTATCTAGTTGAACAGGATAACAAAATTCAACCATCAGCACAAAAATTATGTAGGAGAGCAAACTGGGCTGAAAAAATGAAACTTTTATCATCTTTAGATTATTTCTAGAAGTTGGATGTTGGTTATTTTTCCCCCAGCATATTTTTACTGTTACACTTTTTGCATCTATCTATACTCAGAAGGATTTTAGGAAAGCCAAGCAGTATCATAAAACCTTGTTGCCTATTTCTCTCCTGGCTTGCAGACTCTGTGGGGAAAAAGCCTCCCTTCACACCTCCCTACAATCTGTTCCATTTGAATGGATAATCATTCAGCAGTAGCCAGCAGCTGCTGCCTAATGCCTAAGCCTAATGCAGATTCTGGAGACTCACAAAGTCATTAAAAATCTGTCTTGGTGGAGAATGTGAAAGCTGCTCAGAAGGCTAGGGTGAGTACTGAGGCAGCACTGCCTCTTCCTTACTCATTCATGGTGATACCCTGTAAGCACTGCATGTATTTTAGTATTCAGAGGAAGCTGCTTTATCTTGGCTTTTGGCATCAGTTAATGGAGGGTAGAAGCAGACAACAATTTTACTTTTATTTTTCTCTTGTGCATCAAAGAGTATCTAGCACAGCAATATTCAGTTGACCTATGTTTTAGATAGATACATTATTTTTCTCAAATACAGTCATTAGTGGATTATAAACCTGATTATAAGCAGAAAAGTCCTGATTGAAAGAAGGCTTGGACATTGGAACCAACCTGTTCACCTTCCCTTATTTACCCTTGCCTAAGGTATTTCCACGGAATTCCAAAAATCTGAGAAAGAAAAGAGTTTAGAAAGTAGACATCTAGATAATTTCACTGACTGAAAACGAGATTCCATTATATTCTTTTATAAATAAAATTTCATTCTTGCAGAGTATGACAGGATGGACATTTATATGAAAGATATTAACCAAATTGTTTCTATTTAATCAACTTTATGACACTCCTTTTTTTTCAATTATTGATTTTGGATATTTTATTTTTTAGAGAGGGGGTCTTGCTATATTGCTCAGGCTGGTCTTAAACTCTCAGCCTCAAGAGATCCTCCCAGCTTGGCCTCCCAGTATTGGGATTACAAGTGAGAGCTTCCATGTCTGGCCTGATTTTGAAGATTTTTTTTTTTATACTTTAAGTTCTAGGGTACATGTGCACAACGTGCAGGTTTGATACATTGGTATACCTGTGCCATGTTGGTTTGCTGCATGCATCAACTCATCATTTATATGAGATATTTCTCCTAATGCTCTCTCTCCCCCAGCCCCCTACCCCCTGACAGGCCCCAGTGTGTGATGTTCCCTGCCCTGTGTCCAAGTTATCTCATTGTTCAATTACTACCTGTGAGTGAGAACATGTGGTGTTTGGTTTTCTGTCCTAGTGATAGTTTGCTGATAATGATGGTTTCCAGCTTCATCCATGTCCCCGCAAAGGACACAAATTCATCCATTTTTATGGCACATAGTATTCCATGGTGTATATGTGCCACATTTTCTTAATTCAGTCTATCATTAATGGACATTTCGGTTGGTTCCAAGTCTTTGCTATTGTGAATAGAGCTGAAATAAACATACGTGTGCATGTGTCTTTATAGCAGCATGGTTTATAATCCTCTGGGTATATACCCAGTAATGGGACTGCTGGGTCAAACGGTAATTATAGTTCTAAATCCTTGAGGAATCGCCACACTGTCTTCCTCAATGGTTGAATCAATTTACACTCCCACCAACGGTGTAAAAGTGTTCCTATTTCTCCACATACTCTCCAGCATCTGTTGTTTCCTGACTTTTTAATGATTGCCCCATTCTAGCTGGTGTGAGATGCTATCTCATTGTGGTTTTGATTTGCATTTCTCTGATGACCAGTGATGATGAGCATTTTTTCATGTGTCTGTTGGCTGCATAGATGTCTTCTTTTGGGAAGTGTCTGTTCGTATCCTTTGCCCACTTTTTGATGGGGTTGTTTGATTTTTTCTTGTAAATCTGTTTGAGTTATTTGTAGATTCTGGATATTAGCACTTTGTCAGATGGGTAGACTGCAAAAATTTTCTCCTATTCTGTAGGCTGCCTGTTCACTCTGATGGTAGTTTCTTTTGCCATGCAGAAGATCTTTAGCTTAATTAGATCCCATTTGTCTGTTTTGGCTTTTGTTGCCATTGTTTTTGGTATTTTAGTCATGAAGCCCTTGCCCATGCCTATGTCCTGAATGGTATTGCCTAGGTTTTCTTCTAGGGTTTTTATGGTTTTAGGTCCAACATTTAAGACTTTAATCCATCTTGGATTAATTTTTGTATAAGTCGTAAGGAAGGGATCCAGTTTCAGCTTTCTGCATATGGCTAGCCAGTTTTCCCAGCACCATTTATTAAATAGGGAATCTTTTCCCCATTTCTTGTTTTTCTCAGGTTTGTCGAAGATTAGATGGTTGTAGATGTGCGGCATTATTTCTGAGGGCTCTGTTCTGTTCCATTGGTCTATATCTCTGTTTTGGTACCAGTACCATGCTGTTTTTTTTTTACTCTAGCCTTGTAGTATAGTTTGAAGTCAGGTAGCGTGATGCCTCCAGCTTTGTTCTTTTGGCTTAGGATTGTCTTGGCAACGAGGGCTCTTTTTTTCATTCCATATGAACTTAAAAGTAGTTTTTCCAATTCTATGACAAAAGTCATTGGTAGCTTGATGGGGATGGCATTGAATCTATAAGTTACTTTGGGCAGTATGAGTATTTTCATGGTATTGATTCTTCCTATCCATGAGCATGGAATGTTCTTCCATTTGTTTGTGTCCTCTTTTATTTTGTTGAGCAGTGGTTTGTAGTTCTCCTTGAAGAGGTCCTTCACATCCCTTGTAAGTTGGATTGCTAGGTATTTTATTCTTTTTGTAGCAATTGTGAATGGGAGTGCACTCATGATTTGGCTCTCTATTATTTCTGTAGAAATGCTTGTGGTTTTTGCACATTGATTTTGTATCCTGAGACTTTGCTGAAGTTGCTTATCAGCTTAAGGAGATTTTGAGCTGAGATGACGGGGTTTTCAACATATACAATCATGTCATCTGCAAACAGAGACAATTTGACTTCCTCATTTCCTAATTGAATACTCTTTATTTCTTTCTCTTGCCTGATTGCCCTGGCCAGAACTTCCAACACTATGTTGAATAGGAGTGATGAGAGAGGGCATCCTTGTCTTGTGCGGATTTTCATAGTGAATATTTCCAGTTTCTGCCCATTCAGTATGATATTGGCTGTGGGTTTGTCATAAACAGCTCTTATTATTTTGAGATATGTTCCATCAATACCTAGTTTATTGAGAGTTTTTAGCATGAAGTGCTGTTGAATTTTGTCAAAGGCCTTTTCTGCATCTATTGAGATAATCATGTGATTTTTGTCGTTGGTTCTGTTTAAGTGATAGATTACATTTATTGATTTGCGTATGTTGCACCACCCTTGCATCCCAGGGATGAAGCCGACTTGATCATGGTAGATACGTTTTTTGATATGCTTCTGGATTTGGTTTGCCAGTGTTTTATTGAGGATTTTCACATCGATGTTTCTCAGGGATATTGGTCTAAAATTCTCTTTTTTTGTTGTGTCTCTGCCAGGCTTTGGTATCAGGATGATGTTGGCCTCATAAAATGAGTTAGGGAGGATTCCTTCTTTTTCTATTGATTGGAATAGTTTCAGAAAGAATGGTACCAGCTCCTCTTTGTACCTCTGGTAAAATTCAGCTGTGAATGCATCTGGTCCTGGACTTTTTTTGGTTGGTAGGCTATTAATTATTGCCTCAACTTCAGAGCCTGTTATTGTTCTATTGAGATTCAACTTCTTCTTGGTTTAGTCTTGGGAGAGTGTACGTGTCCAGGAATTTATCAATTTCTTCTAGATTTTCTAGTTTATTTGCATAAAGGTGTTTATAGTATTCTCTGATGGTAGTCTGTATTTCTGTGGGATCAATGGTGATATCCCCTTTATCATTTTTTATTGCGTCTATTTGATTCTTCTCTCTTTTCTTCTTCATTAGTCTTGCTAGAGGTCTATCAACTTTGTTGATCTTTTCAAAAAACCAGCTCCTGGATTCATTGATTTTTTGAAGGTTTTTTTTAACTCTATATCTTTCAGTTCTGCTCTGATCTTAGTTATTTCTTCCCTTCTGCTAGCTTTTGAATGTGTTTGCGCTTGCTTCTCTAGTTCTTTTAATTGTGATGTTAGGATGTCAATTTTAGATCTTTCCTGCTCTCTCTTGTGAGTATTTAGTGCTATAAATTTCCCTCTACACACTGCTTTAAATGTATGACACTTCTTTTATAAGAGTAGGTTGAAATTGCCAAGTAACTAGAAGCTAGAAATCATCTGCATATGTTTAAATGTTTTCCCTCAGTTCTTCCAGTGACACTAAACTTTACAATATTGCTAGTGCACATCAGTTAATTTCAAGACCTTGTTTAGTTTTTATGTTACATATTTTCCCTTTGATTGAAATGTCTTCAATTTCTGCATTTGGTGAACAATGACTTTTCCTTAAGACCTAACGTAAGTTTCATCTGGATAAAGTGGATAAAGAGGGCTTTTCATCCACTAGGCATTTTGAGGCTCAGTCATTGTACTCATTAGTATTATTATTATTACCGTCTCTAAAAAAATGATGATATGGGATGAGGTTATTAAAAATTATAAACAGAAATTTATTAATATTACATGTTCTATTATACCTTGAAATTCATATTTTGATGTCTTAAACACATGCTTTCAATATTTTTTAAATTATTTAAAGTATTTTTGTTTTATGAAAACAAAGTAAGTTTACTAACCCACATTTGCTCCTCCTCTGGTATCTGGTGTCTGGAGAGCTAGTGGGCGTCGGGATCTGGCCTGGTGTTTCTTTCTTTCTTTCTTCCTTCCTTCCTTCCTTCCTTCCTTCCTTCCTTCCTTCCTTCCTTTCTTTCTTTCTTTCTTTCTTTCTTTCTTTCTTTTTTTCTGATATGGTGTCTCTCTCTGCTGCCCAGGCTGGAGTGCAGTGGCACGATCTTGGCTCACTGCAACCTCTGCCTCCCGGGTTCAAGTGATTCTCCTGCCTCAGACTCCTGATAGCTGGGACTTCAGGCACCCGCCACTGCACCCGGCTAATTTCTGTATTTTTGTACAGACGCGGTTTCACCATGTTGGCCAGGCTGGTCTCTAACTCCTGATCTCAGTGGATCCGCCTACCTCGGCCTCTCAAAGTGCTGGGATTACAGGCATGAGCCACTGCACCCGGCCCTACCCTGATATTTCTACAGAGACATAAGCTTGTATGTTTTCAAACATCAAAGGAATACATTGCTTGATAGCTTTGTTGAATTTTATTATTTAAGTGAGGATATTTGACCCAATTCACCACATAGTTGATACATGACAAAGGTGGAAGGCATTTGAGTTTTTAGACTCTCTGCAAAAAGACACACTGCCATTATTGACTATACAATTTAGTCTTCTTTATAAATATTGATAACTTGTAAATTTCTTTTTACTATGACTAACTGACCTTGCATATTTGACAGTAATCTTCATAATAGATTGTGATTCATATGTAGTAATAAATTTCGATTGCTAAGATGAACAGATAGCCTGTTTTCATAAGAGAAAAGAAGGAATATAGCTGGCTAAATCAAAACATACTTGTGTATACCTGTTTTCTGAGTGAAAACATACATATGAAAATTGTCTGCAGATGTTCACATCCTCGGTACAGTTTCCTGCTCCATGATGTTGAGCTTAGCCATATGACTTGCATTGGCCAAATGAATGTATACGAACTGACAGATTTCCAAGCAAAGACAAGCTAAAGACATTGCAAGCTTCTTTAAATTCTCTCCTTTCATCACAAGGAGGCCACACTCCAAAGAATCACTTTTTAGATTTCCATAATAAGATGATATTTGGAGAAGGCTGAGATCTAACATACTAAAGCAAAGCCTCAGCACACAACTACACAGATAAGGCCTCCAAAAATGACAGAAATGGTTGTTGCTTTTTTTAATTATTATTATTATGCTTTAAGTTCTGGAGTACATGTGCAGAATGTGCAGTTTTTGTACATAGGTATACACGTGCCATGGTGGTTTGCTGCACCCATCAATCCATCACCTACATTAGGTATTTCTCCTAATGTTATCCCTCCCCTAGCCCCCCAACCCCCAACAGGCCCTGGTGTGTGATATTCCCCTCTCTATGTCCATGCATTCTCATTTTTCAATTCCCACTCATGAGTGAGAACATGCGGTGTTTGGTTTTCTGTTCTTGTTTAGTTTGCTGAGAATGATGGTTTCCAGTTTCATCCATGTCCCTGCAAAGGACTTGAACTCATCCTTTTTTATGGTTGCATAGTATTCTATGGTGTATATGTGCCACATTTTCTTTATCTAGTCTATTATTGATGGACGTTTGGGTTGGTTCCAAGTCTTTGCTATTGTGAATAGTGCCACAATAAATGTACGTGTCCATGTGTCTTTGTAGTAGCATGATTTATAATCCTTTGGGTATATGCCCAGTAATGGGATTTCTGGGTCAAATGGTAAGAAATAGTTGTTGCTTTAAAGCCACTTAAATTTGGGGATATTTGTTACAATGCATTATCACAGTAAAAGCTAAACTATGAGTGAGAATAGCAAAACAAAACAAAACAAAACAAAACAACTGAGATTTAGATATCCAAAGATTGCATTGCTACAAATACTAGAATTGTTAGAGACAGAATACATACTAGCTATGTACAAAAAGTATAAATAAATGAGGATATAGTCATTGAAATGTAAAAAGAAGGGGCTGTAAGGTATAAATAGGGAAAATTGACAAAAATTAAAAGCTAGAAAAAATAATAAAGTTGTAAAAGAAGCAGTGGAAGTGACAGTGAGTTAGACACAGCTGAGTAGAAAATTAGTGAACAGAGAGTTTTATCTGAACATTTCACAAGGAAAGAAACACGAGTTTGAATCTGCAAAAGAGAAATTAAGAGATGAACAGGTTTGCATGAGATATTTGGCATATATCTGATCAGTCCTGGAAGGAGAAAATAGATTACTGAAAGAACATATGTAAAGAGATAATGGCTGCTCGTTTTCTTAGCTGGTGAAAAGGATGGATCCACAGATGAGGAAGCATGATATATCCCAAGCAATGTAAATAAAATGTTTAGAAATCCTTAGAGGTATAATAAACCAATATAGCAACCAGAAAAAAAAATCTTAAGAACAAGCTAACCACCCATAAAGGAATAAATAGAATGATAGCAGGATTCTTACAGATAATAGAAGCCAGAAGATTATGGCATAATATCTGTAAGGATTTAATAGAAAATAATTGTTGACTGAAAATTGGGATCTACTCTATGTCCGAGATTGTAAAGACATTAATAGGTACATAAAATTAAACAACTTACACAAGGAGATATAAATTAATGGAACTTTTACTCATTTGTGTACTTCAGAAGTGGAAAAATGATCCAAGAACCATCTAAAATGTGAGAAAATGAATATGGACACAAAAGGGCAAATAAGCATTTTAATACAAATACATAACAAATTATGCTGCTTTGTGGGGTTAATTTGGGCTTTGAGGAAGAGTTAAGATATTGCATATTGCTTATTTATATTTACAATAAAGAAAATAGCAAAGTTAATATTATTAGAAATAATGCCTATATTCTTAGTGAGTAAATAATAAGAAAGAATAGAAAAAATATAAGATAAATTTTAAAAATGAAGAATTTTTTTAAAAAGCAAGAAGGACAACCTGAGTTCACTAGCATAATATAAAAATCCTAAAAATATGAATTATAATAACAATACTCAAAAATTGACTGAACTTTTCAGTCAAAGATAGAGACTGTCAGATTGGATGTTTTAAAAAATCTAGCAATATGTTGATTTCAAGGCCTAAACTTAAAACAATATAGCAAGGATTTATTGTAAGTAAAAATATAAAAAAGATAAATTGGGCTAACATTTACCATGAAAACAAACTTGTTTAACTATGTCACTAGTATACAAAATTTAACTTATAAGACAATACTACCAAGAGTAGGTCATTAGATAATAATGAAAGTTTAATCCCTTGAGGAAAAAAGTCACTCTAATGTATGTAACTAGTAAAGTTAGATTTGTATGCTTAGCCGAATTACTAACATATACTAAGAGCTCAAGAAACTTCAACTACTATTATCACTATTTAAATGAAAAATAATCTAAAAATAGAGGATCCATAATATAGACAATTATGGTCTACATAGATCAATGAGACAATAGAAAACACAGAATTAGACCTTATTACAAAGAAGACTTTAGTATTTGATGAATGCAATGTGACAGATTAGTGGAAAAAGTAGGAGGAATATACATAAATACAATAAAAGAAAACTTTTTTTTTACTAAAAAGCCAGCAAAATGTAGAAATGAAAGTAAAATCTATGTCTCTCATGAATATATATTAAAATAATACTTTTATGCATACACAAGGTGGGTAGAAAATTGGTATAAATTTCTAGACAGCAATTTATCAATATGAATCAGTAGTCTAGTCATTCAATAACACACACAGTGGGAATAACATTCATGTGACTAAAAATGGGAAATAATTGTTTTTAATAGCACCTTAGCAAAAAAAAGTGTCTAAATAGGGCAGTGATTCAGTAAATTTCTCTTTTACAGCAATTACTATAAAACTAGTAAAATATATTTTCTAAGAATATATGAGAAAAAGAAATCACTCCTAATGACAAAAAAATCCAGAATATAAAGTTGTCTATAATGTATGATCTAAATTTTATAAAACCCTAGACAGATATAGCCATGGATATAATATAGACAGACCAAACAACTGGCTCCAAATATTGAGTGAGGTCAAAAACTTCTGAGTCAATAAATTCATATATGGCTTTCTTTTCTTCTTCTTCCTCTTCTTGTTTTTTTTTTTTTTTTTTTTTTGAGATGGAGTTTCACACTGTCACCCAGGCTGGAGTGCAGTGGTGCGATCTTGGCTCACTGCAACCTCTGCCTCTCAAGTTCAAGTGATTCTCCTGCCTCAGCCTCCCAAGTAGCTGGGATTACAGGCGTCTGCCACCTATCCGGCTAATTTTTGTATTGTTTAGTAGAGACAGGGTTTTACCATGTTGGTCAGGCTGGTTTTGAACCCCTGACCTCGAGTGTTTCCCCGCCTTGGCCCCCTAAAGTGCTGGGATTACAGGCGTGAGGCACCACACCCAGCCTTCTTTTTTACTTTACATTTCAAATTATCTCCACTTATTTATGTGATAAGAAAAAAGCTTTAAATTCAAAAACATAACGTGTTTTTCACAGTATTATACATATTTTTCTGACAAAAGAGTAACCTTGAAGATATTACTGAGTAAAGCTTTAATTACTTTTACTAAATATTTTTCCTCAAATTACAATTTTAATTTTACATATGTCTATTTGAATGTTATAACATTGAACTCTGCCTGTCTCTGATCTTTTATTCAGTAACGCTTGATATTCAAAATTTATATTTTTGCAAAACAGATTTTTATACATTGCTAGGAAAGAAAATGCACTTGAAATCAGAATACTTAAATTGTACTGTCTTATTTGTTAGCCTTAATCATGGGTGCTTTCTATGCTAAGTCATTCTTGAAGGAAAAACATCTTGCAGCTCATTTTTTTTTGATAAATAAGAAATTATTTCTTAAAAATTTCAAGATGATTAAAGATTGCTCAATGTTTCCCAGATCATCAGAACATCATCTGAAAATCATCACAGCCATCTGTTCTCAATCACAAGAGATATGAGAGAACAGTTAGTAAAGATACATTTAACACCCCAGGCTGTAACAAGAAAACATGTCTACATCATTAGAAGACACTCCTTTGACCTGAAAACCATTCTATTTTTATCATTGCCATATCCCACATACGACATATATCAATACATTTTGGCTAGGTTGGGCTGTGTTAACATACAACCCCCAAATATCAGCACTTTACAGTAACAAAGATGATTTCTCCTTCTTGTAATATCTCCAAAATGAGTCTCTTCAGCCAGGTTTTCCCTCCAGGATCCAAGATGGTGAATTAGTTCCTGTTCTGGACACTGCAGGTATAATGGTAAATGGAAAAGAACGTATTAGTGAACCAAGAAGTGACTCCCACAGTTTCTGCTAAAAAATCCGCATTTAGTAGTTTTACCCACTTTTCATTTGCCACCTCAAGACAAATGGCCTTTCTGAGTTCAACAGCAGTAGCATTGGAGAAAAAGATATTTACTATAGTAGCTCATTATCACACTGCTATAAGGACATACTTGAGATTGGGTAATCCATAAAGGAAAGAGGTTTAATTGACTCAGTTCCACAGGGCTGGGGAGGCCTCAGGAATCTTATAATCATGGCAGAAGGGGAAGCAAACATGTCCTTCTTCACAAGGTGGCAGGAGAGAGAAGAATGAGTGTCCAGCGAAGGGGGAGCCCCTTATAAAACCATCAGATCTCACTAGAACTAACTCAGTATCAAGAGACCAGGATGGGGGAAATTGCCCCCATGATTCAATTATCTCCACCTGGTCCCTCCGACAGCATGTGGGGATTATGGGAACTACAATTCAAGATGAGATTTTCGTGGGGACACAGCCAAACCATATCAGATCTAATCCTTCCCCAGAGAGCACAACACAAGTCATATGGCCAGGCATGGTTTTGCTGAAGTACGAAACTGCCTTCATCTACAAAGAAGCAGCCAGTATTTTGAAAAATATTGCAACCAACCAGTCATCTGAAAATCTAAATCTTTTCTAATATTGTTCATTCAAGATTCAAAAGATATTGATTTAAAATCTGCTATGTTTATGGAAATGTGCCCAACACTGGGGATTAAGACTCAAATAAGACAGAAAATTCTCTGCTCTGATAAAACTCACAGTGAACAAACACATATGAATATAACATACTGTCAGATTGTGTTCAGAGTTGTGGCATAAAGCACTGGTTGGCAGATGTTTTCTTAAAGTGCCCAGTAGCAAATATTTTAGGCTTTGTGGTCCATATGATCCCTGTCAAAATTATTTCACTCTGATGTAGAACTAAAGCAGCCACATACAAATTGCAAAGTTGCATTCTAATGAAACTATATTTACTAAAACAAGCAGCTGAACCAGGAGTCATGGTTTGCCAGTCCCTGGACTAGAGAATAAATGAGGATGTGGGCTTCTTGAGATAGAATTGTCAGGAGAGACCTCTCAGAGGTTGTGAGTGTGCTGAGCTCTGAATGCTAAAGTGACCAGGCATGTGAATATATGGGAGCGGAGTTGGTGAGCTAAGGGTACAACCTGTGTAAGAGCCCTCTGATAGGAAAGAACTTGGTGTTGTTGAAGAACAGAGAAAAGGCCACTGTTGCTAGAGCACAGTGTGCTGGAGTTTGCAGTTATGACCGAAGAGAGATATAGATCATATAAAGTTTTATCAACCATGTAAAGAGTTGGATTTTATTCTAGGTGGGATTGAAAGTCACTGAACTCTTTGAAGTAGAGGGATGGCATAAGTGTATTGACTCTGAAAAACATGATCCTTCAAGCTGCTGTTTGGAGAAGAGGTGGGGTGGGCAAGAGCAGAAGCAGGGTTGTTACTGCAGTTATCTCAGAAAAATATTGGTGGTTTGGACTAGCAGTGGAGATGAAAAGAATTGAGCATGATCAACATATTTTCAAGGTGAAATTGGTTGAACTAATTGAGGGCATCGGAAGGAAAGCAGACATGTAGAACTTCACACTTGGGGGTTTAAGCACATGAGTTGGGGATGAACTCTTTCAGCTTTACCTATATATATACAAAATCAATTTGAAAGTTGAGCCAATTATCTGAAGAATTTAAGCAAAAAGAGCACTTTTATGCAAAACATAATTATAATATATCCTATAATTACTTCATTACTCCATTTGTGTTTTACATTTTTAAATTACAGATTAAATTTATCCAGCCAATGGTAAAATGCACTCAATTAAGAGACCTGGCAATTGGATCAGTTTTAGCTGAGTGAGGCTTTTCTAGTTAGCAAGTTTCGCTTTCCAATTTCAGAATCAAATAGGTTCCCAAGACAAATAAGACTATTTTTTAACATACACACCCATCAATATATATGCAGATGTAACCCCAAATTCAAAAAGTTAGTCGTTTTATTTTTTTCTAAAAGTAGGCATGTATATATTTATTAAACAGATTTTTTATTGAATACCTTGGATATGCTGACAATACAGGAGCACAACAAAATCAAAGCCCATATATGGACTTTATATTGGGAGCATTAGATAATGTTTAAGTAAATGAATAAAGCAATATGTATAAATTGTGATTAATATTTACTGAGTAAATATTTTTTATTTTATTCTTTCATATCTACCTCCTCCTTCAAATTCATTACAGATTTTCTAAATGCATTTACTTTTTATTTCATTCTTTATAATCTATATACAGTCTAAGATTCTAGTTAAAATAGTAAGGGTAAAATCAGTAAAACATTTCAACATGATCACATTGCCTCAAATTGAGAAAAATCTTTGGCCCTGGTTGACAAGACTATTTTCATTTAAAAACCTCATGATTCAAGAAGAATTCACAGCATACAAAGTATATATGTTTAAGACAATTCATTATATTGTCATGGTTAGTGAATTTGTTTTTCCATTTTGATAACATTTTCGTGTGGAGAATAGGTAATGGAACAATTTTTCCATTGAAGTGACCACTTTATCAGTTTAATAATTTCTCTCCAAAGTAATTTGTTGTCACAATTACTGAACAAAGGTGTGACAAGCAAACAGATACTCAAATTATTTTCATTACAACTATCATATGATAGTGATAAAAAATAAAAGAGAACCATATGAAAATTGACTTTCAGGACTAAATGTATAGTGGTTAATAGAAAGCCTTTCAGAGTGGAGAGTTTTTTTCCTATTATAGGTAAAAAGAGTCAAATACAGAATACTGAGGAGGTTGAAATTTGAACTGGTACAAATGAGTTTCAGCAAAATAAAAATGGAAACTTCAGGCCATTTCTTGAATTGACATGCAAACAATCAGTAAATATGAAATTCAGATGAGTAACATCTAAAAATTTTTCTTTATTTCTCCATTTATTTCTTATTGCCTCTTTCTCAACCTTTCTATCAACACACACTTACTGCACCTTTTTTATCTCATTTACTTTTTTTTTTTTTTTGGGCTGGTATTGCATCTGAAAAATAAAGTACAGCCTTTCCTTTTATCTAAAACAAAACCAGTGTTCCATGGGTAAGTATGCCACCTACCACTTCAACCTGCTGGCATGAGAAAATTCCTTTTCTGACAGTTCATACTACCTACTAGTTGATTGTAACAACCCTAGAAAGAAGTGAGATAAGAAGAGTGTTGATATGTTAAAATAAGTATTAACACTCTCAATCATCTAAATACATTTTCATGGGAGGAAATTGAGCTGAACAAGAGTGTCCAAGTAATTTGAGCATTTTGGAAATCAGAATATTTTTAATTATTGTTTTTACATTCTATTTAACATTTTTCTATCTTTGAGGTTTGAAAAATAAATGCAGTTTCCCCAATGCAACATACTGCAATTTTTCTTTTAAGAATTTTATTATTATTGCTTTAATCAGAAATTGTTTTGGACAAATATATCCCCTACACATTCACACTGTTATTACTGCTATTTGGTGCTAAATCAAATTAGCATTTGATTCTCACTTTACTTTGACTTCAGTTCAAGTATCTTTCTAAAGACAATATAGGTTTTCACTCTAATTTCCTAGCATCCTTGATTTGTTCTTCCCCCTCCACTAATCCTTTTCATGCTTTTCTCACTCCCTATGCAAAGTTCAGGTTCTCATCACTTTTTGGTATTCAGATATTCATTAATTAAACAATTCTCTTGAATCGACAATTTTTTCTCAAAATATGACTGAAAAAAGTATTGAACCCTAAATTGTCTAGTATATAAATAGTAGACAGTACTAACAGATATTGTCATTTGTAATGTTTCTTTAATATCACCTCCTTATTTCTTCATATACTCATTAATAAGCTCTCAGTCAGAAACAATTTAAGACAGAAAGATTCCAGGATTTTTTTTCCTTTTGGAAGGCATAATTTTTTATTTTATTTCATCAGATTCTACTAAACAAGTAGTCTGATTCTTCTCCATAAAGAAATGAGTTTCTTTCTGAGGTTTTTATTGTTGTTTGTGTTGTTTTCTTTTACTGTGGAATAAAATATCAGAAATTAAAGGGGTAATGTGCCAAATGTGGTTAAGTAATTCTTTTTTTTTTTTTTGAGTTGGAGTCTCATTCTGTCACCCAGACTGGAGTACAGTGGTGTGATCTTGGCTCACTACAACCTCCACCTCCCAGGTTCAAGCAATTCTTCTGCCTCAGCCTCCCAAGTAGCTGGGATTACAGGCACACACCACCATGCCTGGCTAATTTTTTGTATTTTTAGTAGGGACAGGGTTTCACCATGTTGGCCAGGGTGGTTTTGAACTCCTGACCTCAAGTAATCCACCTGCCTCGGCCTCCCAAAGTGCTGGGATTACAGGCACGAGCCACCGCACCTGGCCTGGTTAAGTAATTCTGATACAGTAGGGAATGAACAGTTACTGAATATCTATTATCAATCTGGTTCTTTTCGTATATAACTTCACTTAATCATCAGAACACTTTTATAAGCAGTCATTCTCTGCCTTTTGTTAATGAAGAAACTGATAAGAAATTAAAAAAACAAAATATGAACCTTGGAAATAACATTAACCTTCTCTAAGCTATTGGAACACAGTAATTTTGTATACTAACCATTAATGTGAAGAAAGATCATATTTTTTTTACCTTGAACCTCTCATGTTGTCTAAAAATAAATTCTATTTCTAGGAGGTGTTCAGTAAATGAGAAATTAATTTCTAGCTTTTATGTTCCTAAGTTCGTATCTATAATATACTTCCATAGAACTATCCTCTTTATAAAGACATCATCCATTCATTGAATAAACAATTATTTCTGGAGCATGTACTATGTGAATCTACTCAAGATAATGAAGTGAACAAGGCAGACATTGTCCCTGCATACAGTGAGCTGCATTCTGTTGGGGATGGTATGTTAAATAACACACAAGTAATTCGTCCTTAGATAGGAAGTAATGTAGACTGCTATTAGAACATATACCTGTGGGATCTGAACTAATTGGGATACACAAAGAAGGCTGAGGATGCAGGTGAGAATATTTGTGCATGGACAAGTAGACTGAGTTCAGATCCTCCAAGGCCTTCTGTGATTTTGAAGACATAACAATAACTTGAACTAAGATAATATCTCTACAGATGAATGTAGGTAAATAGGATTGATAGATATACAAAAGTAAAATTAATTGAACTTGTAATTGATGGAAAATGAAGGAAGAAGTAGAGATTGGGGGATGTTAAAAAATACTTCTAGGTAAGGTTATGGTACCACAATAATGGTGATTCTCTCAGTAACTGGAATCAATGGTTTCAGGTGTTTATGTGAAGTTCTAAGCCATACCTTGGCAACATAAGTTCTATTGTGTTGCCATCATTGCTTTGGGCAGGGTAATGACTATTACTAAAACCAATAGCGATAGCATCTCACTGTGTAGAAAATCCATTTGATTTTGCAGGTAAAAAGAACAATTCTAAATTTCACTCATAGTCTAAGAACGCTTTGCATTTCCATCAGTGTCGTTTCACATTTTCATGCTACGTTGTTTGGAATACCTGCTATTAAGCTACCTATTTGGTTCAGTGCACTTGTTGACTCTTTTTCTCTCCTCTTACACAGTCCCACAAGTGACCATAATATTATCTCTTCTGAAACTTGTAGGCACCTGCTGTTAGTAAGGCCACCTAACTGCTAGTTACCAAATAGTATTAGGATAACTAGCTAGAATTAAACATATTTATATTATATCATCCAGAAGATAAATACTTCTCAAAGTAATGCCAACACACTCATTAAAATATTTGAAAATTATATCTTTCTTGGATTCTGTCTTTCTGAAGGACAAAAATTGGCTAAACCTTATACTTTATAACATTTCATTCCTATGATAACTTTTACTGTGTATAACACACACACACACACACACACACACACACACACAGAGAGAGAGAGAGAGAGAGAGAAATTATGATCTCTAAATGTATTTTTCTATTTTCTCACCCAAACACATTTTTAATTGCAGGGAAAGAGCTACAGCTTTCTCTTTAAATTAAAACATACAAAATGTAAAAAGCAGAAGAAGTACATAGTGACGAAGAGATAATGATTACTTTCCCAGCATGCTCTGTGTCAATTTCTGACATCCTTTGGATGACAACAAATTTGTAGAGAAGTAATTGAGATTATATTGGAATATTTGGGTATTCTTGATAAACTGTTTCTCAATGACACTACCCACTTACAATTGAACACATAAATTTACAATTTATTTTTTTCCAGAATTGTTTAATATAAATGAAAATAAACTGAGACCCAAACTGATAATAAACTGATAGACTGACGTTTGTCTCTTCAGGACCCTCATAAATTTCTAAAGAAAAATATGATGTAATAGGATTTTATAATTTTAGTAATCAAAGACATCTTTTGGATAAGACTACAACACCAACAAGAACATTTTTATGAAATAATGAAAACTCTTATATTAAGAAGTTTATACAATTTATTTGGTCAATTTGAATATTTTAACCTATCTATCAATCCACCCATTTATCCATGTACATTATCTTTTCAAAGTTAGTATGTTTATGCCCTTGATGGAACATATAATTCTGCTCTTTTTTCTGTTGGAATAGTAAGTCTGTAATATATAGAATGTTTTCTCAGTGATTTACAAATACATAATCAATTGTGGATTTTTTATTGATACCTAAACTCTTGTATTCTTTTCAAAGGACTTTCTAATGTCAGCTCAAGCATTACAAGTTAGTAAGAAATTGCCTTCTCTTTTCTGTTAGAAATATCTAGCACATTATGTTTATGAAAGACATATTTTCATATATGAATAATTTTATTTATATTCATGCTAAGATCATTAGGTTATTGAAAGGCAGTTCTCAAAATAAATTTATTTTTAATCATAAATTAAACATTAAACATATAAATAGGTTTGTTCTTTTTTGTTCTAACTTTCTTTCCAGTGCCTGTTTCAGTATCAAAATTTTCTATGCTTATGTTACAAATGTTAATACTACAAGAAAATAAGTATGGTAAACTTTTGTAAAATAGAAGAATCCATATATATTATGCAAGATCTTAATACAAATGATCAATAAAAGAAGAGCTGGTCTAGCTGACAAGCAGAGAGGGCACTCAGAATCTTGTCATTTCAGCCATCATCTGGCAGCTTTTTGGTCTCCATTCTCTGGCCCTGGGATACCTCAGAACTTACTAGGATTTCTCTAAGAACACGCTGAAAATCACTGATAGTATAGAGAAGTATCAAAACCATTTATATCAGAGGCAAAAAGATTGAAGTTCTTGATCAAACTCGACCACTGATTTGCTATGTGACTCTTAGCTTCTTTCAACTTCTGTTGGTCTCAGGTATTGAACGGCAGCATTATCTCTTAATTCATGGGGCAAATAATGATTTATAGATCTTCACTTAAAGAAATGTATGCCTATAGATTGTATGTAAGTCAACTGAAAGTTAGAGCTACCTAACTACTGGATTACAATCAGAATTTTTGTTTTGAAAAAGTTAAAAAGATTATAGTGTCATTTTAACCCAGTACAGGTCAACTGAAACTTTACTACATATTCACAATAATAATAATTGTTGTTATTATTCCTACTATTATAACTAAATGCAGACATCTAGATGTGTTATTTCATTTAATTTTTACCACAGGCCTGGATGAAGTCATATTTCCATTATATAAGTGAGGTAATTAAAGCTCAGAGAAGTTAAATAATTTGTCCATAGTTAGTTACAGTCATGGTTAGGATTTGAACGTAGGCTTGCTTGTCTCAACATTTGTTATTCTTAGTCAATTATTTTGCTCTCAGGAATGGTCAAGAATGATAAATTTTCTTAAGAAAATATTAAGAAAAATGTGTGCCTTAAATTTTACACAGTGATATGCCGTGAGTTCACTAGAAATTATACATATAAAATATAAAATATGAATGGAATTAAACATAAGGTGTTACCAAAAAAAAAAAAAAAAGAGAGAGAGAGAGAAAACTTATACAGAAGGCATTTGTACTTAGGAGATTTGAATTCTGGCCCTATTTAGCCATTGATTTTTTGGTATCCTTTTAGATGTCACTTAACCTCACTAGGTCTTAATTTCTTCATTTATATAATAAATATTTTATTCTGAGGTATCTACAAAGACCTTTCTAGTTATCAAATTATGAGATATCTAGAAATGCTGATTGGTTAAATTATATTAAAAAGTGAGAGAAAAATCCATGTAATGGCATTGCTTATTATCTAATGAAACATTTTAAAATAATTTTGATAAAGACCATTTTTAGAAGAATATTATGATTTACCTATAACTAAAATAGAAAATAAAAACACACTCATATAAAATCTTATTATCAGTAATAATTGAACTATTTAATATCTGTCATCTTGAAATTATTATTAATAATACTTTTCACCTTGTAGCTATAAATACATTCCCATTTTAGCAGGTTAATGAAATTATCTTTATAATACTATAGAAGCATTTATTTTAAGAATACCAGAAAGAACATCCTGAAAACCAAGAACTCAAAATGGCTTTTTATCCCAAAGATATATTTTTAAAATGTATACCTATTCATCCATTTGTTTTCACAATTGGAGCTACAGAGAACTTTGAACATAATGATGTACAGCAGAGGCTTGTTCCTAACATATTTAGAATTTTAGTTCAACCAAATATTGCTGTGGAAACTGAATTGAAATGAAAAATCTTACAATCCTAATTTTGAGCCACTTTCATTTTAACTTAATTTTAACATGTTTTGCAAAATGTTCCCGTATCAACTTAATAGTTACTATACGACCAAACATGGATTGCGATTATTTTATTTTCTAGATTGGCTGACAGGCTGAATAATCTTCTGCAGGGTAGTAAGTGTCAACTGCATCAAGCACATGGAGGTGGACTCACTACAGAAGGAAGGTTTTCCAAATAAAATTCCAAGTATTTTTTAATTCAGCCTGCTAAGACCTCCAGCCATTCATCGGGTCATAGAGTGTCTCCTTTAGGTTGTCGTCGTTTTTAGCCAGGTTTTGTGTAGTCAGCTTTTCAAGAAATGTAACTGCAGTTTAATCCCAGTTCTTGCAGTAAAAGTCACTTTCTTCTACCTCCCAATTAACACCTGCAGCTCAAAAACAGAGGATTTCTACTGACTCTAATATTGGAAAAGATTATATAGAGGGTTTAGGAGACATTCCCAAATACCTTATTTCTGATACAGCAGGAAGTATTTGTGGATAATATGACATTAAATTCCAACAGAGAGTAAACATAGATGCTGCAGGTTTGAAGTTATGTCCCACACTCACTAGTTGGCATTGGATCAGATGACATGACCTGGATCTTTGAATTTCCATCTGCAAAAAAGAAGAATCCAGACGTACTTTAAGCACGTAATAAACCCTGGGTATCTGAAACCAAATGTTGAAATTGGTTCTTTTGTCCTGGCTAAAGTGCTGAATGAACATTGTGCAAATACAAAGAAATTGATAGAGTGAATAGAACTGTAGATTGAAAACTTGTCTCAGATGGCATAATGACAGCTGGAGAAGTTTAGGTAAGGAAAAATGAAATGTCAGGATTCTTGTCTTCGAGGTTTGTAGTCTGCTGGCATACGCTTCTGTTGAAGCTTTGGGAAACCCAGCCGTAATCCAATTGTTGAAAAGAGCTGGTTGAAAAAAATACATAATGTGCTTCTTATTATGATGTAGAAAAGGTTCCTATTTAAAACTAAGACAACAAAGAACCATGAGGTTATATATATATATTCAGTTTTTCTAGTTTAAAAAATTGGAGAAAATAACTATCTACATAGTACTCAAAGCAAAAGGGAATTTATGAAAATGTATGCAAGGCTATTTTAATACTGGGGGAGAGTAACACTTAAAAAATTTCAAAACCCAAACACTTCTACCTATGCTATGTGAAAATCTCATTGTAATGCCACTTTATTGAAGCTTTTCAAAGACAGATATGGATGAGTGCTACTACACTGCCACCTGGTGATTAGGCAGGTAGGAGGGATTTCAGTAAAAATTCCTGACAAAGAAAAGATCAGGATTTGTTAATGAGTATTTAATAATACTGAATTTCTCTAATATATCCAAGTTTGTTAATAACATGAAGGTGCTTTGTATCAGGTCATATATTATTGAAAAGCATGTTCCTGGTAAATTTTAAATTGATTTCTATCAAAATGTGTGTGATCTCCATTTCATATCTACTTGCAGCTGTATCCTTCCTTGATTTATTTTAGTTTGGGTAAAGTAAATAAGCAAACTCTTTGCAGGGGTTCAGGAGCTAGTGACCTATCCTTGGAAATGGGAGAGGAAAAGAATGACATGACCTAAATTTATTCTATTTCAAATGGTGCATTTGATGTTTGCAATCTTGACTTGTACTATCAAACTACTCATTCAATTTGGAGTTACTGATTTTATAGTCTTATCTTTTTCTTTTAAAAATGATTTTGCCTGGGGAAGAATGGCTTCAGCAATTTAAAGTTGGATGTCAACGCAACAAATACAAATAAAAAAAGGAAACAAAAAGCGTGGGCATTCCATGAAGTTGCGTGTTTTCCTTCTGTTGTATTTTTACCCTGGTGGGGTTTGTTAACAGTTTTAATGAGCGAATATAGGTGTTGAGACAACAAAGTTCTTAACTAACTCATTATTTGGATAGATTTATTTATCTAGTCACAGATAGGATGTTAAATTTAATATTTACTTTTATTTCCCAGTCTGTTTCTCTGCTCATACCTCTAAAGTGTAAGAGAATGTAAAGGGATGGAACAAACCCCTGGGAGAATCTATGTGGCAGAGCCATGCTACAGAGATTCGGCTCTTCCTCAACTGAGCTAAAATAACTTCAGGAACTGCAAAATGGGAAGTGTTCTAGCCAGTGCTTTCATATACATAGCATATTCTTAGTGCTTGTGGTAAATTATGAGACAGTAGTTCACCACTAATGTGGATTTCCAGTTGAGTTAGATCATCTTCTTTTCAAGCCACTATTCAAAATGTGAGATCATCTAAGCTTTTCAGTAGAAGATAAAATAATCATTTACTTATAACAGTCTTCAAGTATGCATGATCATAAAGTCGGCATTGCTGGTGAGGCTCTATACAGTTATAAATGCAGACATGTGGAATAGATGTCTGATCCATACACCATTTTTAGTTTCACTATATTCATAAGAGGATAGACGGATCTTTTTGGTTACTACAGAGGATGATATCTTGCCAGCACATCTATGTAGACAAAAAGGCAATAAAATGCTAGGAGGTAAATAGTGAAAACAGTTTCTCTTGGAATGGATGTGAGGTGTGGGGAGTTATAATGCTGTACTCATATCCTGAAAAAAAAATTCTATCCACTCAATTTTTATTTACTGACATTTTTATTTCCTGTGCTTTCCTATTAGTATGTTAGTTTATTAACTTGTCTAGACTAACAGGTAAAAGTGGAAAGCTAATTAATTTGAGCTGAATTTTGTTCATTGTATTTCCGGAAGCAAAAAAAGAAAGATACAATAATATGGAAAAGCCTGAAGGAAGACTATTGGACAAAATATTTACAAAAAAAAAACCTTTTCTTAAAATGGACAATCACATTTAAAATAATGTGGGCAGTTCTATTCATTGCTCTTTTGAAGGATGATGAGAGATGGACTATTTATGCTCTCCTCAAACTGGGCCATGCCTGCTCCCAGTGTTTCTCCCTCAGGCTCACATTCACAATCTTCACCCAAGAGTGGAATTTTGGTTGACCAATTTTAGAAGCACTGAATAAGTGACAAAAAGGTTAGAAAGGAAGTAAAGAAGAAATCCTGCTATCTTCCTCTCTGCATTATAAACCGCCAGTGAAGTACACAGCAGATAGTGAGCACTAATAAATCTTGGTTTGACTGAAATTTCTGAGAGGGCGATCTAAAAAAGCAGAGCTTCTCAGTTAGGAAATATGAAGGCTGAAAGCCATGTGATTCATTTCTATAAAATCACAAAGAGCAACTTGTGCACCAAATTTCAGAATCTCCCTTAAGCATGATGTCCACGGGCAGAGTGCATTATAGCATACAAAGCACTTTAATATTCTTCATCTTACTTTCCTTTCTGATCAATTCTGGAAGACAGATAATATTCTTACCGTACATTGGGTGAAACAGGATCTTGAGAGATCTCACAACTCAAATTGAAATCAGCCATTTTTCAGACTCTTTGCAACTGCCTGAGTAGAGATTTTTTAAGACAAATAATAGAAGCCCTACTTTACACACCATAATTTGAACTTCTTACTCTGAGAAATCATTCAGGTACAAGAAAGAATTAATTCAACAGGGCTTTAGAGATTATAGAGCTTTAGAATATTTGGGATTATTAGGGTTGTTCAGTTAAAAATTCCTACTTTGAGATTTGAAACATGGGTAGCAATTCCCACATTAAATCATACCTTTTGATAGCACTGACAGTGCACAATGTTGTACATCTACTCTCTATATTGTATGTCCCGTAAATACAATGATAACTATTTCAAGTCATGAAAAATTTACATTATCTGCATTTTGAAAAACGAATCTGATTTTAACTAGTAGAAACCATAACTATAATACAAAAACATCTTAGAACATAATTATTCAATAAACATTTACAATATTTTGAAAATGTTAAAGAATAATATTGATTCTTCTGTAACGAAAAAGCTGCAGATAGTTGAATAAAGAATATCAAATAAACATTTGATAAGTTTTATAATTAATCTTTTAGATATTGAGTTCTGCGGATTATTTTTTTCTAAACACATTGTCATCATATTTGTCAAACTTGTCCTGGACTCTAAGAATAGTAATTTAATTTCTAATTTTGCTCAGAATATATGTACTTTAAATTATTTAAACAAGACTATGTAAACAAGATTTTGAATAGAGAATAAATAAAGGTAAATTATTATAGGGAAGAGCCCACATTGTTCTTCCATTTCTTTTTCAGCTGCTTTTAATTGGTGGACTTTGTTGAGTGTGTCACCATCAACCACACACAAAAAATGGAAACGTGTATGAATGACTCTTAAAGAATTAATAGATTCAAGCCTGCTGATTCCTTGTCAACAGGTAAGCTATTTTCTTGCCTTAAGTTTTGCACCCTTGTAGCGTATATAATAAAAAGGAGGAAAGAAACTCAATCAGAATAAGAACTGGGGTACTTTGTAAACTCCTCTTATAGACGTTCATTCTTTAAATCTTACAGAAGAAACCAGAAGATTTCACATGATTGAAACAACATTGTGGTAAGTTGTGTAAGCATTTGTATTATATGTGCTTTTCCTTTTATATATATAAAGAAAGTAAAAAAGGAATATTAATTTCTTCTTTAAATGTGCACATTTTCATTAAAATTTCAGAAACACTTTAAAGTATGATTGCTAAATATCAACGCTTGAGACAATAAATAAAGTAGAATGATAGAGCAAAAAATAAACTAGGATGAGTTCTTCCTTATATTTCTTTTCATATGTCTGTCACCTATAAAAATGTAACCTAGAACATTAATGATTTTGTGTGTCTTATTTCTCTCTGTCTCTCTCTCTTTGTCAAACGAGGTAAAGTTTTGTCAATATTATTGATCTTTTTAAAGAAACAGCTTTTGGTTTCATTGATTCTATTGTTTTTCTATTCTTTTTCATTTATCTTCACTCTATTCTCCACTATTTCCTTCCTTGTGGTAGTTTTAAATTGCTTATCTGTTACTAATTCCTAAAGATGTAAAGCTAGGCTATTTGGTACAGATATTTTGTTTCTTTTTAATGCGTGCATTTACTGCTATACATTTCCTTCTGAGCACTATGTTCACTGGATCATCTGAGTTTTGGTATGTTATTATTTTTATTCTCTAAATATTTTCAAATTTCATTTGTGATTTCCTTTTTGACCCTTTAGTTTTCTTAAAACCCCCTTTTATTAATTAATTGTAAATAATACAAATATTCCAAAAATATAAACAGACACTTAATGGCGTCCTGCATTTCAAGTTTTTGAATACAACAAATTTATCAAACCATGAATCTGTAAGCAAGGTAGTCAGAATCCCATAGCCCAGTCACAGTGGGAAGCAGATCCCCTACCCTCCAAATGGCATCTTGAAGGGGGAAAGCGGCACAAAATGGAACATGATAAGCAAAAAACTCACAAGGCCCAAAGAGGAGGGTCCGCTCCAGGGGCAGGCCCTACAACGTTAAAAGAATGGGGCAGCTGGCCCGACCTCTGGCCTCCTCTTCCCTGGCTGAATGTAGATATTTACCGGCATTTAGAAAAAAGGAGAAAAAGACAGAACAAAACCCCTGTTTAGGAAAAAGGGACCGAGGGACAGCAGTGGTTAAGTAATCCACTGAAGACCTGAAGGGGAAAGTGGACTTACCTTTCTCATATACTTGGCCTGGCTAGGACACTGGGTGCCAGACAGCCTTCTGAGGGGATTTTCTTTCTAAATGAGGCCTCAGGAACAAGTAGGGGCAGCAGAATAGAATAGCATCCATTTCCCAGGGAAAGACTGCCTTTACATTTCCCATGCTTTTATCACAAAGCAGCATCTGGGCCACTGTTACCAGAGGTGAGTTTATACATTTACAAAATGCTTAAAATCTTTGGGAGGCAGGAGAAAGCTAAACAGAAGGTCCCAGGTTAACTGAAGGCAAATTCACTCAACCTCTCTAGTAAGGGACACATGGGCCTACAGAGTGTCCCCTCTACAATGTGCAGAGTGGAAACCCTTACCTGACCCTTTTCCAAACTGGTTCTGTGTCCAAAGCTCCCCCTATGAGAGGGACACGAACATCAGGCTTTTGATTTAGAAGCCCAATCAGAGAGACACACTGTGTCCCTGAAGAGGCACCTTAAAAGAACAGAACCTGGCAGGTAGGCAGATTCCTGGCATGGCTTGAATTGGTGCTGACCAGGCATGGTGGCCTATTGCCTCCCAAAGACCAGTCTCGAGTGGGAGGGGCTGATGGTGGGAAGCCCTAGAACAGAGTCTGGGATAAAGTGGCCACCTCCCTGTCTTGCCCTCCAAAATTGAGTCTGGCCTGATTCCTTTGAGGAGCAAATTTACAATCATCCCTCATCCTAACACATGGTGAAACTGAAAACCCAACAGCAAATAATGACTAGGCTGGCTCTGGTCCACATGAATGGACCCTGGCTACGTTTGGCTGAGTAGCTTCTCTGGGGCAAGTGGGAATGGCACTGCTGTAGGGGATTTGCAGGTGGGCAGGCAGGGTTCTGATGGGAGTGAGGCCTAGAAAGCAGGGGCTTCATGCAGATGCAGCAGGGACACTCCCACCAAACCATCCTGGGCTTTGGTCATGGGTCCCACACCAAGCACTTGGACAAGCCTATTAGGAAAGGGGGTGGCACATGCTCTTCCTCCATCTGGAAAAACATGGAGATCCAAGGGAGGGCAGAAAGGGTTCTTGCAACTCAGTCAGCTTAGAGCTTCTTATTGCTTATTTGGTCAGAAAAGCCTGGCTGGGCCCAGACGGCAAAAGATTTGGCCAAGGACTAACCCTTAGGGTGGGGCTTGGAAGAGAGGCCCCTCCTACAATATTAGGATAGCAGCCTAGGTCAGGCCTTGGGTCCAAAGCCACAGCTGGCTCTAAGAGTCTGAGCTCCTGCTTTCCTTCAAGAGACCCTTTAGTTTTTTACAAGTGTGGTTCTTAATTTTCACATATAGGTGAATTTTACAGTTTTCCTTCTCTTTTTAAAAATTTCTAGGTTCATTTGTTTTAGTTTCATGATCACAAAAGATACTTGGTATAATTTCAGTCTTTTCAATTTTATTGAGACTGGCTTTATGGTCTAACAAGGGGTCTACTATGGAGAAGATTCTGTGCGCAGTTTATGCATACATAAAGTTGGCACATTTTACTTTTATTGAGTAAATTATTAATTTATTTCTATTAGATATAGTTGGTTCATAGTATTCATCAAGTCCTATATTTTCTTATTAATCTTTTATCTACATATTTAATCCATTATTGAAAGTGGGGTATTGAAGTCTTCATCCATTACTGTAGAACTAGTTCTCTATTGAATTTTGTTAATGTCTGCTACATTGGGACTCTGTTGTTTGGTGTGTATATGTTTATAATTATTATATCTTCTTGATGGTTGTTAACATTTTCGTCACATTGTATGTCCTTCTTTGCCTCTAATAACTTTTTTGGCTTAACGTATATTTTGGCTGTATTAGTATAGCCATCAGTATCTCTTTTAGTTACTATCTACATGATTATCTTTTCCCTTCTTTCATTTTTAACTTACTTGTGTATTTGGATCTAAGATGAGTAGGATATAGTTATATCATGCGTTTTTATCCATTCTGCCCATCTCTCCCCTTTGCTTGCAGTGTTCAATTCCTTTATACTTATAACAGTACTTACTGCTAAGAAATAACTTGCTTATGCCATTTTACCTTTTTACTTTATGTCCTGAATCATTTTTTGGCCTTCCATTTCCTCCATTACTATTATCTCTCGTGTTTAGTTGTTGTTGTTTTTGTACTGCACTGTTTTGAGTCTCTTTTCATTTCCTTTTATGAATTTTCAAAAGATATTTTCTTGGTTACCATAGAGATTACAATCAACATCCTAAATTTATAACAGTCTAGTTTGGATTGATACCAACTTAGCTTCAATAACATAAAAAACTCTCCTCCTGTTCAGTTCTGTCCCTTCTATCTTTATGTTGTTGTTGTTGTAAACTACATCTTTATACATTGTGTGACCAATAACATATATTCATAACTTTTTATGCATCTGTCTTTTAAATCACATAGGAAATAAAAAGTAGAGTTACAACTTTAAAACACATACTAATTTTTATATTTACCTCTGTAATTATCTTTACCAATGACCATTATTCCTTTACACTTTACACGTCTTCAAGTTACCATCAGTGGCACTTAAATTAGGGTGAAGGGCTCTATGTAGCATTTCACCTAGGGTAGGTCTACTAGCAATACAAATAAAGGGGCAAGATTACTACCAACTTACATAAACAAAAACAGATTATAAAATAATTATATGAGCAAATATTAGCCAACAAATCAGATAACAGATGAAATGCACAAATTTCTAGGAAAACAAAATTACCTAAATTGAAAAATTCAAGAAAAATATAAAATTTCAACAGTCCTATAACATGTAAAGAGATTAAATCAGCAATCAATAGCCCCCAGTGAAGAAGCATCCAGGACTAGGTGGCTTTACTGATGAATTACACCAAATATTTTTAAAATCAGCACCAGTTTTTCTCAAACTCTTTTTAAAAATCAAACATGAGGGAACACTGCCTAACTATTTCCTTCAGGCTGACACTACCTTGATGCTATAAGACCATTCAATAGGGAGAAAAATAGTTTCTTGAACAAATCGTGCTGGGACCAAATATCTGCATGCAACAGAATGTAGTTGGATTCCCATCTGTCTCCAAATTTAAAAATTAACTCACAATGGATCAGTAACTTGAATGTAAGAGCTAAAATCATACAACTCTTAGAAGAAGACATAGGGGTAAATCTTCATGAGCTTGGATTTAGTAATGCATTTCTCGATATGACACCAAAAGCATGAATATTAAACAACAAAAACAGCTAAATTTGGCTTCATTAAAAGAAAAAAAATTTTGTGCTTAAATGATATTTTCAAGAAACTAAAAAGATAACTACAGAATGAGAGAACATATTTGGAAATCATACAACTGATAAAGGCCTACTATTCAGAACATATTAAAGAACTGTTACTAGTCAATAACAACAAAACAAAAAAAAATTTAAAAATGGGCAAAGTTCTTAAATAGACATTCCTTCAAAAAAGATACAAGCAAGCACATAAAAGGGGCTCGACATTAGTCACTAGAGAAATGCCTATCAAAATCACAACAAGGAATTACTTCAAATCCACTAGAATTATTATAATACAAAAAAGGAAATGTGTTAGCAAGAATGTGGAATACTGGAACCCTTGTACACTGCTGATGGAAATACCCAAAGTTTCCATCAGTACTATTCATAATAGCTGAAAAGTAGAAAAGGCCCTAATGTCCAGCAGTGGATGAATGAATTAACAAATTATGAATACAAATATACAGTCAGCCTTCCATATCCATGGGTTCCACATGCATGGATTTAACCAACAGCAAATTATAAACATTTGGGGAAAAAAGTTCTACAAAGTTTCCAAAAAGCAGATCTTGAATTTGTTGTGCAACAAGTAACATGCTGAATCTATGCAAGTGAAATGCTGTGTAGGCATTACATTAGGTATTACAAGTAATCTAGAGATGATTTAAAGCATAAGGGAGGATATACATAGGTCATATGCAAATACTATGTCATTTTATATAACGGACTTGTTCATCTGTAGGTTTTGTTCATCTGCAGGAAACAAATCTCCTGCAGATACAAAGAGATACCAAGGGATAATTGAATATGTGTGTGTATGTGTGTGTGTGTGTGTGTATGTATTACTTAGCCAAAAAAAAGAAGTAGTGATACATGTAACAAAGTGACTAAACCTCTAAAACATTGTACTAAGTGAAAGAAGCCAGACACAAAAGCTCATGTATTATATCATTCTTTTTTTTTTATTATACTTTAAGTTTTAGGGTACATGTGCATAACGTGCAGGTTAGTTACATATGTATACATGTGCCATGCTGGTGTGCTGCACCCATTAACTCGTCATTTAACATTAGGTATATCTCCTAATGCTATCCCTCCCCCCTCCCCCCACCCCACAACAGGCCCCGGTGTGTGATGTTCCCCTTCCTGTGTCCATGTGTTCTCATTGTTCAATTCCCATCTATGAGTGAGAACATGCAGTGTTTGGTTTTTTGTCCTTGCGATATTTTGCTGATAGCTTCATCCATGTCCCTACAAAGGACATGAACTCATCATTTTTTATGGCTGCATAGTGTTCCATGGTGTGTATGTGCCATATTTTCCTAATCCAGTCTATCGTTGTTGGACATTTTTAAAAGAGTATAGATAAATCCGTAGGGACAACATACAGATTGGCAGTTGTCAGGAATTGGGGGTGGGAGAGAGAGAACTGGGAAAAAACAGTGTATGGATAACGGGTTTTACTTTGTAATAATGGAAATATTTAATTTTCTAAAAAGGAAAAAAAATTTAAATTTCTAAAAAGGAAAAAAAAATATTTTCTGCATCTACACAGAGAAAGGATGACTTAAACAAGTGTAAGAGTTAAGCCACAACTCCCTTCTTATTTCAAACCTAATGAATTCCTGAGGTTTTGGTCGACATCTGGAATTTGCCACTATCAGAAGAGAAAGAACAAACTGGTTAAGAATTATGCCATGTGATTGGGTGTTTTGAGCCATTAGTCTTTTCAGTAGAGCAATAAAGCTTGACATCTGTATAGTAATTCTCCACTTTCCAGTCATTTTCCCACTTTGTAATGGGCAGATTGAATTTTACCACAATACACGTTTTAAATTCTTTGTTAGGATCATACAGATTAAGTCTAAATTTTGCATAGGTACTTAAAACCTAAGCTTTTACAAATTGAGAGATCCCAGCAAAGATGAAAAATAAAATCAAAAAAGAATTTTAAAAGATTCTTGAATAAGTCCAGATAGAAATTGAAGAGAATATAATACAGCTACATTCATTTCAATCACTCCTCACTTTGGTATTCTCATTCTGTGTCTTTAAAAGCATGATATTCAAGGTTTTACCTCAGTAGGCAGTATCTACCATTTAAGAGGCTCATTTTATTGTGTGAAACCCCAGGTGTCCTCTGCCTTCATTCTGTTAAGTGACAATCATGTGGCAGATAGCTTAGTGGGAACTGTAATAACACATATATTATAGAGTAAATTGTCACATTCTAAAGATCATTAAAATGATGATGATTCCTGCAGAGTCATATTAATAAGTAAAAGCTACACCTGTACTGTAAGAAGTATCCAAAACGAGTACTTTTATGACAGAATTTGACATCTCACTCACTATTGAGTATACTTAGGTTCATAAATTAACCAAGAAATTTAAAAAATTACATTCAACCAGAAGATGAGTTAATAACAGTGTGATGTATGTGTAGGGAGCAAAAGATATGCTTCCTACTTTAGCACTACTTCCTAGCAAAATATGTTATTTCCTAACTTAGCCTACATTGCTTATAAGCTCACTAAAAATGTCAAAAATTTCAGCCAAATGTTATATTTTTCTACAATGTATTCTTTTTGCTTCATAGTTTTATCTATAATTATATGCTTCAAAATGTAAAATAGACATTTGTATGTATATTGTCTATTTGAAGTTTTGAAGATTGCATATAAATGAAAGCTCTAAACCATTCTCTCAAAGAGTTTTATATGATTTTACAATTAGAAAAAACATGATCCATGGACCATAGTTTGGTTAACAAGGCTTTAAATCATCTCTTGTTTTGTAATGCCACTTGGGTCAGAGTCAGTGAATAAATGATATGAACAGGGATGGGAAATGGTGAGTAAATTTAGAAATATGTTTGAACTCTTAAGTGCCATAACCAGACGAATATTTTCAAGGGAATCAGTTTTCAGGAATTTGCAAAGCAAAAGAATAAAAGTAAAAGAAAAATAAATAATTAAAATAGATCATTTAAGGAATAGTTATTATACATTGAAAATTTTGTCTTTGCCCTAACCAAAATCTATTAATAGAAGTTTTGGTAACTTTTAGCATGCTAAAAGGACCATAATAGGTAATAGTGGTGAAGAAATGTCAACAAGACTAGCCTTTTCCAAATATATAAATTATACTCCTAGACAAACCATTAAAAAAATGGAGGAGATTCAACACTTGAAAGAAGAATATCTTGGAAAGAAAATGAGATTATGAAGTTTTTACTTAAAGGAAGCTGGAACTTAAACTGAAATTCGTCATTTTACTGGGTTGAGAGGTTGAAGATCTGAAATAAAGGCTTCTAGAGTGCTTAGAAAGTGATGTGGTAAATAGTAGGCAGATGAGACCTAAAGAACTGGAAGCCCCAAAATCTATGTATAAATCCTTCCAAATCTTTGGTTGATCACTTAACTGCCAAAGAATTCAGGGTGTCCCATGAAAATAACAGGTACTTGAAATGGTGGAAAGAAGAGGAGAGTTTCAACTGTTGACAACCACAGTAGAGTTTGGAGTCGAGCCAAGGTAATTGCCCGGTAAAACAAAAATCAGTGCTCTTCAGAGGAAAGCATTACACGGCAGAATTCATTTTCTGCACAATATTGTAAACATAATTTTCAATTAACAGACAAAAATTGCCAAACATGCAAAGGAACATGAACACAAATTTCAACCCTACAACTATTCTGCTAGATGTTTAATAAATGTATTCTGAAATTGTACCCAGGTATGTATGTATGCAATATTATTCTAATTTTTTTTTTTTTTTTAGATGGAGTCTCACTCTGTCACCCAGGCTGGAGTGCAGTGGCGTGACCTCGGCTCACTGCAACCTCCACCTCCCGGGTTCAATCAATTCTCTGCCTCAGTCTCACGAATGGCTGAAATTACAGGCGCCTGCCACCATGCCTGGCTAATTTTTGTGTTTTTAGTAGAGACGGGGTTTCACCATTTTGGCCAGGCTGGTCTTGAACTCCTGACCTCGTGATCCACCCGCCTTAGCCCCTCCCAAAATACTGAGATTACAGGTGTGAGCCACCACGCCCGACCTATTGTAATGTTTTAAAACTATACTGTATACACATGTGGAATATATAGCCACAAAACAAAGAAAGATGCATGTATGTGGACATATATTAATATATACAATTAAGTGAAAAGCAAGATGTAAATCAATACATACAAAACGTAAAATATAATATAGTGTCTTCACATAATATTTTATATATGTAAGATTTTTCTAGGAGAATACACAAAAAATAGTTTTTGGGTTAATAGCTTTAGGAAAAGAGGATGGGGTTTTGTTTTTAATTTTGATTTTTGTCATTTGCATTTAAAATATGTGTAATTTACTATTTTTTAAAAAAATTAAAAGAACTATCTGAATGGTACCAGTGAGAGTAATTTTTGTTATCTTTCCTACACATTGCTAAATTTAAAAGAAAACATACATATTCTAAAAATAGAGAAGGTAAATATAAACTGACTTGCTAACTTCTAATTTAGTCACTAAAATATTACATATATACATATACACACGTATATGTATATATGTATATATATATGACAGCATAATAATTATACATTTATGTTGTATGTTATAAATTTATATAATTTTTTTGTTGAGACAGAATCTCACTCTGTCGCCCAGGCTGGAGTGCAGGAGGGCTATTTTTACTCACTGCAACCTCCGCCTCCCGGGTTCAAGTGGTTCTCGTGCCTCAACTCCTAAGCAGCTGGGACTATGGCTGCGTGCCACCACACTCAGCTGACTTTTTGTATTTTTAGCAGAGACAGGTTTCACCAGGTTGGCCAAGGTGGTCTTGAACTCGTGATCTCAATTGAGCCCCTCACCTTGGCCTCCCAAAGTGCTGGGATTACAGGTGTGAGCCCTTGCTATACATTTATATAAATTTTACTTGTCAAAAATTTTTCTTAAAAAAAGAGATAATGTGTGTAAAATAGTTGTTGTCACAGTGCCTGGACCATGGTAAATCATAATAGGAGATTCTCAATCCATCAATAAAGTGTATATATTTAATAGTTTTGTTAATATATATTAATTTATTCAGCTAATATTAATGTGTACTAGGTTCAAAGAAGTATTTTGAGTATAATACAGTTAATCTATTCAACAAACCTATAAAGTAAATATTAGCATATCCCATTTTTACTTGAGAAAATTGAAGCCCAGAGAAGTTTCAGTAACTTGTCCAAGGCCAAGCAGTTAGAAAGTGTGGGGTAAGAATTACATGTACCACACCACAGTATATCCCTTCAGACCCCAAGCTCTTAAAATCTGTTTATGAAGTAGGAACACCAGTATATCCTCTATCTTTCCAAGTTAAAGTTAAAATGACAATAATTGAAATAAGCACTAAAGGTCAAATTGTTTTAGTGTGAGAAATAATTATTTAAAATACACAAAAATAATCTGTTTCTATATGTATAAATGAAAATGAATCAAATAAATATGCAATATATTCTAAGTTCTGACCATTTCATGTTTAAATATGTTAGGTTCTTTCTGATCACTCTAAATATTCCTAAGAGGGAAAACTAGATTAGTGGATTTAGTAAATCTTTAGGATTACACATTTTAATTTAAGTAGATTTCATCAATTTTGCCTTTACAAAAATGACCCATTACATGATTTAAAATATAGAAGGATGAAAACATATTACATTTTTCTAGTTCTAATTATTTTTTATTACAGTTTTGAGATAAAGCTCATTTGTATTAAAAAAGTCAAATTATAGTATTGCACATTTAAAAAAATTCCACTAAGAAACACAGCTAATACTTGTAATCTGACTCTAAACAACTTGAATTAATTGTACATGCAACCTTAAGTTGTAAATTTTTCTTATTAAACTTTTTCCAGATTTGAGTGATTCTTGTGAATGTTTAAGAATAAAGAAAGAAAACGAGGTCAACAAATACTTATTCAATATCTACTTTGGGGAAAAGATAAGGGGAATGTATTTTTAAGTTCGTTTAGAGAATATTATCAGAGCATGAGGTATTGTAATATAGAGATCACAGCCCAATCCGATAAAGCTGATATCATTATGCAGTGAGTTTTGCAGTAAGGCATTTGTTCTTTTAAAATATAGGATAGTAATGAATCCATTTTAACACATCCACAAAAGAGATAGGTCAAGATGGAAATCTGGGTGTGTGTGTGTGTTTGTGTGTGCGTGCATGTGTGTGTTGTGAATGTGTGTGCATTTGTTTAACTTTAAGGGTTACAATAATTTTTCCAAAGCAAGGGGGTTCCAAAAAAATATGATGTTAGATTTTTGGAAAAAAAACAATAAACTACTTAAAAAGTGTATTTACAACAATAAAAATTGTCAGAGTGATGGAGAACTAAGTAAAATATTTCTTTTCTTTCTGTTCATTTATTAGTTACAGAACCTTGGTGATAAAACTATTTTGACATTTTTGCTATGAGTGCTCAATCTTTATTTTTCTTCTGTAAGTCTTTTAGTATCTACTTTTACATATGGTAAGCCTACATTTGGTTGTTTTCAGGAAGAACAATGGATAATTGAAGATGACTGTATTACAAGATCCCAGAAGTAATCAGATCTAAATATATCCTAATAGGAGAATAAATGAAGAACAGTTACTTGGCCAGTCAGTAGTATTTATTGAGTGCCTGGAGGTGTCCTTAAAACACAGTAGTGTCATTAAGAAAATCCAATAAGCATACATAATGACACCAATCCATACACCCAATATCAATAATTTGCAAAGTTAGTGTCTACAGAAGTCACTTAAATCAAAAGAAAGTATTGTTTATTTCAAGGTGCTTTTTGTCCTTTTTGATCTGCTTGGGTCAATATATTATCTTTAATCAATACTAATAACTATAAAAATAATAAATAAAAGAGCCACTACACTACTTTCGTAAAATACTTAAAGGAGTAACAAATTCATACATTTGGACACGGATGACACTATCAGTATGTTTATTGGCAGGCTATTCCCTGTTTCCTAGTATGTAAATAAATATAAATCTTTTGTCTGATGACTAGGTGATTTATTTTATTTTATTTTTGCCACATTAGGTCAAGCCACTCTTCACTTCTATTAAAAGACCAAATTGCATTTTTTAAAAGTTTTTATCTAAATTATAGGATATCCAGTGTTAATAATTGGAGATTCTCAATCTCCAATAGTGTCTTACTCAAAATAATTTCTTGATTTAATGAAGTTGTTTGATAGTAGTGGCCTATTTCATAATTTGCAAATATCTAGAACATGCATTATTACATGCTTGCCTAACAGAGTAAAATACCTGACCATTGAGGAGCAGTCCTTTGTTCCAATTTCACAAAAACATCTAAGCAGGCACTCATGTACTTAGGTCCTTATGCCTGGATCTTGACTAATTTTATCTCAGGATGGTGAAAACATGCTATAATTTTTTTAAATACACATGAGCAAGTTTAAAACTTACATATTTTATATTTTTGAATACTCCTATTTAACAATATCTCCAAAGAAGTGTTACAGAATTGCCAAGAGGAGATCATTGAAATCTGAAACTATAAGCATAGATTTATCAATTGCTTCCTTTAGGTCCTACAGTTTTTAATGCATGTATTCTGAGACTCTGTTGTTTGATATCTACACACCTAGAATCATTAGATCTTTGTGGGCTGATTTTTTTTTTCATTATGCAATGACCTTCCCTGGTAATTTTCTTTGCTCTGAAGTTTAGTTTTTCAGATTAATGTAATTACCTCTTTAAAATCATTTGTATTGATATTTGCATAGTGTGACTCTTTTATCATATTTTGTTTTCAACTTTGTTATATTATTGAATTTGATAATGAGTCATGCAGTCATTTCTCCCAAGAATTATTTTTTGTTTTGTTGGAAAATGGCTTTAGCAGCCAAGATTTTGATTCTAACTCTTCTGAGTTTTCTGGAGTATTGATGTTTCTGGGATCTCTTCTGTCAGAGCAAGGAAATACTGTGTACATACTAATCCATGCATATATACAAGTCTATAAGTATTTCTATATATAATATCTGTATCTGTATTCAGCAAACATGCATTCCTACTGTTGTTTCCAATTCTATATCACATGGATCATTCCAGCCTCTTCCCTTTGCCTTTCTGTAACCTCCTATTTCAGTGATGAGAAACCTGTCCCCCACCATCATTTACTTAATTATTCATTTCAAGTATACAGGTATCAGTGGTTGTATTCGTTTGCTAGGGCTGCCATAATAAAATACTGCAGACAGGATGACTTAAACAACAGAAAGGTGTTTTCTCACAGTTCTGGAACCTGAATGTTCAAGATCAAGAGGTCAGCAAGTTTGGTTTCTCCTGAGTCCTCTGTCCTTGGTTGTGCTGGTTGTGCCTGTGACGGTGCTGCCAAAAGGGATTAACATTTGAGTCAGTGGACTGGGGAAGGCAGACCCACCCTTAATCTGGGTGGGCACAATCTAATCAGCTGCCAGGGAATATAAAGCAGGCAGAAAAACATGAAAAGGTTAAACTGGCCTAGCCTCCCAGCCCACATCTTTCTCCCCTGCTGGATGCCTTCTACCCTCGAACATAAGACTCCAGGTTCTTCAGCTTTGGGATTCGAACTGGCTTCCTTGCTCCTCAGCTTGCAGGTGGCCTATTGCGGGACCTTGTTATTGTGGAAGTTAATACTCCTTAATAAACTCCCCTTTATATATATATATATATATATATATATATATATATATATATATATATACACACACGTGTGTATATGTGTGTGTGTATATATATATATGTATGTATGTATGTATCTATCTATCCTATTAGTTCTATCCTCTAGAGAACCCTGACTGATACAGTAAGAATAGGTTTGGCTTTGTAAGAAACTACCAACTGTCTTCCAAAATGGCCGTGCTGTTTCTCATTCCCATCAGTAATGTTTGAGAATTGCTTTTGCTCTACATCCTTGCTGGAAGTCAGTGCGCCTTTACTTAGCAAAAGTGTAATTAATATGTGTCTTGTCATTTGCGATTACCCAGTTTCAAGTTTAATCAGCTTCTTGAACCTATAGGCTTGTGTCTTTTTTCAAATTTGGGAAGTTTTCTGGCATTAGTTTTCCAAATACTCTAAGTTTATGCTTTCTTTCTTTTCTTTTTGAGGATTCCAATGATAGTAATGTTGGATCTCTTGATATTGTTCCACAAATTCCAGGGGCTCTGTTTATTCATTTATTTTTATTCCATTTGTCTCTGTTATTCAGTTGGATGAATTTTGTTGTTCTGTCAACCTTCGCTGCTTGTAGCCTTTGTCATCTGTATTCTACTATTAAGTCCACCCAACAAGTTTTTAAAAATTTGTTATTGTATTTTTCAATTTGAAAAATTCAACTTGGATTTTCTTATAACTTCTATTCTTTAGCTGAGATTTTCTATTTTGTTTTATATGCTTCAAGAGAATTTGAAATTGATTCTTAAAGCATTTTTATGAAGGCTGTCGTAAAATCTTCGTCAGGTAATTCTAACGTGATTTCTGTCAGTGTTTTTATAAGTTGACTATCTTTTCTCATTCAAGTTGTGAATTTTCTTAATTCTTGTTATGAAGGGTAATTCTTGAATATATGCTGGACATTTTATCTATTGTGTTAGGAGACTCTGGTTTCTGTTTATAACTTCTATTTGAGTAGACAGTCACCTTGTTTTGGTTTATCATGTGAATTAGCCTTCTCTTATAGGCTGTAGTTCCAGCAGCACTTTAATTTGCAGAGCCCTTATGGTATTATTTAGATCTGTTTTATTTCTCTTGTGCTACTGCAGTTCTCACTGGTCCCTGCTAATGTTGACTAAAGTGTGTGTGTGGGAAGGGAGGATGAATTTCCCCACCCCTGGCTTCCAGGTGTCTCTCTGAGAGGAAGTGGTATGGTGGGATCCCTCTTACCAGTGTACCCTGATTGCCCAAGTATCTCTAGGGAGTACAGGAGAGTCGCAAGCCATAAAGAACAAGGAGGCTTCCCAGGCCAAGTGGCTAGATATGACTGATTCTCCTTTACTGTTTCCACCACCCCAACTGGACATCTTTGGATGGGGGAGGAGGGTTGTATTAGTCTGTTTTCAGGCTGCTGATAAAGACATACCCAAGACTGGCAAATTTACAAAAGAAAGGTTTATTAGACTTACAGTTCTACATGACTGGGGAGGCCTCACAATCATGGTAGAAGATGAAAGGCAAGAAGGAGCAAGTCACATCTTACATACATGGTGGCAGGCAAAGAGAGAGCTTGTGCAGGAAAACTCCCATTTTTTAAAACCATCAGATCTTATGAGACTTATTCACTGTCATGAGAACAGTATGGGAGAAACTGCCTCCATGATTCAATTATCACCCACCAGCTCCCTCCCACGATACATGGGAATTATGGGAATACAGTTCGAGATGAGATTTGGGAGGGGACACAACCAAACCATATCAAGGATCTTGGGCCCATGGGGAAAAAGAGACTTCCCTGGACCAGGCTGCTTGTTATGGCTGTTTCATTTTTGGCAGTTCTGTTTTCCTGCCCCCACCCCACTGTCTGTGGCAGGGTATGACGGTCTCAGGGACAAAGAGGCATCTGGGATGGGACACTTGTTATGGCTGAGTCCCCCTTGCCAGTGCTACTTGCCTGCCTGAGTATCCCTAAGTAGAAAAGAACTTTCTCAGGCCTAGTAAGGACAGGAAATACTTCTCTTAACTGCTTATTTCTGTAGGTACATTTAGCTGATTTCTCTTGGTAGTATTGATAGGCTCTCGTGATGTCATCAGAGAGACTCCCATTTGGTCCATGGGAGGAATGAGACTATTTGACTTGCCTCTTGTTGATCAAATAGAGATCAAGAACAGTCAGGTCTGGGTGGTCTTCCTCTGTTGGGTGGTGGTATGCAAGATATCCTACTGTTGTTCCTCCAGTCCTGGGATCCCAAACCAGATTCTCTTCTTCTTACCCATTTCAGAGTTCTCCTTTGGTTATCTCTTTATCATTTCTAAGATTTATAGTTGTGCTTAGCAGAGAGAAATAGAGCAACATGGGTCTATGTCGTCTTTTCTACACTGGAAGTCTCAAATACATTTCTAAAAGGTAATTTTGTAGAGAAAATACAAACTATTCTTTCTAGAATGTGCTGGCCTGATTTAATTATATTTCTTTAAATGGCTAGCATTTTAACATTTCTTTAAATGGCTAGCAATATGTTAAAGTCTAATCACAATTCTTTATTTTCAGTCTGATCACTTTCCCTACACTATAGGTCTTAGACACAGCACTAAATGCCATTTACCCAGCAAAGATAGGTAGGCTTTACTTTAGTTCCTTCTATCATTTGTTTTTGCTTCCTTCTCTTCACTGTTGGATGATTAATTTTGAGGTTTAGCAAATAGTAGCTGTGAATATCAACTTTCAAGAGAGAACTCCAGGAGGACACTGCTGTTAACTGGATTTCTTTGTCATGTTCACACGAAGCTGCTAAGGCTTGCTTCAGAACATGAAGAACAATGATATATAAGAAAACTCATTGTAGCAAAATTTAATCTGCTTACTTACTTGACATGAAACTTATCCCTGGTCGAAAATATATCTAAAGAAGCCTAGTCTATTTTTGCCTTGTTGTGGAGACAATCAAGATTATATATTTCATCTACATATGTATATATGATTATATATATGTATATTTCTTTAGGATATAATATTACATGATACTATATAATAATGTTATCACAATATAATACCATGTTACAATAGTACTATAGTAAGTGATCATCCAAAAGTGAAGAAGGAATGAAAAATAAATAATATGAGGAACCAAAGTAAAACCTAACTGTAATAATATATTATAATGTTATTATAATATAATACCACATTATAAGTTATTATAATACCATATTATAATGTTGTTTTCATATAAGATTTAAAGTGTTAAGATAATACTAAGTCATGTTATTATAGTACTAAATTCTAATGTTATTATAATAGTATTTTAATATAATACCATATTATACTATTTTGCTAATACTATACTATATCATAAAGTTTTAATAATATAACACTATATTATACTGTTTTTTATTATATAATTCTACATTATCATGTTTTTATAATATAATGTTATCTTATACAATTATAACAGTGGTTAAAACTCAGGTTCAATGTTAGGCAGCATGGGTTTATTCCAAAATTTACTGTCAGCCTTAGACAATTTGATTAATTTTCAATTTGAAATACCTAACAATGTATTTCATACCCTTGTTTCTGTATTCTAGTAGATAATGCATAGAAATGTTTAACACAGTGCCCTGAACATAGTAAATATTTAATAAACATTAGTTTCATTATTTAAATGTCATCATTCTTTCCCTAAGGCTCTTCATTTTAAAAATGACAACAGTAAAAGCAGAGAGTGAGAGCATTTGGTATAAGTTTCTTGAAAATATTTTTAATCAAAAATGTCCACTTCTGGTTTGTATAGAAACTTTTATCTTTTGTATCTTTATCTTTCTCCTAACATGAATAAGGACCTAAAATGTTTCATTTAATTAAAAGTTTGTTTGTTTTTAATTAATAAAGTTCTACCAGAAACCATCTGCATTAATCAGCATTATAGCCAAAATCTAATTATATCACCCTGTCAAATCAAAATGATTCATAACTTATTTCTAAGGTTCTGTTGATTAACTTACATATCAAGTAAAAATTATGACTATTTGTTTCTAGGTTTTTCTTCAATTAGGTGTGTATTACATAAATGTTAAGATAATTTCCATTAAATGAGAAAGTGAGATGTTTGAAAAAATAGGACAATAATTTTATTTTGAGAGATGACATTGACTTCATTGTTCCCTTTGGCCAAATCTACAGTGTACAGTGTAATATCAATTAAACAAATATATATTTATCAATCATCAATGATAGTCTTCATTGATTTGGCATTTGAGGAGGGCCCATGCCGTAACATGGTTGTGGTTCCTACCTCAAATGGTCTAGTTGTTAATATGATGAATTCTGAACAGTTGACAATTTAAAATTCTCTGAAATTTCATTAAGTGGTTTGTTTCTAGAAAACAAATGAACTAGTAAAAGATAAGTGATTTCTGCAACTGCACTGCAAAGTGAAGATAAAAACGGTTATTAGTTTATTTGTTTGCAGTGGGGGGTCTTAAGTACTATCAAATTGGGAGTTGGGGCATGTGATCTGGGATTTGGCTAAGTAATGATGAGACTAAATGACAATAGAGAGGCCTATTGCAGCACATTCCTATGTTAATCTGTGAAGAAAATATATAGTAACTTCTCTGTAGTCTACTAAGTATTTTAGAAAGTGAGTTGTTTATACACTTTTGATACTGTAAACTGATAAGTGCCCAAATGACTTATGAAGTTTTCTATGCTCTTTGACCAATAATTTATTTATTACACTCTGAGTCTAACTGCATTACATGAAAAACTATTTAAAGTTAAAATAATGCATCTAAATAAGTCATACAAGATGTTGTAGAATCTATTTTGGGGGAGTATTATTTGAATATTACCTATAGAATTTAAACTTATTGAGTATGACCTGATAGGATATAGGCGGCATGAATATTTCCCCAGTAATTGTATTTTACTTTTATAGATGACCCATCAAGTTATTCAGTGATAAAAAGGAAACAAAATTAGCTAACAGATATTACAAATCAATACTGTAGGCACACATGCATAGTTTTGATTTAAATTATATGGACAATTCACATAATTTGCCAATACATAATTTGCCAATATATTTGTTCATAGCTCCAGTGATACGGGTTCATTAGGGACTTAAAGTTCATATGTTAAAAAGTTGCCTCTCTTTTCAATCAGATCAAATATAATTGTATGTTCAGGTATATAGATTCATAGACATGTCATTTTCCTTAATCTTTTTATTCCTGATAAATAATCTCCAAATTCTTTCTATATTTACTTCAATCAAAGCAGACTATATCCTCTCATGCTTATACTACTAAAATGTATAACCTGAACAGAACCTTTTCCTCTGAGTTTATCTTTATTAACTGTAAAAATGATCACTGTGTCTTTAGGTCAGTAAGTGCATTTTCTTTTGGTTGTGCCAAGTTTTAGATTACTAGTTCAATTTCATCAATTCCTCCCATGAGCCTAGGGCCCATCTGGGAATGCTAAACAAAGCCAAAATTGGTATTAGAGTTCTAGCATGCAAATGGATAAATTGTAATCCTTCCTTAGGAAACCAACAGGTCAGTTTCAGTGGAGGAGAACAACTGTGCCCAAATGGATAGGACAATTACCCAAATTTATCTGAAGCCAGTAGAGGTAGGAAATTGGTGGAAAATAATGTCTTATAAAAGATATTAAAAAATGGTAAAAAGAAAAGAAGCTATATCTCTATTAGCCCAAAGGGTGAGAGTGGGGCCCAAAATAGAAGTGAAAATTGGAGATTAGAAATCAAGAACACATGGAAATAGAACAAAGCATGAATGATGGAATAATATTCAAGGATATTTTTTCATATAAAGGCTGAATCATCCCAAACTTCCTATTAATGGAGGCTGGTATTAGAGTGTTTGTGTAGATCAGAGATCTACACAGATCAACAGAATTATTGTTAAGGCTATTTAAACATTATGCACAAATATATCAATATGTATTGTAAGAAAGTTTAAGACCAAGTTGGGTTCCAACACTAATATAGGAAAGTGCTAAAAATGGGAGTTCAGCTGCCTCAGTTTTGGTCCAGTTCTGAGGAGCATAGCTCCAATTATATATGCTACCAAAAGGCAGAATCATCAAAACAGAACATGGTCAAAAACCAGTTTTGCAATGCTTAGCTGTCAACCCCAAAGAGAGAGAACCATGTGAGAGAGAGAAGATAACTATTTGAAGATAATTCTGGAGAGCTGTTGGGTTGCTGGGACTGTTATTGTCTCCCACGTCTCAATGGGAAAAATTAAATACCTTATTCTATACTCAAGTCTAGAAAAAGAAGCCTAAGGAATGCCACTGGGATAGTGTATTTGGGTTTCTTGGAGCATGGTGTATGGGATGAACTTGTTCTGAGTCATGCCTGAAAAATCTTAAGTATGTGTGACCGTGACTTCTTGGCTCCTCTGAAGATGAGGTCTTGTTATGGAGGGGTTTTAGATCCTGCCCAAGAGTACTGCCTGGAGGGGAAAGACCAGAAAAGAAATAATATAAAAATATAGCTTAGGATGCAGAAGGATCAGAAAGAGGAGATGATTTGCACACACTAAAGAAAGTTCAAGTGAGAGATCACCAATGATTGGGTGGAGAGCTACATTTCAAGCACACCCAAGAAAAAGGGTCCATTTGAGAAAATGTAAGTTTAAACATCTGCCAAACCAGGTGAGTACAATTTGCCAGATCACCTTTAGAGCACCAGTTAACTTCTGCTCTGAAGAAGCCCAAGAGAATATAAATAGGTGAGAAGGAGTAGAAACCATAGGTAGAAACAGGGAGAAACTGGCATCATACATTCCTTTCTCATTCATCTGAATAAAGATGAATTTTGGTGGTGATAGCTGTAGGTATGGCATTACATATTTTAACTAATCACAATGTACTTCAGGTTAATTCTGTTGAAAATAGAAACTTTGCTCCAATATAATTCCCTTTCTCCCTGTTTTTAGTACTATTACTCTTAAACACACATATACTTGTGTGTGTGTGTATGTTAAGACTCTCTTAATTGATACGTTTGTTTCTTTCTCTGTTATTCAACCAGATAATTCTCATTGACTAATCTTCGAGTTTACTGATTGTTGTTTTTCTACCATCTTAAATATGCTTTTAAATTTCTTTAGTGAATTTTCTATTTTGTTTATTATATTTTTCAATTCTGAATTTCTCATTTTATTTTTTAGTTTTTATGCATTTACTGAGATTCTCATTTTTGAACCATTGTCTTCATACTGTTGTATAATCTTTAAATACATTCAGAATAGCTACTTTGAAATATTTCTGCTAAGCTAACATCTGGGCCCACTTGGAATCAGTTTCTATTGCCTGCTTTTTATTTTTTCTAAGTATAGGTCTCAATTTACTGTTTCTTTCCATGTTGCATGTTTTGTTGAAAAATAAAAATTTATATAATGTATTTTAGTAACTCTTGATTCTGATATATTTCTCTGAAGGATTTTTGTAATTTGTCTTAAACAATGAATCTATTTTCTTCATGGGCCACTTATGTATTTAATTATGTTTTATTATTTTTTATTTTACTTTGCTTGACTTCTTACTGGTTGCTCTTATGGCTGCATAAATGAGTGGTCAGTTAATTATTTGAACAGATATAGTCAAACATCTCAAGTCTATATGGCTTTTCATCCTCTGTCATTGGATTTGTATGTGGATTTGTGAGCACTTTGAAGTTTGACCATTTTATACACTACCTTTGATTTTTCACTTTCTGTGGGCCTGTTATGGATCTCTTTTTTGACTAATTTCTTAGTCAGCTATGGATGTAGGAAGAACTTATTTGTCTCTTGTATGGCTCTCTCATATATAACTACCCCATGAAATCTGACTGGTATTCCACTCCCATAACCAGTTCCATAAACTTAGGCTAGCAAAGCTCTGAATGTTTCTCATTTGTTTTCTACTGAGGTTTCTACTTTCACCAACAAACCACTTTCACGTATTTCCACAATCTGTCTCGAATCAAATGCATTTATCCTGGCAGCATGACTATTATTTCTAATAGCCAGCATTGCCCTGGGAACACTGCCGACCTAGAGGGAATGGGAGAAATTCTGACAAAAAAGACTACAGTGTCCTGCTATTCATAGAAGCTTTTCATGATAAATGGTTTTAAATTTGATGTTTGTTTTTGGGTAATTTTCATAGCACTGACATGGTTATTTCTAACAATTTTGCCAAGATTTCTACTTTTTGGGAGGAAGAGTATTTGCTAATTTCTTCAGATAACCATAGCTGTTAGTCTAGCAGTTCTGTAAGGTTTATTTAACATTGGAAAATCAGTTATTTTTTCCACATTAAAAATTTGCAATAAAAATGTGATAATATGACCATCTATATAGATGTAACTTTAATGTAGATAAATTGTAAAACATGTTCACTAATTTAAGGTCTTAAACTAGAATGAGCAAGAAGCTTCCTTAAACTAAAACAATAAATGGCATGGGGGAAATAACAATAGCAATAATTACACTTATTTCGAAACACTGAACACACTCATTTTAAATACAATAAAAAATGGTGCCAACTATCACTATTTCTATTAAACATTAATTTTTTACCTTTTTGCTTCACATTGCCATGTGTTCATTAGATATCAAATATATTCATATTAGAACACTCACTCTTATTCCGTATATTCATACAATCAGGTTTGAGTGCTTAATTTTTAGATATTTTATTGAAGTTAGGTATTAAATTATTTAAGGTAAATATTAACCTCAACTTTGCTTATAATCTAAGGTTTATGATATCTTTTTAGTATTTGGAGAGAGTAGGAATCTTGATTTAATCTTCTTACATTATTGCTACTGTGACACATAAATACTCCTACAGTTTATATTGCAATAAATATAAAAATCACTCAAAGGCATATTCACCACATACTAAATGGCTAGTTTGAGTTTCTTGTACTCCTTATAAAAATTATGAAACACTGTATTTTTCCAGTAATCACTCATCTCCAAAATACTAAGCTCATTATTGTGGTAGAAGCACCTAATTATTGTCAAGATTGATGAGAAATGTTTGGTAATGTTTTTGTTTCCCCATTCTTTATCACATGTGCTAAAGACAGACATCAAGCTATCATTTTCTGGTTCCATCATAGGATGCTGTTTGTCATATCACATTTTTGCCATACCTTTTTTGTTCAGGCTGACAGTTTACATAATTTTCTCAATCTTATCATGATAGGTATAGACCAAACTGAAAAACTACATGTGTTCCAGAGACATTAATAAAACATATTTATGTTGAAACTTATACTTTTCTTACTGAACTATATTATAAACAAATATTCTAATAAAGAAAATAATTTTATTTGAAGCTAAAATGTTTCCTTTGCAGTTTCAACTATTTTGTGACTGGAGAATTTGACCACTACTGAAAGACATTTGTCTTTCTTCATTTCAAAATAAAGCATCCTTTACAAGAATATGATTATCTTATTTTAATATGTAGTTATTCTCGCATGAATGTCCCCTATTCTCTTCTGCAGTCATCTGGACTCTATTACCCGTTCACAAATAACTCATTCCTATTTCATTATCATGAAGTATATCTTTTAAATTTCTCTCAAATCCATTCTCTTCCCATTTCTTCTCATATTAAAATATATATTTTTGTTATATTTCTTTATTCAGGAACATATAATCACCTTTTTTGGACTGGTGCAATAGCCTGTTAACTGATTTCAAGCCTCTAGTCATGTTAAGTTCTCAATTTAATATGAGTATTATAAGGAATTTTTAAAGCATGCAAAGCACATTGACATATCTCTGCACGTCCAATGTACGAAACAAGACAAAAAAATAGTAGGTTAGATAAGGAATAAAACTGTCATTATTTAAAGATGGATTGATATTATGCGGAGGAAATCCCAAGAATTTACAGATAAACTACATAAGAATTGAAAACTAAATTCAGAAACTTCAAAAACTGTTAAAAACACGGAAAAATATAAATATAAATAGTAATTTCATGAAATTTACACAGAAAACTGCATTTTTTTCCCCTAAAATAGGGACAGAAGGAACAGCTTACAGTACGTTTTATACCTTCAAAATACAAAGACATTTCAAATATACCGCAGACCACTATAGACCTATTTTGAGTCTATGGGAATACAACTACAAGTTCTTTAACAAAATATTAACAGAATGATTTCAGAGACACATATAAAAGGATGCAGCATGACAGAGTGGGGTTTACTTCGAATATACAAAGATGGTTTTCATTTAGAAAATAAACAATGTGCTTCGCAAGGCTAACAGAATAATGCAGAACTGTCAGGTGGTAATTTCAAAAATTGTAGAAAACCACTTGATAAAACTCAGCAATCACTCAAGATAAAAACTAACAAAGGTAACCTATAGAAATCTTACAGCTAAAAAAATTAGCCAGGTGTGGTGGCGGGCGCCTGTAGCCCCAGCTACTTGGGAACCTGAGGCAGGAGAATGGTGTGAACCTGGGAGGCAGAGCTTGCAATGAGCCGAGATCGCGCCACTGCACTCTGGCCTGGGTGACAGAGCGAGACTTTGTCTCAAACAAACCTGCATGTTGTGCACATGTACCCTAGAACTTAAAGTATTTTATATATATTATATATATAATATAGTTATAATACTTAAAGTATTTTATATATATATATGAAAGAACAAGAAAAAGCAAAAAAAATTAATTAAAAAATGTTACAGCTAGTCTCACTTTTAATTGCAACATATCGAAGTTTGATCATGATGTGAAGGTGCTTGTTTTTACCACTCTCATTCACTATTTTATGGGGGGCGGGGGAGGCTATTATAATGTAGCAAAAAAGAAAAGTTTAGCAAGGTGAAAAGATACAAGTTTAATTTACAAAAAGTTTTGGTTTTGTATATACTAGAAACAAACAACTTTAAAATAAAACACTCATGAAATAGTTATAAAACCTCACAAAATACTTAGGAATCAATTTAACTAAAGACAAACAAGAGTTTCTGATTAGCCTTTCCAAAGGAGGCAGTCAGATATGTATCTATCTTAGTAACTGAACAGAATGAGAGGAAGGTTTTCCCTAAGCAATTTCCAGCTTAAGTTTTCCTTAGTGATTTTGGGGTCCCAAGATATTTTCCGTTCACACAACATTTCACTGACTGTCCAACCAATACTACTTGGCAAAACAAAGACAAAAACTAGTTATCTCAGCAAATATTTTGCATTTGTATATCTGTGAATTGATATACAAAGTCTGTATACACATACAGACACACATACAAATAAATATACATGAGAGAGAGGGCAACAAGAATATATTAATAGAACTTTCACTACTAGATATTAAGGCTTATTAAGTAATTAAAACAAATCGGTATTGGCAAAAGAATAGATGACCAACAGACTGTTGGGACTGAATAAAATCCATACATACACAGTAACATTATTTATGACAAGGGCAAAAGACATGAATTTATAGATTTAAGAAGCTAAGCGAATTACAAAAGGGATAAATGCCTAAATCATGATTTATATTAATAAATCGGAAGCAAACTAGAAGGCTATTAATATCAGATAAAGTAGACTTCAGAAAAAGGAATATTACTAGGGATAAAAAGACACTAGATAATGATGAAAAGGTAAATTTTAAAGATGATATAAAAATTTAATGTCTATGCACCTAAAAATAAAACTTCAAAATACATGGTGCAAAAACTGGCAGAACTAAAAGAAGAAATAGAAAAACCTACAATCGTTTTTGGATATTTCAACTATTCTTTCACAGCAATAAATAAAACAATTATGCAGAAAATCAGCAATAATATCGAAGATCTGAAGAACACTATTAGTCAACTTGCCCTAATTAACATTTATGAAACATTTTACTCCACAATTGTAGAAAAAGATGTTTTCCAAGACCACATGGAACATTCATTAAGATAAACCATTTTCTAGGCAATATAACTAAACATAAAACATATTTTAAAAATAAAATTATAGAAAGTATTTTCTGTGAACAAATTGCAATTCAACTAGAATTCGTTAACAAAAAACCTGGAAATTTTGCAATATGTAAAATCAAACAACAGACTTAGACATAACCCAAGGGTCAAAGAAGATATCACAGGGAAAGTTAAAAAATACGGAACGAAGGAAAACCTCAACATTTCAAAATTGTTTGATTCAGCTAAATTAGTATTTAGAAAGAAATTATAGCATTAAATTCCAATTTTAGAAAAGAAGAAACATCACAGGTCAAGTCAGTAATCTAAGTTTCTACTCAGAAAATTTAGACAAAGAAGGACAAATTATATACTGAGCACATAGAAGGAAAGAAAAAACACAGGTATGAATGAAATTAAACTAATTACACAAACACTTTCAGAAACAGAAGAGAGTGGAATATTTCTCAACACGTTTTTTTTGCAGCTAGTATTATGATACCAAAACCACAGTCATTATAAATAATTAGAACTGCAATCCAATATTGATGGTAAATAAAGAAACAAACTTTCTTATTGGAATAATAGTAAATTTATCTAGCAATATATAAAAGATAGCCTATAATGACCAAAAAGATAGCCTATAATGGAATAAAAAGCATTTAACACTAGAAATGCAATCAATCTGATTCCCCCATAAGAGCAGAATAAAGAAGAAAATCCATGTGACAACCTCCAAAGAGAATTAGAGAAATTATTTGAAAAAAATCCAAGATCAGTTTATGATTAAAACTCTCAGCAGCTTGTCTAGAAGGCAATGTTCCTAACCTAATAATGGGAAACCCATTAAAAATAAACAATAATTCCTCTAGCTAACATCAGAGCTGATGGTGAAAAATTAAATGCCTTTCCCTTAATCTTGGGAAAGACACAAGGGTGTCTACTCTCACAAATCCTATTGAACATTATACTGGAGGTCTTAATCAATACAGTGAAGCAAAAAATAAAATAAAAGCTTAAAGACTTAAAAAATGAAATCATCATTATTCACTCAGAAGATATGATTGTATATGTTAAAAAAATCCCAAGAAATCTATAAGCACTAGAACGTAAAAATAAGTTTAGCAAGAATACAGGATATAAGGTCAGTAAAGAAAAGTTAATTACATTTCTATGTATTATCAAGGAAGTAGAACTTGAAAAGCATTACCATTTAATAATACTAAACCTCACAAAATATTTAGGCATAAATCTAGCAAAATAGGAACAGGATCTCTAAAACTAAACTGTAAATCACATGAAAGAAAAGAGAACACTAAAAAATTGGGAAATGCAGCCTTTTTATGAATTGGAATACTGTATATTGATGTTAGTTTAAATTCAGTGCAATTGTGTTGAGATTCAGTGCATCTCCAATCAAAATCCCAGCATGTTTTTGTGCATAAGTCAAAATTCTAATTCTAAAATTTACATGGGGATAAAAATAAACTAGAAACTAGACTAGCTATACAATTTTGAAAAAGAACAAAATTTGTTCTGATAAAAAAATTATATAAAGCTTCAACAATAAAACAGTGTTGTTTTGCTGAAAAGATAACTACGTTTCAATATAACATAATAGTTAATCCAGAAACACACCCATTCTTTCATGATCAATTGTTTTTTAGACAAAATAACAATGTTAATTGATTCAAGAAGAAATGATCTTTTGGAAAACATGTTAGAATTATTGAATACATACATGCAAAAAGAATAAAAACAAAACCCAAAACCTCAGCTATTTATTTTACTTTATGCAAAAAACAACTCAAAACAGATCATAAAGCTAATTGTAGATATAAAACCTCTGGAGGAAAACATAAAAGGAAATTTTTAAATCTCATCTTAGACAAAGTTTTTTTAGCTACTACCTATAGATTATGATCCATAAAAGAAAAAAAGGTGATAAATTGGTCTTCATCAAAATAAAGATCTCTGCCTTTTGAAAAAGATTGCTAAGAGGATTGAAAGACAGAGTATAGATTGGAATAAACTATTTACAAGTAACCTAGCTTGGAAAGAACAAATAAGGCAGTTTTAAAATATGGACAAAATATTTGTATAGACACTTCACAAGAAAACAGTGTATGAATGACAAATAATTACATACGATTCTCAGCATCATTAGTCATTAGAAAAATGAACATTAAAAACACAATTACATGCCACCACTAACTTACTAGAATGTCCAAACACATACACACACAAACCACAACAAAATGGATAATTCCAAGTGCAGGAAAGTATAAGCAGCAACCAGAATGCTCATACTCTGCTAGTAGGAAGGTAAGCTATCACGCTCCTGTGGAAAACTGGCAGTTTCTTATAAAATTAGACACATTCTTAACATATGATTTAGCAATCCCAGTGGTATTTACCCAACAGAAATGAAAAGTTATGTTCATGCAAAAGCCTGTCCACAAATATTTATTTTTATTTTTGTTGATGTATCATAGTTGTTCATATTTTGTGGGTATGTGTGATACTTTGATATATGTATACAACGTGTAATGATCAAATCAGGGTAATTGGGATGTTCATCACCTAAAATATTTTTCTTTGTGTTGGGAACACTACAAATACCTAGCTTCTTTGAAAAATACTGTATGTTATTGTTAATTATTTTCTTACTATACCATTGAATATTAGAATATTTATAATCAATAATATATTATCACATATTAGAATATTTATAATGGAATACTTACAGGGTTATATTTATAATATAAAATACTTTATTTCCCAATTTGGTAGGTGTTCTCTTTTCTTTCATGAGATTTACAGTTTGAGTTTATAGATCCTGTTCCTATTTTGCTAGATTTATGCCTAAATATTTTGTGGTTTATTATTATCAAATGGTAATGCTTTTCAAGTTCTACTTCATTAATAATATTTATAATATTTATAAGTGTTAGCATTTATAATTGCTAACAACCACACACAACCCAAATATCCTTCACTTGATGAACAGGTAAATAAACTGGTACATCCATATAACAGAATACTACACAGCAATTAAGAGGTACAAACTACAGATGTACACAACAGCTTGATACAATGATAAGGATCACTAAAAAGGGATACAAATGAATATTTTTGGAGGGGAGATATTTCTATATCTTGGCTGTGGTGGCGGTTACAGAGCTGTTGCAAAACAGTGAATTTTATTGTATGGAAACAAAAACTTTATTTAAAATATTAACTATTAACAAAGATTAGAAAAAATGTTTATTACAGCAGAAAATGTTAATACTTACAAATTCATCGGGGGACTTCTGGTTTCTGATTTGTCATGTAAGGAGTTGAAAGTTGCCACTCCATCCTAACAAGTGAAAAACCTGAACAAATGAAAATCAACAATCCTTCTTAGATTTCTCAGATAAATGAAGTCAAGGGGAAAAATCATTGATCTTCAAATGTGGAGAGACAGGCAAATGTACAGAATCTCAATCTACCAAAGCGGAAATCCACAGACAGAAACCTCTATGGGAACCAGTGCTTGGGTAAGAAAATCTAAACTGTAATTGAAGAATTTCTCAAAGCTTAGTGTGGACAAGTCTGATAATTTAAAACTCCAGAGGAATCCTGACGGAGGGAGGTCCCAAAGTTTTCGTATTCTACATTCAGAGCTCAACCAGGATTTTCCAGTGAAGGCTGGAGAAAAAAAAAAATCCCTTCTGCTTCCAGTAGAGGAGAGGAAAAGGAACCATACTGAAATATACCAGAGCATTCTGTACTTTCCACAAAGACTTATCTCAGGAGAAAATATTTTGGGAGACCTGCTAGAGTCTTGTCAGAACCTAACTGATCTGGGGGCTGGGAAATACCCAACTTCAGCCCATTCTAGCCATCCTGTTTCACCTAAGGCCAGAAACAGAAGCGGTTGTGAAGATCACAGTGTAGAGTCCCAGGCTCACTAACAGACAGACCTAAGCAAGGATTTTCTCCCCACATCTTACCACCATGCCACTGAAGGCCTCTTGACCATAGTTCCTTTTACCTAATAAATCATATCCAGCTATCGAAAGAAAGAAAGAAAGAAAGAAAGAAAGACATAATAAAAGGAAAGAAAACTCCCCCCAAACCAAGCAAAACAGTTTGAAGAGACAGAACAACATTTTAACCATTCTCAGATATGGCAGGGATTTTGAAATTATTAGATTTGGAGTTTAAAACAACTATGATTAATATGCTGAAGGCTTTAATGGATAAAATAGATAGCATACAAGAATAGATGGGCAATGTAAGCAGAAAGATGAAAAGAGTGGAAAGAGGAAAGAATCTAAAAAATGCTGAAGAACAACACTATAAAATAAAGAATGTCTCCGATGAGCTCATTAATAGACTGGACATGACTGAGGAAAGAATTGCTGAATTTTCCTCATGCTAATGATCTCACGATAGAAACTTCCAAAGTTGAAAGGCAAAGAAAAAAAGATTGAAAAAATATGTCCAATAACTATGAGACGACTACAAAAGCCATAAAGTGTGTGTAATGTGAATATTAGGAGGAGAAGAAAGAGAGAAATAAACAGAAGAAATGTTTTAAACAATAATGACTGAGCGTTTCCCCCAAATTAATGTTAAAGACCAAACTATTGTTCCAGGAAGCTCAGAAAAAAACAACAAAGATAAATGCCAAAAAACCTAGGCATATTATAAGCAAAATGCAGAAAATCAATGAAGAAAAAATACTTGAAAGAAGCCAGAGGAAATAATTAAAAAAAAAACTTTACCTACAGAAGAATAGATTAGAATAACATTTGACTTCTCAGAAAACACACAAGTGAGAAGAGTGGAGGAAAATATTTGAAATGTTGAGAAAATGAAAAAAAGAAACCCACACCAGCCTAGAATTTTACACCCTGTAAAATTATCCTTCAAAAGTGAGAGAGAAATATGGACTTTCTTAGACAAACAAAAATTGAGAAAATGTGTGGCCAGTAGACCTGCCTTGCGAGAAATGTTAAAAGGTTCTTCAGAGAGAAGAAAAATAGAATAGGTCAGAAAATTGGACTTACATAAAGAAAGAGCATTCAAGTAAGGAAGTGTCAAGTTAAAATATACACTTTTATATTTCTTATTCTTAACCCAACCGATAAAAGTCTGTTTAAAATAATGACCACAATATATTTGATTGTTTTATATATTTATATATATACATATTACATATGTATGCTTATGTGTGCTTATGCATAAATGAAAGAAATGACAACAATAATACAAGAAAAGGGAGGAAGAAATTAGGATCTTATTTTTTTTATTATAAGGCACTTGACCAACACATGAAGCTTTATAGTATTATTTCAAAGTGAGTATAGATTTGTTGTAAATGTAAATTGCAAACTACAGGGCAACACTAAAAAAAGTAAAAAAGGAAGTATAATTAGTTATGCTAAAAAAGGAGAGAAAATGGAATCATAAAATGCTCAATTAAAACCACAAAAAAAACAAAACAAAACAGAAAAACAGTAAAGACAAAGACAAAATAGGAACAAAGAACAAGGACAAGGAATCAAATAGAATCTAAGTTGAGAAGAGCTGAACTTCATACATGAACTTTTAAAATGTGATAGATATAGCATGACAGCTTAGTACAGAAATTACAGAATTTCAATTAAAAAGCTGGGACTTGGGTTATGGATGTGAAAAATGTGATATTGCACACCCACTCCATATAAACAAAAATTAATCCTAGTAATATTAAATGAAAAGTTCAAAACTCGGTCAATGTCAATATAGTAAAATATATGTATGTGTATTAGTCAGCTTGGGCTCCACAACAAAAAAGCATAGACTTAGTGGCTTAAAGCCTTAAATAAGAGAAATGCATTTCTCATAGTTTTGGAGGCTGGAAATCCAAGATCAAGGTATAGGCTAGTTTGGTTTCTGGTGAGGGCTTTCTTTCTGGCTTGGAGCTAGTCATCTTCTTGCTGTGTCCTCACATGGTGGAGAGAGAGAGAAATCTCTCTAGTTTCTTTCTAGAAAGGCATGAACCCCACCATGAGGACTCTATTCTCATAATCTCATCTAAGCCTAATTACCTGTTTCCAAAAAGCCGCACCTCTAAATACCATCATTGGTGGTTAGAGCTTCAACATATAAAACTTGGAAGGACTTAACAATCAGTTCATTACATATGTCATCGGATTAATAAAAACGTTTTCTTAAGATACAAAACAGACACAGGTCTTCCTTAAGGAAAAGATGATAACTGAAAAGCCAGATATTACCAACTTTTGGCAGAAAGCTGACACAACAACAACATTCCCTCTCTGCTGGTGCAATTCTTTATTGAAAAAAACATTTTAAAAATTATTTTGACAATTCCTAGCAAAGTGGAACATGTACTTGTTCTATGAGCCAGAAATTTCACTACTAGGTATGTATGTTAAACTCTTGCACATGTGCATAATGTGACATAGATGAGAATTTTTGTAAAGCAACAAAATTTACCTAATAGTAAAACAAACACACAAATAAACAGAAAAATGAGGAACAACTCAATAATCTATTTACAATATAATTGATAAATTATGGCTTATTCTGTATTAATCTGTCTTCACGTTGCTGATAAAGACATACCCAAGACTGGGCAATTCACAAAAGAAAGAGGTTTAATTGAACTTACAGTTCCACGTGGCTGGGGAAGCCTCATAGTCATGGCAGAAGGCAAGGAGGAGCAAGTCATGTCGTACATGGATGGCAGCAAGCAAAGAGAGCTTGTGCAAGAAAACTTCCCCTAATAATAATAATCAGATCTTGTGAGACTTACTCACTACCACGAGAACAGCATGGGAAAGATCTGTGCCCAAGATTCAATTAACTCCCACCAGGTCCCTCCTACAACCTGGGAATTCAAGATGAGATTTGGTGGGGACACAGCCAAACCATATCATTCCTCCCCTGTCCCCTCTCTAATCTCATGTTCTCACATTTCAAAACCAATCATGCCTTCCCAACAGTCCCCCAAAGTCTCAACTCATTTTGGCATTAACTTAAAAGTCCACAGTACAGAGTCTCATCTGAGACAAGGCAAGTGTCTTCTGCCTATGAGCCTGTAAAATCAAAAGCAAGTTAGTTAAATCCTAGATACAATGGGGGTATAGGCATTGGATAAATACAGCCATTCCAAATGGGAGAAATTGGCCAAAACAAAGGGGCTACAGGCCTCATGCAAGTCTGAAATCCAGTGGGGCAGTCAAATCTTAAAGCTACAAAATGATCTCCTTTGATTCCATGTCTCACATTCACGTCACACTCATGCAACAGGTGGGTTCCCATGGTCTTGGGCAGCTCTGCCCCTGTGCCTTTGCAAGGTATAGTCCCTTTCCTGGCTGCTTTTCCAGGCTGGCATTGAGTGACTGCGGCTTTTCCAGGTGCACAGTGCAAGCTGTGAGTGGATCTACCATTCTGGGATCTGGAGGATGATGGCCCTCTTCTCACAGCTGCACTAGGTGGTGCCCCAGTGGGGACTCTGTGTGGAGGCTCAGACCATATATTTTCCTTCTGCATTGCCCTAGCAGAGATTATCCATGAGGGCTCTACCCCTGCAGCAAATTTTTGCTTGGGTATCCAGGCATTTCCATACAGCCTCTGAAATCTAGGCAGAGGTTCCCAAACCTCAATTTTTGGGTTCTGTGCACCCACAGGGTCAACACCACATGGAAGCTGTCCAGGCTTGGGGCTTCCACCCTCTGAAGCAATAGCTGAAGCTGTACCTTTACCCTGTTAGTCACAGCTGGAGCGGCTGGGATACAGGGCACCAAGTCCCTAGACTGCACACAGCATGAGCACCCTGGGCCCAGCCCAGGAAACCATTTTCTTCTAGGCCTCTGGGCCTGTGATGGGAGAGGCTGCCATGAAGACCACTGACATGCCCTGGAGACATTTTCCCCATTGTCCTGTGGATTAAAATTTGGCTCCTCATTACTTATTTCTGCAGCTGGCTTGAATTTCTCCTCAGAAAATGAATTTTTTCTTTTCTATCACATTGTCAGGCTGCAAATTCTCCAAACTTTTATGCTCCACTTACCTTATAAAACTGAATACCTTTAATAGCACCCAAGTCACCTCTTGAATGCTTTGCTGCTTAGAAATTTCTTCTGCCAGATACCCTAAATCATCTCTCTCAAGTTCAAAGTTCCTCAGATCTCTAGGGCAGGGGCAAAATGCCACCAGTATCTTTGCTAAAACATAACAAGAGTCACCTTTGTTCCAGTTCCCAACAAGTTCTCATCTCCATCTGAGACCACCTCAGCCTGGACCTTATTGTCCATATCAGTATCAGGCTTTTGGTCAAAGACATTCAACAAGTCTCTAGGAAGTTCCAAACTTTCACACATTTTCCTATCTTCTCCTGAGCCCTCCAAACTGTTCCAGCCTCTGCAGGTTACCCAGTTCCAAAGTCACTTCCACATTTTTGAGTATCTTTTCAGAAATACCACTCCATTAGGGGGATTCATACTGGTACCAACTCTACTGTATTAGTCTGTTTTCACCCTGCTGATAAAGACATGCCCAAGACTGGGCAATTTACAAAAGAAACAGATTTAATTGGACTTACAGTTCCACATGGCTGAGGAAGCCTCATAATCATGGCAGAAGGCAAGGAGGAGCAAGTCATGTCTTACATGGATGGCAGCAAGCAAAGGGAGCTTGTACAGGAAAACTCCCCTTTTAATAACCATCAGATCTCCTGAGACTTACTCACTATCACGAGAACAGAATGGGAAAGACCTGCCTCTATGGTTCAGTTACCTCCCACTGGGTCCCTTTCACAACATATGGGAATTCAAGATGAAATTTGGGTGGGGACACAGCCAAACCATATCAATTCTTACCATGATATATTATAACAGTGCAATTGAATTAACTGTAGGTGTATGTATTTACATAAATTGATCCTAAAATATAGAAAGGAAAAATAAAGTCACTGAAGAGTATATCCTGTGTACTATAGTTTATGACTTCATTTATATATTTTGCACAGAAATAAAATTAGTAATGTACCTTTTGGAAGACATACATAGGTGGTGGTTGTAAACGAAAGCAAAAGGATAATTTACATGGAATTCAGAAAACTGATTACATCTCAGTGGGCTTCTGTAGAAATTTAATATTCTACATATTTTTGTTTAGATAATGAGTATACAGGTGTTCATTAAAAAAAACTTCCTATATTATTATTATTATTACTTGAGATGGAGTCTCTCTGTGTCACCCAGGCTGGAGTGAGTGCAGTCGTGTGATCACAGTTCACTGCAGCCTTGACCTCCCAGAGTCAGGCAATCCTCCCACCTCAGCCTCCCTAGTACCTGGGACCACAGGCACGCACTACCATGCCTGGCTAATATTTTAGTTTAGTTTAGTTTATCTCTTTTTGTAGAGATGGGATCTCCCTATATTGCCCAGACTGGCCTCAAACTCCTGGGTTGAAGGGATCCTCCTGCCATAGCCTCACAAAATGCTATGCTAGGATTACAAGCATAAGCCTCCATGCCAGGCCCCTATATAACTTTTTATTCTTCCTTTTCCTATGTCTTTTTTTCTTTCTTGTTTTTCCTTTCCTTGCCTTGCTTTGCCTTGCCTCCTTCCCTCCCCTTCCCTTCCCTTCCTTTCCTTTTCTTTTTCCTTTCCTTTCTTTTTATTTCTTTTTTTCTTCCTTTCTTTCAACAGATATGTGATCTAATCACAGATATGTGTTTTAATTACAAAGTAAGTTAGAGAGCACCTTGAAGTAAAGCAGATTGGTGGAGTGTATAACTATCCTAGTTAAGGCCAAGTGAATTTGAGTAATCTATGAAACATCCAGGTAGAAAGGATGTCTAGAAAAGTTATATGGTATGTCTGGAACTAGAAACTAGGCACTATTAGCATAACTGGATATTTAAAACCATGTGAGTAGTTGGCATTTCTCAGAAAGAGCAGGCAGAGTGAGAAAAGTCATTGCTGAAAATGAAACCCTATGGAATACTAACACTTAAAGGGAAAATACAAGAAAAAAAAAGAAAACCCTGATAAAATAGGCTAGCAATACATCCTCAAAAAAAGTAGAGAGGTGCAGTGGTAGTGTTTTCAAAGTCAACTGAGGAAACTGTTTTTACTAGAAGGAGACTATTAAAAGTATAATTATTTATCAGGACAAGTAAAATGAAGAACAGAAATATGACCATGGAGTTGTATAATTAGCAACTCTAACTACCTTTTCTGACACTGCTTTTCTCTGTCTCAATCTGGAGGGTAGAGGGGTGGAGAAGGGAATTGAGTGTTAAGAGTTATTGATCCATTCAGCCAATATTTGTTAAAAACCAACAGCTACAGAATACTTAGAAAGCTCCAGATTAAAAAAACAAACAAACAAAAACAAACAAAAAAACTATCTCCCTCATTGTTTTTCTTTTCTTTTTTAATGAACTGTCAAGAATTGGTGAATGTTAGGAAGAAAAAGCAACTGTGGAGAAGAATAGCCAGAAACAAGTAATCTGAGAATGGGAATATGAAGGTTCAATCAGGTTTAGAACATTATTCAGTTTAAGAGATATTTGAAAATAAAATGCAGAAAAATCATGAAAACAAAAGGATAGAAAATAATGGGGTTCTATTTACACAGGGTACTCAGACAAATCCATTAAGAGGAGATACTGTTTGACTGAGATCTATACAATGTGAGTCCTAAGACCATATCTAAGGGAAGAACATTTCTGAAAATTGAACAGCAAATTCAAATTAACTAGATTGGGAATTTTTCGGGCAGAGAATTGTGTGGCATATTCAAGATATCATTGAAAGGTTGGCAGAGCTGAAGTGCAGTGAGCCCCAGAGACAGAGGTAAGACATTATCTCAGAGAAGAAGTGTAGTGGGAAGACAGAGAAGGTAGTGGAGAACCTGGATTTGAACCCAGCTAATTGGGCTCTAATGTCCCCATATTTAATCTCTAGTTGGTATTACCTCTCAGTTTAAAAATGATGCCTTAGGTTCTACAAAGTATTTGCAGAGATTAGGGCCCCATGTACTCCTGCCAGAGTCTATCGTTATAGGTCAACAGAGCTCCCAATGTGACCCGGAGGGACATGTCGGTCCATGTTAGAAGTTAATTTCTGAGAATAGACCCCGTTGGACAATCACCCTGGTCTTCCTTAGAGGTCAGTTAAGAATTTCTGAATAAACAAAATAGGATGTTCCTCTGATTTGGTTACATAAATATATAATATACAGCAATTACTACTACTACTATAAATAATAAAATAATGATGATAATCTCATCAGTTTCTTATGATAGAAATGGTTATTTACTTCTTTACAGAAAGGCATATATACCCTTGGAAGTTTAACCACAAGTTATGAGGTCATAGCCTAAAAAAGATGGACTGACTGATGTTGTATATTAATTAGGTATAAAAAGTGGGCCACCCAGGATTAGGAATCACCAAGAACTGACCCAAACATCTCTTAGGCAAGCTACTGATCCAATACCAAGAGAAGTTCAAATAGGCTCTAAGGCTAAGAATAACAAAAGGTTTGGATTTCATCTCCATTAGGTGGATTCATACACATACAAATCTTCATCCTTATTACACAAAACAGAAATGTGAAAAGGATCTCAAGTTTTTATGACCAACTAAAGCTGTGTATTATTTGCAACCACTGTTTCCAGTTGTCAGTTGTGCTCTTTTCTCAGATTCACAGAGGATACCAGGTAATGACATAAGCCCCACTTGTGAAAATAAAGCCCACTATTAGCTTTCTGCAGGTTTCCTTAGCAATTACAATATCTACTCTGCTACAGATTGAATGTGTATCCTCTCAAAATTCATATGCTGAAACCCTTCTCCCGAGTGTAATGGTATTACACATTAGAATGTGTGGCCTTTGGGAGCTAATTAGGATTAGGTGGGATAATGAGGGCAGAGCTCTCAAGAATGGGATTCATTTCCTTTTGAGTCACTAGAGAGTTTGTTTCTCCTCTCTGCTGTCCACCGTATGAGGATACAGTAAGACAGTTGTTAACAACTGGAAGACAGTCCACACCAGAACTCGACTGTGCCGACACCCTGATCTTGGATTTCCAGCCTCCAGAATGGTGAGAAATAAATTTCTGTCATTTGTAAGCCAGCCAGTCTAACGTAATTTGTTATAGCAGTTCTAACTGGCTAAGAGATGCTCTATAAAGAATGAAGATATATCTGAATTGTCAACTTTAAATCATTCCGTACATATCTAAAGCCAATTTTTACTTTTGTTCTTATTTTTTCTTAAGATTTAATGATTCAAATTTAAACAGAACTTCCAATTTACCTCTCACTAAAATATTTTATCAGAAAGTTAGTGCCAAAGAAGTCAAAAGCATTTCCCAACACACTTAGAGCCTTCCTCTAGGATTCATGACATTTTCTTTTATATGTATTCATGGCAAAACTGAGCTAAAGAGCTTTAGGCTCTATTTCTCATGGGCAAGTCAGAGGTATAGTTATGTTCTTACAACACTTCAAAGTGGTGTGAGAAAAATGCCCCCATTTCTTCCAAATGAGTATATTTTCTATGCCTATACTATAATGATAAGAGGTGAAAAAATATTGAAGTTTTGGTCACACGTTAGTCTTATTTATATTATGGTATGAGCAGTGTTTCTTAAGAAAATAGTTACAGGTTGGTGTTTGAGAACTGCTGGAAGTCTAGTAGCTTGGACCATCACATCCTCTTTAAAATGACTACATTGGCAAATATCCTTCCAATTATTTGTCATGTTGTGATGGTTAATACTGACTGCCAACTTGATTGGATTGAAGGATGAAAAGTATTGATCCTGGGTGTGTCTGTGAGAGTGTTGCTAAGGAGATTAACGTTTGGGTCAGTGGGCTGGGAAAGGTGGACCGACCCTTAATCTGGTTGGGCACCATCTGATCAGCTGCCAGCATAGCTAGAATCTAAAAAGCAGGAAGAAAATGTGAAATGATGAGACTGGCTGAGCCTCCCAGCCTACATCTTTCTTCTGTGCTGGATGCTTCTTGCTGTTGAACGTCAGACTCCAAGTTCTTCAGCTTTGAGACTCAGACTGGCTTCCTTGCTCCTCAGCTTGAAGACAGCCTATTATGGGACCTCACCTTGTGATTGTGTGGATCAATATTCCTTAATAAACTCCCCTTCATATATACATTTAACCTATTAGTGCTGTCCCTCAAGAGAACCCTGACTAATACAGATTTTGGTACAAGGAGTGGTTCTAGAGGAACAGAATATTAAGGATGGAGTTCTTTCATTGGTTTTGGGGTTTCTGGAGTTAGGTGCTTAATACTCAAAATGCTAAGGACTCTACTTCTAATAGTATGGAGAACATTATTAGTCATTGGCATGAACTGTTTAGAGAGTTAGACAAAATAAATGCATTTGACACTACTGATTCACCAATCCTGAGAGGCAGGAGCTTAGTGACTCTATACATAATACCTTTGGCCATATGTGGAGAACCAAGGAACATAATGAAGCTTGTTGGTTTCTCCTAAGTTCACTGTACGAAGTGATGAAAGAAAATTATGAACTCAGGAATTCTAACTCCCAGCTTCAGAAGCAGATACTGAGCCTCAAGTCTTCTAAGATTGCCTTGAGTGAGAGTCTTATCTCCTGTAGAGAAAGAGCTGAAATTGTGGAAAAACAGACACAAGCTCTTATCATGCAAGTGGCTGATCTGCCACCAAAAGTGCATGCACAGCCTCACCAGCTGTCTACTGTTAAAGTGAGGGCATTGATTGGAAAAGAATGGGATCTTGCAACTTGGAATGGGGGTATGTGGGAGAACGCTGATGTAGCTGGGGACACTGAGTTTGTAAACTCCAATGAATCTTTTTTGCTAGAGGAAACAGCTTCCCATTTCCAGGTAGTGCCAACATCCCCTCCCCAACCCCTGCTGCCATTAGCCTTTCCACCTTTGTCTGAGGAGATAAACTCTGTGTTGCCTAAGGCAACAGTGATGGCTTCCCCTCAGGCAGTTGCCCGGCAAGAAAATGTTGATTATCCTCAGGAGCCACCCCCAACACCCTCCTTAACTTCTAGACCTGTAACTAGACTAAAGTCCTGGTGGGCCCCTAGAGATGAGGTTGAGAGTGTGACCCATGAGGAGGTGCGCTACACTCAAAAATAATTGCTGGAGTTTTCTAATTTGTATGAACAGAAACCTAGAGAACAGGCTGGAAATAGATATTATGGATGTGGGATAATAGTGGAAGGAACATAGTGTTAGATCAGGCTGAATTTATTGACATGGGTCAACTAAGTAGGGAATCTGCATTTAATGTTGCAGCTCAGGGACTTAAAACAGGTTCTTAATAGTTTATGTGCTTGATTAGCTGAAATATGGATTAAAAGATGGCCCATTGTAAGTGAGCAGGAAATGCTTGATCTCTCTTGGATTAATGTAGAGGAAGGGATCCAAAGACTTAGAGAGACTGGGATGGTGGAGTGGACTAGTCACTTTGGACCTACTCATCCCAGCTGGGAGGGTCCAGAAGATGGATCCTTGACCAATGCCTTGTGAAAGATTTGTGAGAGCAGCACCTGTGCCTTTTTTTATTTTTATTTTTTATACTTTAAGTATTACAGTACATGTGCACAACATGCAGGTTTGTTACATATGTATACATGGGCCATGTTGGTGTGCTGCACCCATTAACTCATCATTTAGCATTAGGTATATCTCCTAATGCTATTCCTCCCCCCTCTCCCCACCCCACAACACTTCCCGGTGTGTGATGTTCCCCTTCCTGTGTCCATGTGTTCTCATTGTTCAATTCCCACCTATGAGTGAGAACATGCGGTGTTTGGTTTTTTGTCTTTGCAATAGTTTGCTGACAATGATGGTTTCCAGCTTCATCCGTGTCCCTATAAAGGACATGAAATCATCATTTTTTATGGCTGCATAGTGTTCCATGGTGTATATGTGCCACATTTTCTTAATCCAGTTTATCATTGTTGGACATTTGGGTTGGTTCCAAGTCTTTGCTATTGTGAATAGTGCCACAGTAAACATACGTGTGCATGTGTCTTAATAGCAGCATGATTTATAATCCTTTGGGTATATACCCAGTAATATGATGGATGGGTCAAATGGTATTTCTAGTTCTAGATCCCTGAGGAATTGCTACACTGACTTCCACAATGGTTGAACTAGTTTACAGTCCCACCAACAGTGTAAAAGTGTTCCTATTTCTCCACAACCTCTCCAGCACCTGTTGTTTCCTGACTTTTTAAAGATTGCCATTCTAACTGGTGTGAGATGATATCTCATTGTGGTTTTGATTTGCAATGCTCTGATGGCCAGTGATGATGAGCATTTTTTCATGTGTTTTTTGGCTGCATAAATGTCTTCTTTTGAGAAGTGTCTGTTCATATCCTTTGCCCAATTTTGATGGGGTTGTTTGTTTTTTTCTTGTAAATTTGTTTGAGTTCATTGTAGATTCTGCCTATTAGCCCTTTGTCAGATGAGTAGGTTGTAAAAATTTTCTCCCATTCTGTAGGTTGCCTGTTCACTCTGATGGTGGTTTCTTTTGCTGTGCAGAAGCTCCTTAGTTTAATTAGATCCCATTTGTCAATTTTGGCTTTTGTTGCCATTGTTTTTGGTGTTTTAGACAAGAAGTCCTTGCCCATGTCTATGTCCTGAATGGTATTCCCTAGGTTTTCTTCTAGGGTTTTTATGGTATTAGGTCTAACATGTAAGTCTTTAATCCATCTTGAATTAATTTTTGTATAAGGTGTAAGGAAGGGATCCAGTTTCAGCTTTCTACATATGGCTAGCCAGTTTTCCCAGCACCATTTATTAAATAGGGAATCCTTTCCCCATTTCTTGTTTTTGTCAGGTTTGTCAAAGATCAGATAGTTGTAGATATGCGACAATATTTCTGAGGGCTCTGTTCTGTTCCATTGGTCTATATCTCTGTTTTGGTACCAGTACCATGCTGTTTTGGTTACTGTAGCCTTGTAGTATACTTTGAAGTCAGGTAGCATGATGCCTCCAGCTTTGTTCTTTTCACTTAGGATTGCCTTGGCAATATGGGCTCTTTTTTGGTTCCGTATGAAATTTAAAGTAGTTTTTTCCAATTCTGTGAAGAAACTCATTGGTAGCTTGATGGGGATGGCATTGAATCTATAAATTACCTTGGGCAGTATGGCCATTTTTGACCATGTTGATTCTTCCTACCCATGAGCATGGAATGTTCTTCCATTTGTTTGTATCCTCTTTTATTTCATTGAGCAGTGGTTTGTAGTTCTTGAAGAGGTCCTTCACATCCCTTGTAAGTTGGATTCCTAGGTATTTTATTCTCTTTGAAGCAATTGTGAATGGGAGTTCACTCATGATTTGGCTCTCTGTTTGTCTGTTATTGGTGTATAAGAATGCTTGTGATTTTTGTACATTGATTTTGTATCCTGAGACTTTGCTGAAGTTGCTTATCAGCTTAAGGAGATTTTGGGCTGAGACGAGGGGGTTTTCTAGATGTACAATCATGTCATCTGCAAACACGGACAATTTTACTTGCTTTTTCCTAATTGAATGCCCTTTATTTCCTTCTCCTGCCTGATTGCCCTGGCCAGAACTTCCAACACTATGTTGAATAGGAGTGGTGAGAGAGGGCATCCCGGTCTTGTGCCAGTTTTCAAAGGGAATGCTTCCAGTTTTTGCCCATCCAGTATGATATTGGCTGTGGGTTTGTCATAGATAGCTATTATTATTTTGAGATACATCCCATCAATACCTAATTTATTGAGAGTTTTTAGCATGAAGTGTTGTTGAATTTTGTCAAAGGTCTTTTCTGCATCTATTGAGATAATCATGTGATTTTTGTCTTTGGTTCTGTTTATATGCTGGATTACGTTTATTGATTTTCGTATGTTGAACCAGCCTTGCATCCCAGGGATGAAGCCCACTTGATCATGGTGGATAAGCTTTTTGATGTGTTGCTGGATTCGGTTTGCCAGTATTTTATTGAGGATTTTTGCATCAATGTTCATCAAGGATATTGGTCTAAAATTCTCTTTTTTTATTGTGTCTCTGCCAGGCTTTGGTATCAGGATGATGTTGGCCTCATAAAATGAGTTAGGGAGGATTCCCTCTTTTTCTATTGATTGGAATAGTTTCAGAAGAAATGGTACCAGCTCCTCTTTGTACCTCTGGTAGAATTTGGCTGTGAATCCATCTGGTCCTGGACTTTTTTTAGTTGGTAAGCTATTAATTGTTGCCTCAAATTCAGAGCCTCTTATTGGTCTATTCAGAGATTCAACTTCTTCCTGGTTTATTCTTGGGAGAGGGCATGAGTCAAGGAATTTATCCATTTCTTCTATATTTTCTAGTTTATTTGCGTAGAGGTGTCTATATTAGTCTCTGATGGTAGTTTGTATTTCTGTGGGATCGGTGGTGATATCCCCTTTGTTATTTTTTATTGCGTCTATTTGAATCTTCTCTCTTTTCTTCTTTATTAGTCTTGCTAGTGGTCTATCAATTTCGTTGATCTCTTCAAAAAACCAGCTCCTGGATTCATTGATTTTTTGAAGGGTATTTTGTGTCTCTATTTCCTTCAGTTCTGCTCTGATTTTAGTTATTTCTTGCCTTCTGCTAGCTTTTGAATGTGTTTGCTCTTGCTTCTCTAGTTCTTTTAATTGTGATGTTACGTTGTCAATTTTGGATCTTTCCTGCTTTCTATTGTGGGCATTTAGTGCTATAAATTTCCCTCTACACACTGCTTTGAATGTGTCCCAGAGATTCTGGTATGTTGTGTCTTTGTTCTCATTGGTTTCAAAGAACATCTTTATTTCTGCCTTCATTTCGTTAGGTACCCAGTAGTCATTCAGGAGCAGGTTGTTCAGTTTCCATGTAGTGGAGCGGATTTGAGTGAGTTTCTTAATCCTGAGTTCAGTTTGATTGCACTATGATCTGAGAGACAGTTTGTTGTAATTTCTGTTCTTTTATAATTGCTGAGGAGTGCTTTACTTTCAACTATGTGTTCAAATTTGGAATAGGTGTGTTGTGTTGCTGAAAAGAATGTATATTCTGTTGATTTGGGGTGGAGAGTTCTGTAGATGTCTATGAGGTCCACTTGGTGCAGAGCTGAGTTCAATTCCTGGATATCCTTGTTAACTTTCTGTCTCGTTGATCTGTCTAATGTTGACAGTGGGGTGTTAAAGTCTCCCATTATTATTGTGTGGGAGTCTAAGTCTCTTTGTAGGTCACTAAGGACTTGCTTTATGAATCTGGGTGCTCCTGTATTGGGTGCATACATATTTAGGATAGTTAGTTCTTCTTGTTGAATTGATCCCTTTACCATTATGTAATGGCCTTCTTTGTCTCTTTTGATCTTTGTTGGTTTAAAGTCTGTTTTATCAGAGACCAGGATTGCAACCCCTGTCTTTTTTTGCTTTCCATTTGCTTGGTAGATCTTCCTCCATCCCTTTATTTTGAGCCTGTGTGTCTCTGCACGTGAGATGGGTTTCCTGAATACAGCACACTGATGGGTCTTGACTCTTTATCCAATTTGCCAGTCTGTGCCTTTTAATTGGAGCATTTAGCCCTTTTACATTTAAGGTTAGTATTGTTATGTGTAAGTTTGATCCTGTCATTATGATGTTAGCTGGTTATTTTGCTCGTTAGTTGATGCAGTTTCTTCCTAGCCTTCATCGTCTTTACAATTTGGCATGTTTTTGTGGTGGCTGGTACCGGCTTTTCCTTTCCATGTTTAGTGCTTCCTTCAGGAGCTCTTTTAGGGCAGGCCTGGTGGTGACAAAATCTCTCAGCATTTGCATTTCTGTAAAGTATTTTATTTATCCTTCATTTATGAAGCTTAGTTTGGCTGGATATGAAATTCTGGGTTGAAAATTCTTTCCTTTAATAATGTCGAATAATGGCCCCCAGTCTCTTCTGGCTTGTAGAGTTTCTGCCAAGAGATCAGCTGTTAGTCTGATGGGCTTCCCTTTGTGGGCAACCCGACCTTTCTCTCTGGCTGCCCTTAACTTTTTTTCCTTCATTTCAACTTTGGTGAATCTGACAATTATGTGTCTTGGAGTTGCTCTTCTTGAGGATTATCTTTGTGGCGTTCTCTGTATTTCCTGAATTTGAATGTTGGCCTGCCTTGCTAGGTTGGGGAAGTTCTCCTGGATAATATTCTGCCGAGTGTTTTCCAACTTGGTTCCATTCTCGCCGTCACTTTCAGGTACGCCAATTAGACGTAGATTTGGTCTTTTCACATAATTCCATATTTCTTGGAGGCTTTGTTCATTTATTTTCATTCTTTTTTCTCTGAACTTTCCTTCACACTTCATTTCATTCATTTCTTCTTCCATCGCCAATACCCTTTCTTCCAGTTGATCGCATCATTTACTGAGGCTTGTGCATTCATCACGTAGTTCTCGTGCCTTGGTTTTCAGCTCCATCAGGTCCCTTAAGGACTTCTCTGCATTGATTATTCTAGTTATCCATTCGTCTAATTCTTTTTCAAAGTTTTAAACTTCTTTGCCCTTGGTTTGAGCTTCCTCCTTTAGCTCAGAGTAGTTTGATCTTCTGAAGCCTTCCTCTCTCAACTCATCAAAGTCATTCTCCGTCCAGCTTTGTTCCGTTGCTGGTGAGGAGCTGCATTCCTTTGGAGGAGGAGAGGCACTCTGATTTTTAGAATTTCTGGTTTTTCTGCTCTGTTTTTTCCCCATCTTTGTGGTTTTATCTACCTTTGGTGTTTGATGATGGTGATGTACAGATGGGTTTATGGTGTGGATATCCTTTCTGTTTGTTAGTTTTCCTTCTAACAGTCAGGACCCTCAGCTGCAGGTCTGTTGGAGTTTACTGGAGGTCCACTCCAGACCCTGTTTGCCTGGGTGTCAGCAGTGGTTGCTGCGGAACAGCGGATATTGGTGAACTGCAAATGCTGCTGCCTGATCATTCCTCTGGAAGTTTTGTCTCAGAGGAGTACCCGGCCGTGTGAGGTGTCAGTCCACCCCTACTGGGGTTACCTCCCAGTTAGGCTACTCGGGGGTCAGGGACCCAATTGAGGAGGCAGTCTGCCCATTCTCAGATCTCAAGCTGCATGCTGGGAGAACCACTACTCTCTTCAAAGCTGTCAGACAGGGACATTTAAGTCTGCAGAGGTTACTGCTGCCTTTTGTTTGTCTGTGCCCTGCCCCCAGAGGTGGAGCCTACAGAGGCAGGCAGGCAGGCCTCCTTGAGCAGTGGTGGGCTCCACCCAGTTTGAGCTTCCCAGCTGCTTTGTTTACCTAAGCAAGCCTGAACAATGGTGGGCGCCCCTCCCCCAGCCTGGCTGCTGCCTTGCAGTTTGATCTCAGATTGCTGTGCTAGCAATGAGCAAGGCTCTGTGGGCATAGGACCCTCTGAGCCAGGTGTGGGATATAATCTCGTGGTGTGCTGTTTGTGAAGCCTGTTGGAAAAGCGCAGTATTAGGGTGGGAGTGACCTGATTTTCCAGGTGCTGTCTGTCACCATTTTCTTTGACTAGGAAAGGGAATTCCCTGACCCCTTGCCCTTCCTGTGTGAGGCGATGCCTCGCCCTGCTTCGGCTCACACACGGTGCGCTGCACCCACTGTGCTCCACCCACTGTCCAGCACTCCCCAGTGAGATGAACCCGGTACCTCAGTTGGAAATGCAGAAATCACCCATCTTCTGCATCACTCACACTCGGAGCTGTAGCCTGGAGCTGTTCCTATTCGGCCATCTTGGCTCCACCTCCCACATCTGTGTCTTTGAAGAGCTCTGTAATAGCTCTTCTCTGTATGTCAGATCTAACTGGGAACCACAGTCACTCAACTACAAAATGTAAATACAATGGGAATAATTGGATCATGAAGTGGCAGAGACCAAGTGGCAGCACTCAACCATCAAAGGTCAGGTGGGAATAGCTACTGTAATGGACAGCAGAGGCAAAGGGCGAGTCATAATAGTCTGACTCCTGTACTGCTCTGGTATTGACTAACTATTATTAGTGTTTCTAGAAGTGAAATTGATATGAATCCTACTGCATTCCTTCTTAATTTATATAGGCAGAAAAATTCTAGGTTGAATAGACAGAAGACTAATTAAAATTATAAAAACAGAGAATCACGATTCCTCAATCAATTTCTAGGCTTGTGCCAGTTTACAGACCCAGAACCCCTTCAATGAAAGGGAGGCTGGGTCGTCTTGAGGAAGGATCTCACAACATTACTGAAAATTTATGCTGTCAATCTTTTTCCTGTCATTACCCAAGGAGACCTCTGGCCTTTAACAGGGTGACTGTGCATTGGGGAAAGGGAAATGATCAGACATTTTGGAGACTATGGATACTGGTTCTGAGCTGAAGTTGATTCCCAGAGACCCCAAATGTCATTGCGATCCTCCAGTTAAAGAAAGAGCTTATGGAGGTCAGGTGATTAATGGAGTTTTAGCTCAGGTCTGACTTACAGTGGGTCCCTGAACTCATCCTGTGGTCCTTTCCCCAGTGCCAGAATGCATAATTGGCATAGACATACTTAGCAGCTGGCAGAGCCACCCCCCGCCTGGTAGGGTGAAGGGTATTGTGGTGGGAAAGGCCAAATGGAAGCCATTAGAACAGCCTCTCCCTAGAAAAATAGTAAATCAAAAATAATATCACATCCTTAGAGGGATTGCAGAGATTAGTGCCACCATCAAGGACTTGAAAAACACAGGGTTGGTGATTCCCACCATATCCCTGTTCAACTCTCCCACTTCGCCCACAAAGAAGACAGATGGATCTTTGAGAATTACAGTGGATTATCATAAGCTTAACAAGTGGTGACTCTAATTACAGCTGCTGTAGCAGATGTTGTTTCATTGCTTGAGCAAATTAACACATCTCCTGGTACCTGACATGCAGCCATTGACTTGGCAAATGACTTTTTCTCTATTCCTGCCCATGAGGTCCACCAGAAGCAATTTGCCTTCAGCTGGCAAGGCCAGCAATATACCTTTACTATCCTATCTGAGGGGTATATCAACTCTTTGGCTTTGTGTCATAACTTTATTTGGAGAGATCTTGATCTCTTTTCACTTCCACAAGGTATCACACTGGTCCATTACTTTGATGACATTATGCTGATTGGGTCCGTGAGCAAGAAGTAGCAAACACCCTGGACTTATTGGTGAGACATTTGCATGCCAGAGGATGGGAAATGAATCTGACTAAAATTCAGGGACATTCTACCTCAGTAAAGTTTCTAGGGGTCCAGTGGTGTGGGGCCTGTCTAAATATTCCTTCTAAGGTGAAGAATAAGTTGTTGCATTTCACCCCTCCTACACCCAAGAAAGAGGCACAATGCCTAGTGGGCCTATTTGGATTTTGGAGGCAACACATTCCTCATTTAGGTGTGTTACTGTAGCCCATTTATTGAGTGATCCAAAAGGTTGCCAGTTTTTAGTGGGGCCCAGAACAGGAGAAGGCTTTGCAAGAGGTCCAGGCTGCTGTGCAAGCTGCTCTTCCACTTGAGCCATATGACCCAGCAGATCCAATGATGCTTGAGGTGTCAGTGGCAGATAGGGATTCTGTTTAGAGCCTCTGGCAGGCCCCCATAGGTGAATCACAATGGAGGCCTCTAGGATTTTGGAACAACACCTTGCCATCTTCTGCAGATAACTACTCATCTTTTGAGTGACAACTCTTGGCCTATTACTGGGCTTTTGGTGGAAACCGAATGTTTGACTATGAGTCATCAAATCACCATGCAACCTGAACTGACTATCATGAACTGGGTGCTTTCTGACCCATCTAGCCATAAAGTGGGTCGTGCCCAGCCACATTCCATCATCAAATGGAAGTGGTATATATGGGATTGGGCTTGAGAAGGTCCTGAAGGCACAAGTAAGTTACATGAGGAAGTGGCTCAAATGCCTATGGTCTCCACTCCTGCACCCTGCCTTCTCTCCCCCAGCCTGCACTGATGGCCTCATGGGGGAATTCCTTATGATCAGTTGACAGTGAAAGAGAAGACTAGGGCCTGGTTCACAGATGGTTCTGCATGATATGCAGGCACCACCTGAAATTGGACAGCTGCAGCATTACCGCCCCTTTCTAGGACATCCCTGAAGGACAGTGGTGAAGGGAAATCTTCCTAGAGGGCAGAACTTTGAGCAGTGCACCTGATTGTGCACTTTGCATGGAAGTAGAAATGGTCAGATATGTAATTATATACTGATTCATGGGCTGTAGCCGATGGTTTGACTGGATGGTCAGGGACTTGAAAGAAGCATGATTTGAAAACAGGTGATGAAGAAATTTGGGGAAGGGATATGGGAATGGACCTCTCTGAGTGGTCAAAAACTGTGAAGATATTTGTATCCCATGTGAGTGCTCACCAATGGGTGACCTCAGCAGAGGAGAATTTTAATAATCAAGTGGATAGGATGACCCACTTGTTCTGTGGACACCACTCAGCCTCTTTTCCCAGCCACCCCTGTCATCGCCCAGTGGGCCCATGAACAAAGTGGCCATGGGGGCAGGGATGGAGGGTATGCATGGGCTCAGCAACATGGGCTTCCACTCACCAAGGCTGACCTGGCTATGGCTACTGCTGAGTGCCCAATTTGCCAGTAGCAGAGACCAACACTGAGCCCTCGATATGGCACCATTCCTCGGGGTGGTCAGCCAGCTACCTGGTGGCAGGTTGATTATATTGAACCTCTTACATCAAAAAAAGGACAGAGGTTTGTCTTCACTGGAATAGACATTTACTCCAGATATGGATGTGCCTTTCCTGCACGCAATGCTTCTGCAAAGACTACCATCTGTGGACTCATGGAATGCCTTATCCATCATCATTGTATTCCACACAGCATTGCCTCTGACTGAGGCCCTCACTTTACAGTGGGCTTATGGTCATGGAATTCACTGGTCTTACCATGTTCCCCATCATCCTGAAGCAGCTTGTTTGATGGAATGGTGAAACGGCCTTTTGAAGTCCCAATTATAATACAAACTAGGTGACAATACTTTGCAGGGTTAGGGCAAAGTTCTCCAGAAGACCGTGTATGGTCTGATTCAGCTTCCAATATATGGTAGTTTTTTCCATAGCCAGGATTCATGGGTCCAGGAATCAAGGAGTGGAAGTGTAAGTGGCACCACTCACCATCACCCCTAGTGATCCACTAGCAAAATTTGTGCTTCCTGTTCCCACGACATTATGTTCTGCTGTCCTAGATGTCTTAGTTCCAGAGGGAGTAATGCTGCCACCAGGAGACACAACAATGATTCCATTAACTGGAACTTGAGATTGCCACCTGGACACTTTGGGATCCTCCTACCTTTAAGTCAACAGGCTAAGAAGTTACAGTGTTTAAGTTATGTATCTTTAAGTTACAGTGTTGGCTGGGTTGATTGACCCAGACTATCAAGATGAAATCTGTCTACTACTCCACAATGCAGGAAAGAAAGAGTATGCATGGAATACAGGAGATCCATTAGGGCTTCTCTTAATATTATGGTGCCCTGTGATTAAAGTCAGTGGGAAACAACAACAACCCAATCTATACAGGAAGGACTACAAATGGCCCAGACTCTTCGACAACAAAGATTTGGGTCACTCCACCAGAAATACATAAATAAATAAATAAATAAATAAATAAATAAATAACCTGCTGTGGTGCTTGCTAAAGGCAAAGCGAATACAGAATTGGTAGTAGAAGGTAGTCATAAATATCAGCTATGACCACGTGACTAGCTGCAGAAACAAGGACTATATTTGTCATGAGTATTGTCATGAGTATTTATTTCCTCCTTCTTTCGTTAAAAACTTGTTTGTACATTTATACACTTGTACTAAGAAAATATCTTCATTTTATTTCCTTTTTCTTATCATGTGACATAAGTTTTATTGACTTCACATCAGCATTTAAGCATTGTTAACTTTATATAATAGTATTTGGGTTGGGGACTGTTGTGTTTCCGGTATGAAGGATAGTTGTATTATGTTAGGCATAGTTATGACCTTATTATTGTCTCTATTTGAAGATTATGTATGATCTCAGAAGATGTGTACGGGTTCGAGTAGACAAGGGGTAGACTTGTGATGGTTAATACCGAGTGTCAACTTGATTAGATTGAAGGATACAAAGTATTGATGCTGGGTGTGTCTGTGCCAGTGTTGCCAAAGAGATTAACATTTGAGTCAGTGGGTGGGGGTAGGCAGACGCACCCTTATTCTGGGTGGGCACCATTTGATCAGCTGCCAGCATGGGTAAAATATAAAAAGCAGGTAGAAAAATGTGAAATGACAGACTGGCCTAGCCTCCCAGCCTACATCTTTCTCTTGTGCTGGATGCTTCCTGCCCTCACACATCGGACTTCATGTTCTTTATTTTTGGGCCATGGATTGGCTTTCCTTACTCCTCAGCTTGCAGACAGCCTATGTGAGACATTGTGATCATGTTAGTTAATTCTTAATAAACCCCCCTGATATATATATACATGTGTATATATATAGGTACATACATGTATATATATGTGTATACATGTATATGTATACACATATATATGTATCCTATAAGTTCTGTCCCTCTAGAGAACCCTGACTATTATACATGTTAATGACATAATTTATTTTCAAATTTTATTATTTTTAAATTTTGTAATATTGACAAGGATTATATATGTTCCAGGATTAAAAATGTGGTTACTTGATATGCATATACTGTAATTTTTATCATATCAAATTAATTAACCAAATTATCACTGCCTGTGGTTTGCATTAAATCCCATAATTGCTCATGTTATAACTGAAAGTTTGTGCCCTTTGAGCAACATCTTCCCATTTTCCCCAAGGGACCAGTATTAAGATCATATCAGAGCCAGAAAAGAAGGCTAGGAAATAAGCAAAGTATAGATGTATTATCATAATGTCCATACTACCTGAGGTGATCTACAGATTTAATGCAATCCCTATAAATTTCCTATGACATTTTTTACGGAAATAGAAAAAATATTCAAAAATTCATATAGAATCTCTAAAGACCATGAATAGCCAAATAAATCTTAAGACAAAGCAATGTTGGGGCCATCACATTCCCTAATTTTAACTATATTACAAAGCTATAGTAATCAAAACAGTATGGTATTGGGATAAAAATAGACACATAGACCAACAGAACAGTATAGAGAGCCCAGGAAAAAAACCCAATCAAGTATGGTGTCCTAGTCTTTGACATATGTGCCAAGAATACAAAATGGGAAAAGAACAGTTCCTTCAATCAATAGTGTTGGGAAAACTGTATATACACATGCAAAACAATAAAATTGGACCATCATTTTACATAATATACAAAAATTACTTTGAAATGTATTAAAAATGTAAATGTGGGTTCTGAAATCATAAAACTTCAAAAAAAGAATTTAGATAAGTAGATAGATATCTACTTAGCAACTTCCTCTTAACTAATTAATTACATGAGAAAAGTGTCACATAAGAAAGGATGCTCAGTTCCATTAGGAGCACATCGACTTTGTAATTTGAAAAAAGTGAATGAATTATGTTTTAATTTCAGTTTCACAATTTAAATTAATAACACTAAGACAAGTAGACTTATTACAGTGAGCCTAAGAGAACATAAATATATTTCTTTAAAATGCTCAACAGAGAAAAATAATTTTACCAAATGAATATTATAAAAACATCTACTGTTCTCAAATGCATGATTTAATCCATTTTCAGTCAAAATGACATTTTTTGCTCTTTTTTTAGTCATTTGAGAATGACAACTTGTCAAAACTATTTAAAAATATATAGCAAATGTTAGAAATGCCAAAAGATTTTTGCAAAAATATTTAAAAAGTATTTTTGCTACACCAGTTTCTGAAACAGATCTACAGTAAATATAAAATATTTGTATATCATTAACCAAACAGATAAGAGGATTGAAATATAGAGTTCAGCATTAGGTCCAAGGATATAAGGAAAACACATATGACTAAAAAGTGGTGAGAATGTTTAACATTCAGCTCTCTGGGGCTGCAGCAGGGTAGAGGGGAGACTGATATAGAGTTTACCAGTTTCTGTGATATAAATGCTTAGACTATAGCCAATTATAAGCTACCAATGTCATACCAACCAGCTTTCAAAACTCTTAAAAATTTAACAATTGGAGCACACCACTGATAAAAGTGTTATTTCAGTCTCCTGGAAAATGTTTGCTTAATAAATGATTGCCTAACCAACTTAACAAAAATAAAGTTAAAAGCCTAACACACTTAAGACAAAAATAAAATCTCTATTGTCTATATGTAAATTAGCCATATTTTCTTACATGAGAAAATAAAACTTGATAGATAAAAAGACAAAGATATAGATAAATGATAGATAGATAGATAGATAGATAGATAAGATTGATTTACACTGAGAAAAGCTAAAAGACAAACAATAGACTAGGAAAGCATTTGAACCATTTATTGTAATCAAAATTTAATATTCCATATATATATGGACCATCATTTCTATATGGACAATTGTGTGTATACACACCCACCCACCCACCCACACACCACACTATAAATTCAAAAACAGCAAAAGTTAAAATAAAAATGATACAATAAGCAAGAAAGACAACCCATAAAAGATAACTGAAAATTATTAAAATAAAGAAGGAAATAAAAAATATTCTGAAACTCATGGTAAGTAAATCACAAGAAAACATCATTTTTAAAAAACATCAGATTAACAAAATTTAAAAGACTAGTAATATCCAGTATTAAATGGGGAAATGTGTATACTGGAACATTTTGTGGAGAAATATAGTCTCACATATTATATAACAACTGTGAGTTAAAATTATACATACTCTGACTTAACAATCCTATTTTGTTGTGTGTGTGAAGTGGAGGAGATCTCTCTTCAAGAGAAAAACTCAATAAACATGAGTAGAAACATGTATGTCTACAGGGACTTTTTTAATGGTAGCAAAAGATTTGGGAGTAGATATATATATGCCAATAGAGTAGGTAATGTTTGAATTGGTTATAAAATATTAACACCGTGTAGTATAACCCAGCATCAAAAGTGAATTGTATCTCTCACTATTGATGTGATGGGATATAAATGATACTCCAAAGACAAAAATTGCCAAACTGTTATTAAAATCTCATTTTTCTAAGACAGAAGTAATTGAAGTCCTTATACATGGCTATATATTGGCATATGTGTGTTTAAAAACAGAATAATATGAGATATCTCTGCTAAAAAGATAGACTCAAGGTAGGTATGTTTGTGAAGTAGGTAGGGTGAGTGAAAATTACTAGCATTATCATTTTATATCTCAACATTATTTAGTTTGTTAGAAAGTGCATTGTGTAAATAGCTAGAACGGAAGGTTTGAAATGTTCCCAACACAAAGAAATGATAAATGTTTGAGGTGATGGATGAGCTGCATGCTCTGATTTGATCATTACACATTGTAGACACATGTCAAAAATCACATGTACACAATAAATAAGTACAAATATCTACCAATTTAAAAATAAAGTACATTGTGTGGCATTTAATATTTAAAATATACTGAAATTTTGAAATAATTTGTTAGATTAATATATATTGAATTGAATGATCGCTGTGACATATTTCATGAATAAAAGAAAATGATTACAAACAAATAGACCTGTTTCAAAATTAAAATAAAAGTGTGTTATATATGTTATATATGATAAGTTGAATTTATTTTTATTATTATTTTGTGTTTGAATGAAACAAAAAACATGATAGAAAGATTGAGAAAAAAATTCAGTCTTTTACAATATTTGTAGGAATGGAATTGGTATAAGCATTCTGGGAGATATTTAGGTAAATACATATGAAAATACTTAAAAAATATTTGTCATTGTCTCCCAGAAACTTAACTTTTAGTCATTAATCTTGAGGAAATAATTGAAACATTTATTTGATGAATAAATTTAGCAAAGGTTTGGCTGCTAACATGTCACAACTTAAATATAGTTTTTACTAAGTGACTGATTAAATGCACTGTTGTTACAATCAGGCCTGATAAGTAGCTGATAGTCACCCACAGTCCCGATGGTTTATGTTAGCATCTGTTTCTGCCATTTGCTTTATGATTATTGGTTGGCGGTTTGTGCCCACAACATGCAAGATGTTAATATTCTAAATATTACACCCAAATATAATCTTCTGAGAGTACAGTCTACAACCATTAAAAGTGACAATGGTGCAATGGTGTTTCCCTGCTTTAATAATTTGCTATTTTACCCTCAAGAATTTTGCCACATGCATGTGCCACCTGAGTCCATATTTTCTTAACATAGTTCCCTAAGTCTGCTAATAAACTTGTCAAAAATAGAAACCAGCATTGTTTAATATGAAGGAAAAGTAATGATAAATACAAATATGATCAAAACAATACTATTAATTATAAGCTTGATAAGCCTGTTTAGGCATTTTAGAAAAGGATAATTAACAAAAAAAATGACTATTTAAGTCATACTTAAGTCTTTATATAATCCGAATGACTGCAGTAAAATGAGAAACGAAATGAAGTTTATGTTATTGACATAATATTATTTAGTGACTTGCTCTAAACAACATGAAATTAGCTTCTGTAGTCATAACATCAAAGACATATATCCTACATTTAAGGAAACAAACACTGAGATAGATAGATGAAAAATGAAAGCCTTATTTGGTTCCAAGTGAGAGAAAATCCAAGCACAATGGCTGAGGCAATTTATGTTTATGTTTCTTTCATATTGAGGAATCTGGTGGTAGGCAGTGCTGGGCTAGAGGCTCAAGGATGATGTGTCTGTGATCCTCTTTGCCTTTCCCTCATGCTCCAAAGATGGCTGTTAAGGTGCCAGTCTTCAAATCTATATGCAAGTTGGAAGAAAGTAAAAGGACGGAGAAAAGAAAGAATGAAGCCATCTGGACTTATTTAATTGGAAAAGCAAATGTTTGGCAGGGTGTGGTGGCTCACTCCTGTAATCCCAGCAACCTGGGAGGCCGAGGTGGACAGATCACTTGAGGCTAGGAGTTTGAGACCTGCCTGGCCAACATGGCAAAACCCTGTCTGTACTACAAAAATAAAAATTAAAAAGCCAGGTGTGGCGGCACATGCCTATAATCCCAGCTACTCGGGAGGCTGAGGTACGAGAATCGCTTGAGGTGGAGGTTGCAGTGAGCAGAGATCACGCCAAGACAAAAAAAAAAAAAAAAAAGAAACAAACAAAAGCAAAAGTTCAACAGTTTTCTGGAATGCCCCTGCCCCCCAACTCTCTTCTCTTAGATCTTTTTGGTCCAAACTGGATCATTGCTCACCCTACATGCCAAGGAGGCTGGGAAATCAGGGAATGGGATTCTTGTGAGTGGCTTTACTGATCTTTATCCTTCCTTTGGACTGGACACCTTGCTGTTTCACAGACATCCTTTTTAGGAAGAAAATAGGGAGTAGATGGTAGCCATCAATGGCTACCATAATGTGCATGGTGTTCACGATGTATTTTCAACACAGTTTAAAAATGACATCTACAGTATTCTGTTTTTCAAAAGGATTTAGCATGTGTGTATACACATGTGTGTACTTATTAATGAAAATCTATGTGTTGCTTTAAAGGAACTCCCAGGGTGCTGGGATTACAGGGGTGAGCCACCATACCCTGCCAAGGATGTGGAGGAAATGTGAGGTGACAATTTTTTAACTCAATTCTATTTTAAATATTAGACTTACACTATTAAAAAAATATAAGATTAATGTCCTTTTTGAATCTGATTTTGTTAGATTTTAGAAAATAGAAAATAGCCCAGTTTTTCTGACAGGCTTTGCTCTGCTCACCTAGTGTCTTAGTGTCCCAACAACCAATCTCCGTGGCCTGTATGTAGACTAGAAAATTACTTAACAGGGGTAAGAGGAATTACGTGCTTCTTGTTCAGCAAATACGTTGTTTCATTTGGGAAAGTCTAAACTGTAGATAGAAATCTGACTTTAACCTTCTATTTATGCCTTCATAGCAGCATGAAGAGCTGGGTAGACAGTGCAGGGCTTACCGTTTTGAGACAAGAGCTTACTCTTTTATCTAATTCTTCCAGAATCCAGATTTTGTGGCCTTTAGACAAAACGTAAGCCACATCTGTTTGATTCAACAATTGTATAAATTTTATTACTGTTGAGACAGAAAGTATCCCACAAGAAAAATAATGAATTTCCAGCATTACATCTTTGTGTATTTATATGAATGACATGGCTCTGAAATTTTGTTCAGCTATCTGAGTGGGTGTCTGCCTGGTGCCCTGGGATTTTAGTGCCTTTTAAACATTCTGGCACAAAGCAAGCCTTTTTTTTTCTTAGTTGTGTGTGTGTGTGTATACACGTATATATACATATGTACATATATATACATATATACATATGTACATATACACATATACATATATACACATGTACATATACACATATATACATATATACATATGTACATATAGACATATGTGTATATGTGCATATGTACATATACACATATGTACATATGTAAATCTATAAATATATACATACATACATATATACACACACATATAAATACACATATATATACATAATGCTTAACCACAATGATGATTCAACTAAAAATCATTTCTGTATTAAATAAAATTTCTGGGAACCAAAGATAACCTTCATGCACACTTGATATTAAAACAAGGTCACTGGTCCCTTTCAATAGTTCCAGCTCTCTCTGGAATCAGTGAGCATAAAAGGCCACTCAGTCTGTCATATGATTGCTACTTTTTATTTAATGCCTCTTGGTTTTCTCATTTACTGGTGGGGGCAGGGATTTCTCAATCTTTTCTGAAATTTTAGGTAGGTGTAAGGCCAAATTCTAAATGATGGCTGCCTTGCCAGCCCCACTGACTAGACTTTATTTATTATCTATATCATGCAGGGCAAAATGAATATGTACAGGTGCACATAGTAGTGTTGGTGGAGAGAATAAGACCATCTATAACACTGTATTAGCACTTTATCACAGTCTGACTATAAGCCATAACTACTTTTTTCATTAAAAATTCAAAATAAAACAAACTTCATCCTTTCACACACCTGTGTTCTCTCTGCCCTGCTCATCCCAAGGGAACATCTGGACACGGAATTTAGAAATCATTCATTATATTAGTGAATTGAGAGCCAAGGCAGCCAGCATAAGGAAGATAAGATCCAATGAATCATTCATATCTAAGAGTTGAGCTGATTCATTTTAGAGCCATTGAAGTGGACACAGAGCTTTTCATTGAGGATCAGCATAAAATACCTTCCAGTTGTCAAGCCAGATTGAGCAAAAAAGCAAATTATCTGAGCATCATTTCAGAAAGTGTCAAAGGAAATGCCAACCAAGTGGCAGCAGAAATTTTTGTGTTTCAAAACTGCATGATTTGTCATACAGAACTTTAACCATTTTATTTTTATAAGGTATTCCAAAGGTGAAAGCATTCCAAGTATTTCTCCCTTATGCTGACATTTAAGTGATATTTATGGGTAAATATAGGCTTTGCTTTTTTATGTGGAATAAGAAACCCCATAGCATTTTCTTATGAATATGATCATTGAGGTATAAATTAAAGTTTTAATGAAAGGAAACCAGAGTGACAAGCAGGATTCTCCAAAAACAGCCCTAGATGCTTATGTCAGGTTGCCTAGAAGAATGCAGGCTCCAGAGGGAGAGTTCTACATCCCACATCCTTGTATTCGTGCCCTTGTGTAATTTCCTGCCTTTGAGTGTGGGCTGCACCTGGTGTCTTGCTTCTAACCAAAAGAATATGGCAAAAGTGATGAAATATCACTTGCGTGGTTAGGTTACAAAAGACTGTGACTCCCACCTTCCTAGCTCTCTCTCTCTCTCTCTTTTACTGGAACTCTCTTGCCTTCTCGTCTTTTACACTTTTCTGAAAAATATTGAAGAGACTTGAGTGGCAAAGAACTGAGAGTGAACTCTGCCCAACAGCTAGCAAGGAAATAATACCAACAACCAAAAACATTGAATCCTGCCAACGACCACTGAGTAAGCTCAGAAGTGGATCCTACCTTGTTAAACCCCAGTGTGACTGCAGTCCAGTCTGATACTTTGATAATAGTTTCATGGGAGACCCTAAAGAAGAAGACTTAGTTAAATTGTGCTGTGATTACTGACACACAGACACTGTAAGATTATGAATGTGCATTGTTTAAACTGTTAAGTTTGGGGTAATTTGTTACAAGCAAAAGATAACTAATATACCTACCAAACCTCCCATGGCTTCCCCAGATTTCCAAGTGCTCAGCAGCTGCTATTTCACAACTGAAAACTGCTGACACTAAGGTCAGAAAGCCTGGTGACCAAATAAATCTGCAGGTAAGAGTTGGCTTCCACACTTGCCCCATGTTTGAAGTCAAGTTATCGGAAAATAGATCCTAACCCAAGATTAAAGATTATCTTGTGCAAGTGATTCACTATAGAACTCTTCCTAGAGAAACATATAAAGGAGTGGGGAAAAGCAAGTCAGAGAAGGAGAAGAAGACAAGCAAAGATGTGATCCTTGATGAAGTCTGGAGAAGAGTAGCTTTAGCTTGATCCTACAGAAAAACTCTGGAGTCTAAGTTACTTCTCAGATTTGTTCTGTGCAAAGGCAAGACAAGCTCTCAGCTGTTTGTTATTGGCGGGGGAAGGTGAGGAGTTGGTGGGATGTGACCTCCCAAGCACTTTTTGCCCTTTGTGCTTCTGGGAAGACAACTCTAGTAGTCCAAGTGTTGTGGGATGAAGAGGAGTCTTACAGTATGGACTGTATGAACCAAAAGCACAATGACACTGAAGAAGGAGAGTACAGAACTGTTAGAACGCATTTGAGAAGATCTGAACAGAGACTAGCAAGGTGCACTACCACACCCTTCAAAAAAACCTACTGAAGCACATTCGTCTAGCTCTGACCTGGTGCAAGCACACCTCTCCACAAGATGCTGGGAAATGGGGACCCCTGCTCTCTTTGTGACTTCCAGCCTGCGTTTCCTTCACATGTTAAAGACAGAAACTTTACAGCGTCTTGAATTTATAATTTTTTTAACTTATAAATACAGTGTACGGTTAAAAAATTGATTCACGTGACCATAAGTAACAAAATTAAAATGTTCTAGTCATGGATTTATAAAAATTAGATGATCTGATGGTGATGTTGGAGAGAACAAAATATAAATATTATGCTGTAGTAAGCCAATATGTGGGAAGATTCAGTAATCCTGTGTAGTTGAATTCATTCCCACAGTCTGAGAACCAATCTGAGGCAGAGCACAGGTGGGGTAGCAGAGACCTCTGTGACAGGGACAGGTGTGCTAGCCGGGGCCCTCTGTGCCTTGTCTCTGTGACTTTGAACAAAGCCACATTTCTTTGCCCAGAATTAGAACCAGAAGATTCTATTTGGTCCTTTTGTTAAAATTATTATATTCATGACAATTAAAATATATACCTTATCCTTCTTACTTCAAGCCTGGTTGGCTTGATTATTATTCAGTGAGTCTTTTACTTTCATAAAAGAATATTGCTAAGTAAAATGCTCTGGTGGACACAATGCATAAAATGGGTTATGTGTTCCTTCTGACCACCTGTATATGTATCTGGATTTTCCATAGTCTCACCAATGCTCAGTTGTAGCAAAAGCCTAGGACATTAAAGATGGGGCTCCTGCCTGCACTTGAGTCTCAGCATGCAAAAGTTAGAAACATTCAAGGCCACCGAGAAAAATGAAACAACAAATGAACCAAAAAAGCAAGTGTTCTGAGGATACTCACTCTAATGAGTAATGTCTTCCACATGTGCGTCTTCATCTAGTGCGAATCTGTAGGTTGATTCTGACATGCAATAGAATCACAGGTGCTGTCAAGTTACTTCAGCCTCTGACTGTCCATCTATCAAAAGAAGTCACCTCAGAGTGCTAAGAATGGCTGCACAACCTCAGCCAGACAACTGATGTTGCTGAAGGAAGACAATCAAAATATCCAGTAGATCAAAACTGACAATCATCCACCACTCGCTTGCTGGTGATGAAGTGTCCACCAAGAAAAAGTGTAAGACCAGACTGCAAAGTAGTAAGACAAGTCATTTACTGGGGTCCTAGGCATTGCAGCTTGAGGAATAGATCCTGCTAGAAGCCAAATTGTGTTCTGAAGACAGAGAGGGGAGTAGTAATGTAAAAGAAAGCTAAGGGTGATTACACAAGTTGTTTTCAAGTAATTAACGTTGAAGGAGCCTGGCTTAGTACATTATACTATAGTTAATTGGTTGTTGCTGTTCAAGAGTCACAGTGCTGGTGAAATTTAGCTGTTTTGCAGAATGTTGTGGTTGTTGAGGTTTGGGCCAGTTCAAAGGTGCAAGGCAAAATTCCAGGATTTTTGTTTTTGTTCGTTTGTTTGTTTTTTGACAAAGTTGCAGGTCATGCAGATAGTCCTTAGAATGGCTTCTCAAATTTATTTTAGGCCTCTGAACCAGAGAGATGCCATTTTGTATATCATATTTCACAGAAGAAAGAACATTCATTACAACTTTGCCTAATCTGGGCCGGTGCTGCTGGGAGGCAGGTGGTACTCACACAGAGGATTAACCCTACCGAACAAAATTATCAGGTACTTTCCCCAAAAAAATAGTCAATAAAGTGAGGCTTTGGGGCTGATTACCTGCCAATTTGACGTTTGAAGCAAATAGAATAGTCTGACAGACAACTTTAAGCCACTACTTTTTAATACGTTGGTAAAGTTTCCGTAACTTTCTTTTCTTCTTATATAACTCTCTTTAAGATAAAGGTTGTGAATTTCACGTTTTCACTTGGCCTCAAAAGAAAAAAAAAAACTGGGAGCATCCCCAGGAGCCCCATGTACTGGGTGGAGGTTATAATGAAGGATAGAAGAGAACAGGAAAAAGGAGAGCATGGCAAGTGCACTCACAAGAGCAAAGTTTACACATCTGAATGTCATTAATGTAAAGATTTCTGGGATAGCTTAAAGCCAACCTAAAACTTCACATAAAAGCACTTATGAGAACTTTCTTTCGCCTTAAACATTTTTCCCTTTCTTTTCCTTTTCTTCCTTTTCCTTTTTTGTAATCTCAAATTGAGAGACCCTCAACTGTTTCCCAGGAGGCAGATTTTTGGGAAAAGCCAACATCTATTGGTTTTTAATGGGGCTTCTCACAGGAGTTTTTGTACCTGGATAATGGATCAGATAAGAATTAGCTATTTCACTTTCTCATTACCAGCATCTCCAGGTAAGCTTGACCTCTGTGTGCCCCAGGCTTTCTTGAAAAGGTTTGGCTCATTATTTTGAAGCAACAGGTCAACTGTTATCTTACTGCCATCATTTCCTGCCATCAGACTGTCACAAATCTTTAGAACACAAAACTGATATTTTAAATGTTAATACTGGTTCAGCAATGTATTATTTATCTATAGCATGAATGAAACTTTCACTTTTTAATGGCATCACAGATTGTAAGATTTTTTGAAAATGTTATTTTATAATTGTGTTCTTCAGGTTGCTTACAGTCTTTTAACCACTACATCAAATTGAAAGAACAATTTAATAAATATAAAGAAAAGAGTTATTTTATTGTAATCGTAATGATATACTATGGGGAAACAACTATTGATTTTACTTACCATTAATTACCTAAGAAGCCAAGAGGAAATAATTTTTTAAAAGAAATTCTCAGTTGTCTGTGGAATTCATATATATCTGTAGGAGACTCTATGTTGGATTGTTCTCTTGAGAAAACAGCCATCAGTAAGAACAGCCATACAATTTTCATAATTATGTTTCTTATTTTAGTGGCTAGAAAAATGGTACCCAAAAGGTATCCTGAAGTCAAATTTTGTCAGCATTATGTAAATGAAAAACTTTCACTAAAAAACAAATAAATTAATTATTTGTCTTGGAATTGTACACTGTGCACTATAAAATATATACATTATTTTTCTGTAGTTTTTTATTTATTATTTATTTATTTATTTTTACATGAGTAAGTTCTTTAGTGATGATTTCTGAGATTTTGGTGCACCCATCACCTGAGCAACGTACCCTTTACCCAATATGTAGTCTTTTATCCCTCACTTCCCTCCCACCCTTTCCCCTGAGCCCTGAAAGTCCATTGTATCATTTTTATGCCTTCGCGTCCTCATATCTTAGCTGCCACTTATGAGTGAGAACATATAATATTTGGTTTTCCATTTCTGAATTGCTTCACTTAGAATAATGGTCTCCAATTCCATCCAGGTTTCTACTAATACCATTATTTTGTTCCTTTTTACAGCTGAGTAGTATTCCACTATATACTGTTTTCCATAGTGGCTGTACTAGTTTACATTCACACCAACAGTGTAGAAATGTGCCCTTTTCACCACTTTCACTCCAACAAGTATTATTTTTTATTTTTTGATTATGACAATTCTTGCAGGAGTAAGATGGTGTTGCATTGTGGTTTTCATTTGCATTTCCCTGATCATTAGTGATGTTGAGCATTTTTTATATATTTGTTCATCACTTATATATCTCTTTTTGAGAATTGTCTATTCATGTCCTTAGCCCACTTTTTGATGGGATTGTTTGTTTTTTTCTTGCTGCTTTGTTTGAGTTACTTTTAGATTCTGGATATTAGTCCTTAGTCTTAGTATAGATTGTGAAGATTTTCTCCCATTCTTTGGGTTGTCTGTTAACTCTGCTGATTATTTCTTTTGCTGTGCAGAATCTTTTTAGTTTAATTAAGTTCCATCTATTTATCTCTGTTTTTGTTGCATTTGCTTTTCAGTTCTTGGTCATGAAATGTTTGTCTAAGCTAATGTCTGGAAGGGTTTTTTCCAAAGTTATCTTCTAGAATTTTTATAATTTAAAGTCTTAGACTTAGGTCTTTGATCCCTCTTGAGTTGATTTTTGTATAAGGTGAGAGATGAGTATCCAGTTTCATTCTTCTACATGTGGGTTGCCAATTATCCCAGCACCATTTGTTGAATAGGGTGTCTCTTCTCCACTTTATGTTTTTGTTTGCTTTGTCAAAGATCAGTTGGCTGTAAGTATGTGGATTTATTTCTGGATTGTCTACTCTGTTCCATTGATTTATATACCTATTTTTATACCAGTACCATGCTGTTTTGGTGACCATGGCCTTATATTATAGTTTGAAGTCGAGTAATATGATGCCTCTAGATTTGTTCTTTTTGCTTAGTCTTGCTTTGGCTATGCAGGCTCTTTTTTGGTTCCATATGAATTTTACGATTGTTTTTTCTTGTTCTTTGAAGAATGATTGTGGTATTTTGATAGGAATTGCATTGCATTTGTAATTGCTTTTGACAGTATGGTCATTTTCACAACATTGGTTCTGCCCATCCATGAGCATGGAATATGTTTGCATGTGTGTGTCATCTATGATTTCTTTCAATAGTGTTTTGTAGTTCTCCTTGAGAGGTCTTTCATGTCCTTGGTTAGGTATATTACTACACTTTAAAAAAAAATTCTTTTTTGCAGCTACTGTGAAAGGGGTTGAGTTCTTGATTTCATTCTCAGCTTGGTTGCTGTTTGTGTATAGCAGAGCTACTGATTTGTGTACATTAATTTTGTATCCTGAAATTTGATGAATTTATTTACCAGTTCTAGGAGCTTTTTAGATGAGTTGTTAGGGCTTTCTAGGTATATTATAATATCATCAGCAAACAGTGACAATTTGACTTCCCCTTTACTGATTTGGATTCCCTTCATTGCTTTCTCTCATCTGATTCCTCTGGCTAGGACTTCCAATACTATGTTGAATAGAAGTGGTGAAAGTGGCATCCTTGTCTTGTTCCAGTTCTCAGGGAGAATACTTTCAACTTTTCCCTGTTTAGTGTAATGTTGGCTGTGGGTTTATCATAGATGACTTTTATTACCTTAAGGTATGTCCCTTCTATGCTAGTTTTGCTGAGGGTTTTAATCATAAAGAAGTGCTGTATTTTGTTAAATGCTTTTTCTGCATCTATTGAGATGATCATGTGATTTTTGTTTTAAATTCTGTTTATGTGGTGTATCACATATATTGACTTGTGTATGTTAAATCTTCTTTGCATCCCTGGTATGAAACCCACTTGATCAGGGTGAATTATCTTTGTGATATGCTGTTAGATTGGGTTAACTAGTATTTTGTTGGGGATTTTTGCATCTATTATGTTAATCATATAATATGTTCATCAGGGATATTGGTTGGTAGTGTTTTTTGTTGTTGTTCTTATGTCCTTTCCTGGTTTTAGTATTAGGGTGGTACTGGCTTCATAGAATGATTTAGGAAGGATTCCCTCTTTCTCTATCTTTGGGAATAGTGTCAACAGGATTGGAACCAATTCTCTGAATATCTGATAGAATTCAGCAGTGAATCCATCTGGTCCTGCACATTTTTGTGGAGGACCTTGCTGAAATGTTATTATTGATCTGTTCAGTTTCTATTTCTCCCTGGTTTAATCTAGGAGGGTTGTATATTTTTCAAGAATTTATCCATCTCTTCTAGATTTTCTAGTTTATGAAAAGTGTAAAGCTGTTCAAAGTATCCTTGAATAGAATCCTTGAATGTTCTTTTTATTTCTGTGGTATCAGTTGTAATATCTCCCGTTTTGTTTCTAATTGAGCTTATTTGGATCTTCTCTCTTCTTTTCCTGGTTAATCTCACTAATGGTCTACCAATTCTATTTACCTTTTCAAAGTGCCATTTTTCTTATTCCATTTATCTTTTGTAGTTTTTTGTTTCAATTTCATATAGTTCTGCTCTGGTCATGATTATGTCTTTTCATTTGCTGGGTTTGAGTTTGGTTTGTTCTTGTTTCTCTAGTTCCTTGGGTATGGCCTTAGATTATCTGTTTGTGCCCTTTCAAACTTTTAGATGTAGGTATTTAATGCTATGAACTTTCCTCCTAACTCTTCTTTTGCTGTATTCTAGAGGTTTTGATAGGTTGTATCACTATTATTGTTCAGTCGAAATAATTTTTTTAATTTACATCTTGATTTCATTGTTGACCCAAAGATTATTCAGAAGCAGGTTATTTAATGTCCATGTGTTTGCATGGTTTTGAGGGTTTCTTTTGGAGTTGATTTCCAATTTTATTTCACTGTGGTCTGTGAGAGTACCTGACATAATTTCAATTTTCTTAAATTTGTTAAGACTTGTTTTGTGACTTATCGTATGGTCTATCTTGGAGAACGTTCCATGTGCTGATGAATAGAATATATATTCAGCAGTTGTTGGGTAGAATGTCTATAAATATCTGTTAAGTCTATTTATTCCAGAATGTAGTTTAAATCCATTGCTTCTTTGTTGACTTTTTGTTTTGATGGTCTGTCTAGTGCAGTCAGTGGAGTATTAAAGTCTTCCATTATTGTTGTGTTGCTATCTATCTCATTTCTTAGGTCTAGTAGTAACTATTTTACAAATTTGGGAGCTCTAGTATTAGGTGCATATATATTTAGGATTTTGATATTTTCCTGTTAGACTAGTCTTTTTATCATTATATAATGTCCCTCTTTGTCTTTTTTAACTGCTGTTGCCTTAAAGTTTGTTTTGTCTGATATAAGAATAGCCACTTCTGCTTGCCTTTGGTGTCTATTTACTTGGAATATATTTTTCCACCCCTATACCTTAAGTTTATGTGAGTCCTTATATGTTGGGTGAGTCCTTGAAGACAGAGGATACTTGGTTGGTGATTTCTTATCTATTCTGCCATTCTGTATCTTTTAAGTGGAGTATTTAGGCCATTTACATTCAATGTTAGTATTGAGATATGAGGTTCTATTCTATTCATCATGCTATTTGTTGCCTGAATACCTTTGTTTTATTTTTTCATTGTGCCATTGCGTTATAGGTCTTATAAGATTTGTGCTTTAAGGAGATTCTATTTTTGTGTATTTCAAGGATTTGTTTCAAGATTTAGAGCTGCTGTAGTGCTGACTTGATAGTGGTGAATTCTCTCAGCATTTGTTTGTTTGAAAAATATTTTATCTTTCCTTCATTTATGAAGCTTAGTTTCACTGGATACAAAATTCTTGGCTGATAGTTGTTTTGTTTAATGAGGCTAAAGATAAGACCCCAATCCCTTCAAGCTTGTAGGGTTTTGGCTGATAAATCTGTTAATCTAATAGGTTTTCCTTTATAGGTTACCTGATTCTTTTGCCTCACAGCTCTTAAGATTCTTTTCTTTTTCTTGACTTTAGATAACCTGATAACTATGTGCTGAGGCAATGATCTTTTTTCAATAAATTCCTCAAGTGTTCTTTGAGCTTCTTGTGTTTGGGTGTCTAGATCTGTAGCAAGGCCAGGGAAATTTTCCTTAATTATTCCCTAAAATATGTTTTCCAAACTTTTAGATTTCTCTTCTTCCTTGGGAACACCAATTATTCTTAGATTTGGTCATTTAACATAATGCCAAACTTCTTGAAATCTTTCTTCATTTTTAAAAATTATTACTTTTTTGTGTTTTTTGGATTGGGTTAATTCAAAAGCATTGTTTTCAAGCTCTTAAGTTCTTTCTTCTGCTTGTTTGATTCTATTGTTAAGACTTTCCAATGCATTTTGCATTTCTCTAAGTGTGTTCTTTATTTCCAGAAGCTGTGACTGTTTCTTATTTATTCTATTTCACTAGAGATTTTCCATTTTTCTCCTGTATCTTTTTTTTTTTTTTTTGAGATGGAGTCTCGCTCTGTTACCCAGGTTGGAGTGCGGTGGTGCGATCTCGGCTTACTGCAAGCTCTGCCTCCCGGGTTCACACCATTCTCCTGCCTCAGCCTCCCGAGTAGCTGGGACTACAGGCGCCCACCACCATGCCTGGCTAATGTTTTGTATTTTTAGTAGAGATGGGGTTTGACTGTGTTAGCCAGGATGGTCTCGATCTCCTGACCTGGTGATCTGCCTGCCTCGGCCCCCCAAAGTTCTGGGATTACAGGCGTAAGCCACCGCGCCTGGCCCATTTTTTGATTTTTTAAAGTTGGACTTCACCTTTCTCTGGTGCTTCCTTCATTAGCTTAATAATCGAACTTCTGGGCCAGACGGGGTGGCTCACACCTGTAATCCCAGCACCTTGAGAGGCCAAGACGGGTGGATCACGAGGTCAGGAGATCGAGACCATCCTGGTTAACACGGTGAAATCCCATCTCTACTAAAAATACAAAAAACTTAGCCAGGCGTGGTGGTGCACACCAGTAGTCCCAGCTACTCAGGAGGCTGAGGCAGGACAATCACTTGAACTCAGGAGACGGAGGTTGAAGTGAGCCAAGATTGAGCCACTGCACTGCAGTCTGGGTGACAGAGCGAGACTCTGTCTCAAAAAAATAAAATAAATAAATAAATAATAAATAAATGAATAAATAAATAAATAAATAATCAAACTTCTGGATTCTTTTTCTGGCAATTCAGAGATTTTGTCTTGGTTTGGATCCATTGCTGGTGAGCTAGTGTGATCTTTTGTCAGTGTTAAAGAACCTTGTTTTGTCTTATTACCAGAACTGTTTTCCTGGTTCCTTCTCATTTGGGTAGACTATGTCAGAGGGAAGATCTGGGACTCAAGGGCTGCTGTTCATATTCTTTTGTCACACAGGGTGTGCCCTTGATTTGGTGCTCTTCCCCTTCCCCTAGGGTTGGACTTCCCTAGAGCCAAACTGCAGTGATTGTTATTTCTCTTCTGGATCTAGCCACCCAGCAGAGCTACTGGGCTCCAGGCTGGTACTGAGGAGTGTCTGCAAAGAGTCCTGTGATATCCATTTTCAGGTCTCTCAGTCATGGATACCAGCACCTGCTCCGATGGAGGTAGAAGGGCAGTGAAGTGGACTCTGTGAGGGTCCTTGGTCATATTTTTGTTATGTTCACTGGTTTTTGTGTTGGTTGGCCTCCATCCAGAAGATGGTGCTTTCAAGAGTGCATCAGCTGCAGTAAGAGGATACAAGCTTGCCCTAGGGTCAGGCAGTGGGTGGGGCCATAGAGCTCCCAAAATTTATGTTCTTTGTCTTCAGCTACCAGGGCAGGTAGAGAAAGACCATCAGGTTGGGGCAGGGTTAAGGGTGTCTGCGCTTAGACTCTCCTTGGGCAGGGCTTGCTGTGGCTGCTGTGGGGGTGGGGAGTGTGGTTCCCAGGCCAATGGAATTATGTTCCCATGGGGATTATGGCTGCATCTGCTGTGTCACACAGGTCACCAGGGAAGTGGGAGAAAGTTGGCAGCCAAAGGCCTCACCCAGCTCCCACATAGCCCGCAGCCCAAAAGGCTGGTCTCACTTCCACAGTGCCCCCTTAACAGTACCAAGTTTATTTCCAGATAGCCAGTAAGCAGGGCTGAGAATTTGCCCCAGGTTACAAGCCTCCCAGCTTAGAAAGCAAGCTGACTCACAGTTCCTCAGCTGTCCCAGGGAGCCTGCAGCAGCAATCCACCTCCTTCAAATGATCTGTGGATCCTCTTCACTTTCCTGGTATGTTAATGCGGTAGGGCTTGGAACAAAAATTCATGATGTCAGTCTCACACACTGCTCTGTCTGTCAAAGCGGGAGCTGTAAGTTACTCCTGCCTCCTATCCACCATTTTTTACATTAATATTTAATATGCAAGATATTTTAAATACTTAATTATCTTTATTTGATTTGGAAACAAAATTCTGCACTGTAACCTCAAAGGGAAAATTAAAAATATCTTTATACTCTTATTTTTCACTTAAGAACAGAATTTGCCTGTTTATTTCTGCAAAAAAAAACCCTGAAAAAAATCTGCATTTTTTCTTACACATACAAACTCTAAAATTTTAACTCCTCTATATCACTGATTCTATCTTATTTACAAAATTCAAGTTCTAATTTTTTCAACCTGAAAAGATGTATGCTGTCTTTAATCTGTGTGAATAAAATTATTATCAGTGTGAAATATCAATGATATTTAGGTGTTAGACTTACTAGCAAAAGGTATGTCTGGTGAGGGCACAACAGAACAAAATGTAACCTTTGCAGGACTGGAATTATTTACTTAGCAAAAGTAAGTTAGCAAAAGTCTAACTTACTTTTGCTAGTAAGTTAGACTTACTAGCAAAAGGTATGTCTGGTGAGGGCACAACAGAACAAAATGTAACCTTTGCAGGACTGGCTTGGAGGAGTCACTTGGGCTAGATGTGAAATATGAGCAAGTATCAGACAGCAGGTGATGGTTCAAATATATTCCAGGTAGATGGCAAAGAAATGGCACAGGTTAGATTGACCACATGGTAAGGGATTGCAGACAGGATTTGATAGGGGGTTTAACCACTTTGACCTAAAAAATATTCATTAATCATGGGATCCTTGCCTCATGGGATCTGATTTATCTCTAAGTAAACCAGAATTTGTTGGATATACAATACATCAAACTACACAATTTGGAGATGATGGTAGTAAACAACATGGTTACGAAGATAATAGTCATCATGATATAAGAGGAAATTATGTTTTTCTTGTTTCTATGGTAAAATTTATCAAGCTAAAAGAAGGACCTAAGAAGTTTAAAAGAGATTCTGCATACAATACCATAGTTATTGAACAAAAGTTGTATTAACTACATTATTAATAATGCTCTCATTAATTTGGATCATGTGATCTTTAAATTACACTTTTGGAAACAGTGACAAGGAAATTAACCAAAACCAACCGGACAAACAAAAAAAGAGGAGCAACAATCTGTTGTTTATATATCAAGTATAGTTTAACATCTTCTCTATAAAGTTTTCTGAAACAGATCTAGGCCTCTTTTGACTCCCATATATCTCTGGTAATACTGCAGTTGTTGCTTTTATCACACTGTATTATAATTACCTTTCACTTTAACATCTTCCTAACTATATTGTGCCTTGAATCCAGGTTTATCTTTGGAAGTCCAGTACCTAGATTAATGCATAATAAATAATTGGTACAAACTAAACAGATAATTGATTGCCAATAACTACATATTATACTAGAAAGACTAACAAGAAAGAAAAAAATAGATACATTAATGTATGAAGATAATGAGTGTATAAAGAGCCCCAGAGAGATGAATTGGCTTTCTTTTTACTGTTCTGATGGGGAAAAATGTCAAGAATAATTTTTAGAACACCGTTGCTATGTCATTTTATATAATGGTATATGCTGTTTTAGTATGGTCAAAAAGAATTTGGGATCAAATTTTAACTGTCTTTAGTGAAATGTCAGTATCAGGACACCTATCAACTTTTCAGAATTACATGCTTGAAGCTTCATCAATATAATTATGTGTAGAATGAATGAGTGAAGATCTACTTTTAGATAAATGACCTGCTGAATTTCCACAGTGAATAATACCCCAAGAAAGTATGAAAAAATGCTTTGCAATAAAATAATATCTTAAGCCCAATAGAAGTAGTGCAAATTCATTTGTAAAGTGTAATGTAATTCTGCAAACAGGATAACCATTTGCAAAATAAACTTTTGGTTAAATGAAATATTTCATATATCCACTTTGCTTAATGGTAGGCACACCTCTATAAAAAGGTGTAGAATGACCTAGAACTGACAATAAGATTTAATGTGGTTTCACTAGATCAGAGATAGTTTAGAGATAAGGAAGTTTGCAAAAAAAAAATAAAACAATTAAAACCAAAGAAGATATCTAAGTATGGAATATTAAATTATGTTCTAACTGCTGGCAATAAATACATAAACAGGAGAAATTCAAAAAATCAATTTTAATATATAATACTCCTGAAGTGATCTCAACTTCTTTCCTGAATGTAAAATCATCTCAACAATTTACAATAAAACATAGTTTAAAAATCTTCTAAAATCAAATGCTGTTTGAACTAACAATGGCTCTTCCTCTCCCAAATACTTCATTTTTGTACCTCTATACACATGTGGAGTCAATTATTTTTCTGCATAGTTTAAGAAAAGAAATACAGGTGTAAAACCGACTGAACATGAAAAGAAAAATAAGGAAGAATATGATTTTCATCTTATCAGCAAAATGCTGTATTGAAAAATTACCGCTATAGTTCTTTTAGTCTGAGCATATAAAAAAATGTGGTTTTCTTACAATGTAACGATGAATAATGTGACATTATAGCCAAATTGTCAAGTGCAAAAAACAAAGAGAGAATTCCAGAAGAACAAGAGATAAGCATCTAGTCACATATAGGGGAACCCCCATCAGACTAACTGTGGTTCTCATCACAAATCTTATAGGTCAGGAAAGAATAAAATGGTATATCCCAAATACTGAAAGAAAAAGAAACACACACAAAAAATGCCAAACAAGGATATTATACCCAGTATAGTTATTCATCATTAATGAAAAAGAAGTAAAGCATTTTGCAGACAAGCAGAAACAGAGAATTTATCACCACTAGACTGACCCCACAAAGATGCTTAAAGGAGTCCTATGCATGGGAACAAAAGAACAATATCTATCAACACGAAAACACACAAAAGTATAAAACCCACTGGTAAAGCAAACACACAAATGAGGAAGAGAAAAGACACAAATGTTACCACTTCAGAAAATTACCAAAGTGTGATGATAAACAACAAGAGAGAAAGAGAGAACAAAAGATATGCAAAACTAACAAAAAACAACAAAATGACATGAATAAGTCTTCACATATCAATAAAAACCTTGAATGTAAAAAATATCAAATCAAGCCCCAACTATAGTCTGCATACAAGAAATTTATCTCACCTGTAAAGACACCACAGGCTGAAAGTAAAGGAATGGAAAAAGATATTCCATGCATATACATACCAAAAGTGAGCAGGACTAGCTATACTTAGATAAAACAGACTTTAAGTCAAAAATAGTAAAAAGAAACAAATAAGGTCATTATATAATGATAAACAGATCAATTCAACAAGATGATGTAACAATTGTAAATATATATGCACTTGACAGTGGAGCACCCTGAGATATATAGTGAATAATATTAGATCTAAAGGGAGAGACAGAGTCCAATACAATGATAGCTGGTAATGTCAACACCCCACTCTTAGCATTAAACAGATCGTCTAGACAGAGAATGAATAAAGAAACATTAGATTTAAACTGCACTTTAGACCAAATGAACCTAACAGACATCTAAGAACATTTTATCTAACAGATGGAGAATACACATTCTTCTCATCAGCACATGGAACATTCTCCACGATACACAATATGTTAGGCCACAAAACCAATCTCAACCAATTTTAAACCATCAAAACCATACCAAGTACCTTTGTAGACTACAATGGAATAAAACCAGAAATCAGTAAGAAGAGGAACTTTGGAAACAATAAACATACATGTAATTAAACAATATGCTCCTGAATGACCACTGAGTCAAGAAAAATTATGGAGGACATAAAAATGTGAAACAAAATATAAACACAACATATCAAAACCTGTAGGATACAAAAAAGCAGTGCTAACATGGAAGTTTATAGCAATAAATGCCTGTATCAGAAAAGCAGAAAGATTTCAGATAAACAATTTAAAAATTCACCTTAAGGAATTAGAAAAGCAAGAACTAATTAAAGCCAAAATTAGTAGAAGAAAAGAAGTAATAAAGATCAGAGCAGAACTAAACAAATAGAGACTAAAAAAATACAAAGAATCAATGAATCAAAGATTTGGTTTTTTGAAAAAATAAACAAAATTAATACTAGCTTAACTAAGCAAGAAAAGAAAGAGAGAAGGCCCAAGTCAACAAAATCAGAAATGAAAAGAGACATAACAACTGATACAACAGAAATAAAAAGGATCATCAGAGACTGTTATGAGCAACTATATGCTAATAAATTGGAAAACTTATGAATAAATTCCTGTACACATGTCATCTATTAAGAATGAATCAGGAAGAAATAGAAAACTTAAACAGGCCAATAATGAGTAACAAGATTAAATCAGTAATACAAAGCATCCCAACAAAGAAAAGCCCAGGACCAGATGGCTTCACTGCCAAATTCTACCACACTTACAAAGAAAACCTAACATAATTTCATCTCAAACTATCCAAAAAAAATGAAGAGGAAATATTTACTAACTAATTATATAAGGCCAGTAATACCCTGTTATCAACCAGACAAGGACACAACAAATAAAGAAAACTACAAGCCAATATCTCTCATGAACATAGACACACAAATTCTCAACAAAATATTAGCAAACTGAGTTCAAAAGCACATTAAAAAGGTAGTACATCATTATCAAGTGTGACTTATCCCAGGCTGTAAGGATGGTTCAGCATATGCAAATCATATCAAGAGAATGAAACACAAAACCAAGTAGATGCAGAAAAAGCATTCCAGCCAACTTGCTGCAAATGACAAGATTTTGCTCATTTTTATTGCTTAAATATATTCCATTGTGTGCACAATGGAATATACCCATATTTCTCAGCAGTTTTATTCATTTCTTTTCATTCTTTTTTCTCTATTCTTGTCTGCCTGTCTTATTTCAGAAAGGTAGTCTTCAGCTTTTAGATTCTTTCCTCCACTTGTTCTATTCCATTATCTGTTATTTGTGATTGCATTGTGAAGTCTTGTGTTGTGGTTTTCAGCTGTATCAGGTCGGTTATGTTCCTCTCTACACTGGCTATTCTGGTTATTAGCTCCTGTAATGTTCTATCATGATTCTTTGCTTCTTTGCATTGGGTTACAACATGCTCCTTTAGCTCAGTGAAGTTAGTTATTATCCACCTTCTGAAGCCTACTTCTGTCCATTCACCCATCCCAGCCTCAGCCCAGTTCTGTGCCCTTGCTGGATAGGTGTTGCAATTATTTAGAGAAGAGGCACTCTGGCTTTTTGAGTTTTTAGCGTTTATTTGTGTTGATTCTTTCTCATCTTTGTGGGCTTATTTACCTTTGATATTTGAGGTGCTGATCTTTGAATGGGTTTTTTGTGGGGTCTTTTTTATTGGTGGTGGTGTTGATGCTTTCTGTTTGTTTGTTTTTCTTTTATCAGTCAAGTCTCTTTTCCATGGGGCTGCTGTGGCTTGCTTGGGGTCCACTCCAGACCCTAATCGCCTGGATCCCTCCCAGACCTGGAGGTATCATCAATGGAAGCACGTCCTTTGGCTGGGGGTGTGAGCTCCCCTAGCTTCATGCCACTCATGGGTGGGTTGTTGCCCCATCCTGTTTTCCTCACTCTTTGTGGGTTGCATTGAATGCCTAGTCAGTCTCACTGTGAGAACCTGGGTACCTCAGTTGAAGGTATAGAATTTACTCGCCATTTTTGTTCTTCTCCAAGAGAGCAGCTGATTGCAGCCACTTCTAATTGGCCATCTTGTCCTGCCCTACCAGCTACTTCTTATAATTATTATTTGCACAGTGTATTTGTTTCTCCCTATTTAGTTTCAATCTATCTTTGCAATGATATTTAAAAGTGTGACTCTAGTAAGCATCATATATTTGGATCTTGCCTTTTTATTTAATTTTTCAATCTCTATCATTTAATATTATAAGTTAATATTTAATGAAACTGTTAATATGCTTTGATTTAGGTCTACTATTTTATTATTTGTTTACTTTTTTTTCCCTGCTGATTTTTGACCTCCCTGTGTTTTCTTCCTTGGATCATTTAAATGATTTCTAGTTTTCCATTTCTATTTATGTATCGACTCCTTTGCTTTATTCTTTTCTATGATTTTTAGGAGTTTCTAAAAGGATTGAAGTAAATATACCCAACTTGTTACAGCCTACTGGGAGTTAATATTGCACTGCTTCATTTTAAATGTAGAAATCTTACAACCATATATATATCTACCTACCCTTCATGTTATACTGTAGTTGTCATAATATTACATTTACATGCATGAAAATTCTGATGTTATAATGCTTGCTTCAAAAACATACATATTTTATAGAATTTAAGAAACCATATTATTTTATACATTTTTGGTTTTTAGGTATGTTCTTAGTTACCATTTCTAATGTTCTTCATTCCTTAAGATTCAAATTATTCTCTGGTATCTTTTGCTTCAAACTGAAGACTTTCGTTTTGCATATTTTACAGAGAAGATCTATTGTCAACAAATACTTTCAATTTTTTATTCTAGTAAAGCAAAACAAAACAAAAATTGTTTATGTATTGTGCCTTCATTCCTATGGAATATTTTCTATGAATATAGAACTCTCATTGATCCCCTTTTTTCTTAAGCACTTTGTAGATGTTATTCTACTGGTCTAGCCTCCATATTTTCTGATAAGAAAGTCATGACAATTCAATTGCTGGTTTTCTTTTCTTTCGTTCTTTTTTTTTTTTTTTTTTTTGAGACAGAGTCTCGCTCCATCCATCACCCAGGCTGGAGTGCAGTGGTGCAATCTCGACTCACTGCAACCTCCACCTCCCTGGTTCAAGCAATTCTCCTGCCTCAGCCTCTCAAGTAGCTGGGATTACAGGTACCCATTATTTTTCCCTTCAAAGATTTCTATATTATTTCATTATCTTTGATTGTCAGCAGTTTAATTATGATATGTTTAATAATGCTTCCATTTTTCTGTGCTGTAGTGGAAATGTCAATAGAATTTGGAATTTGAAAATGTGAGCTTAAATACTAGTCTGACCACTTACTTGCCATGTAACTTTAGGCAAGTCAGTTCTCAGAGTCCAACATCTTAGCTGTAAAATGAGAATTATATGATCTGCATTATGAAATTTTTAAGAGGATCAAACAAAATAACACATGTGAAAGTGCTCTGTAAGGTGCAATATGAAACACACAATGTTTGGTGATGACTAAATTGAGGGTCAAAAAGGCTAATGACCCATCTATTAAGTGGTAGAAGCTGGATTGGTAACTCCAGGTATGTCTGACCCAAAAGTTTATGCTTTTTCTACTTTTCCATGTTGCTTCCATTTATGTGATGACAATTCTCTCTTAACTATTCCTTCCAAATACACGTTTGAGTACCTACTATGGCTCAATTACTAAACTGGGCACTGAGGATAGAATGATACATCACAGTACCTGTCCTTGAGGAATTCCACGTGCCATCCTCTTCAATGTGTTGACTCTTCTCCAGTTTCTGTATTCTTTTTGTTGCTTTTAGGAAATTCAGGTGGTTATTTTTACATTGTTTAGAGATATGTAAGTGTTATTTGCAAGAAGATTGGTCTAATACAAGTCACTTAAACACTATAAGAAGCAGAACCGCTGTCCATGAGTTTTGGATTTTGCTGTCTAGTTGCTTGATCAGTTTTAGAGATTTGGAGAAATTAAAAACTAAGCTGCTACTGCTGCCACATCTGAAAATATTCTTCTATTTTTAAAAATATAAACCCAATGCCACCACTGTTCTTTCTGTAATGCAGTGTTGGTCCAGATTACTACTTCATTTAAAGAGCAACAATATTTATCTGAGTTTCACTGCTAAGAAGTAAGAGATCAGCAGCATAAATTCAACTACAGATTCTTTCAGTGTATTTCTACCTTCCTTCATTCATTTATACCTATTGTCTTCTATTTTTGATACTGCAATGTTTCATATTTCTGATGTTGATCATACACTTACTCTTATAGCTGTCAGAATTAAATAACCAGTTCCAAATGTCCCACTTGTTTGAGTAATATTGCAGGTAAGAATAAAAGGTTTCATTGGAGGCCTATTCTAACAACATGAGTGAAAAACAGATACCGGTTTTGTAAAGTCAGCCTCTCAGAGTCTTTTTCTCTTGATCAATGTCTCAATTCTCTTCCAAGATGATACTGATCCACCTACAAAGGTAAAGAAATAATATTCATAAACTAAGTTATTATTGACTTGACCATTTTCCATAGCAGATTTCAATGAAATCAGCCTTTACCTACAACCTTCTTCTATTTGTATTTCTCTTTGTAATCTTCCTATCTATTATCTCTGAGATACTATATTAATGAGATTTGGATAGAACATGATGGATAAACCATTAGTGTTCACTTCAGCTGAGCATTTTTTGGTTTTGAGCAGCTCAAATTATGCCATGTGATAATGCTGGCATTTTACTACTAGATAGTGTTCTGTAAGGCATTATAAGACACTTGGAAATCATCCAGATGCTTGCTGGGAATGACTCATTTTATGTTGATGCTTACTTGCAATGCTGGCACCATTAGCTACTTTAGATTGGTAGAAGCCCTCCCCTCCGAATTTTGATTTTGGGTAAACAGGTTGAACTACGATAATATTGTCACAGCCTTCTCTTAGTGAAATTCAACCCCCCGACCTTATCTTAGATCATCTGAAAACTGGCAGATTCACATGCTACTTTTGCTGAATCCAGAACTTTCTTGCAATGACCCTAGTATCTTGTTCTTGGCTGCTGCCATCTTGAGAAAGGGAAGAAACTGGAAGAGGTTTATATGTATTTTTATTTAAAAACAAAAACAAAAACAAAAAATACTGTATCTTTAATGTGGTTTGGGGAAGAAATGTAGACAAGTATTTTTATTCTATTTTTAATTTTAAACTAGAACTTGCAGTTGTTTTTGAAAAAGCTTAGATTTCACATGTAAAATTCCTTTAATATATTTGATGAATCTCACTCTCTTTCCATTCTTGTGTTGCATATGTGCTCTTCATTTTGCACTTGAAAGTCTGCCGTAAGTAGAATTTCAAAAGAGAACTAACTTTCATGAAAATATATGGTATTACAAAAATGGTAAATATAAATAAGTAAACTATTTTAGGAATTCTACAATCAAATCTTTGCAAAAATGTTCCATCAAAAGGAAAATATATACTCTATAACTTTTAAGGAAAAAATATTAATTTGATGCAAACAAATTTATAGGTAGCATACTTTGCTGTAGTCTTGGTAACTATGAAAGAATTAAGGAAGGCACTAAGTTGAATTACTCTATATTCACTGTTGAGGATTTTGAACCTGAGAATGGTGGTGATAAGAAGATGAGTGACATGGTAATACTCTGTGTTTGAAAACATAATTTTAGCTAGTGTGTTTGAAAAATTACTGATGATCTGCGGGGCTCCAACCAGGGTGTCAATAAGGAGGATACTAGAATTAAGGTAAAAGTTGATAATAGACGAGGACAGGGAGGAATAGGCAGGAATGGAGTAGAAGAGGAAATGGTTGGGAAGAGTGGGAGTCTATGTGGATACACTAATTTGGAGATTCTATAGCAGTAAGAGTGCATAGATTGATAGAAGATGAAATATTAATATGAGATTTTTATATCAGGCAATAGGTATTAGAGTTATGGTATATACAGTGAGGAATAAGGGTAACAATGATATTTAATTGTTAGATAGAATGAAAGACAAAGAGGATAGAAAATACATAATCCCCATTTAGCATATTTTTCCCTCTCTTTTTGTGTACACATGTCTGTTTAACTTTTTTTTTCTAAGACAGGGTCTCTCTCTGTTGCCCAGGCTGGAGTGGGTGGCATGATCACAGCTCAGTGCAGCCTCAGCCTCCTGGGCTCAAGTGATCCTCCTGCTTCAGCCTCCCCAGTAGCTGGGACTACAGGCATGCACGAAACACCAGGTTAATTATTTTAAGTAGAGATGGGGTCTCTCCCTGTTGCACAGGCTGGTCTTGAAATCCTGAACTCAAGCCATCCTTCTGCCTCAGCCTCCCAATATGCTGGAATTACAAGTGTGCGCAACTGTTTAAATTTTTTTTTTTAATTATACTTTAAGTTCTGGGATACATGTGTAGGACGTGCAGGTTTGTTACATAGGTATGTATGTGCTATGGTGGTTTTGCTGCACCCATCAACCCATCGTCTTCATTAGGCATTTCTCCTAATGCTATCCCTCCCCTTGCCCCCCATCCCCCGACAGGCCCCCATGTGTGATGTTCCCCTCTCTGTGTCTGTGAATTCTCATTGTTCAACTCACTTATGAATGAGAACATGTGGTGTTTGGTTTTCTGTTCCTGTATTAGTTTGATTAGTTAGAATGATTGTTTCCAACTTCATCCACATCCTTGCAAAGGACATGAACTCATTCTTTTTTATGGTTGCATAGTATTCCATGGTGTATTTGTGCCAGATTTTCTTTATCCAGTCTATCATTGATGGGCATTTGAGTTGGTTCCAAGTCTTTGCTATTGTAAGTAGCTTTGCTATTGTAAGTCGTCTATTGTAAGTAGTGACACAATAAACATACGTGTGCATGTGTCTTTATAGTAGAATAATTTATAATCCTTTGGGTTATATACCCAGTAATGGAATTGCTGGGTCAAATGGTATCACCAAAAGCAATTGCAACAGAAGCCAACGTTGACAAATGGGATCTAATTAAATTGAAGTGTTCTACACTGCAAAATAAACTATCATGAGAGTGAACAGGTAACCTACAGAATGGGAGAAAAAGTTTGCAATCTATCCATCTGACAAAGGGCTAATTCCCAGAATCTACAAGTAACTTAAACTATTTAAATTTTAAAAATAGCCTGTGACAAGAGGAGCCAAGGTGGCTGAGTAGACACAGCAAAGAGTAACATCTCCTACTGAGGGACCAAGACACTGGGGAGACTGGCGTGCTCCAAGCAGATCTTCAGAGGAAGGGTATTGAGAGTGCATCAAGGGAGGATGCGGGTCTGGGGCTGAAGTAGGAGGAAGGTGAGAACCCTGTACAGGGCTACCAAGCACCAGGACTTGTTCCCTGGACCCCAGTGATTCCTAGGGAAAGGGTGAGTTGAACAGGCAAAGTGGTCTGCTCTAACCACAATAATCTGTATTCATGGCATCAGGAGACCCCACAAACACTTGAGTTGGCAGGGAGAGCTGCTTAGAGAGTTGATAGGGGTGGGACTACAGCCTGTGTGGAGCCCAGAGAGTTTGGTGTGGGAATGTCTGCAGTGGAGTACGGCCACAGGTGCCCATACCCCAAGGCTCATCATACACCTCTAGTAGACTTTAGTCTTAGGGTGACTGGCGTACCTGCATAGAGCAGGGTGGTGCTGCCTGTGGACAAAAATAGTTGGATCTGAATACTTCCCTGTGTGCTGGCCTCTCCCCCAACAACCTGGCTGCACCTGCTTGCATGGAAGGCTCTGAAGCTCAACCAATGTACTTCCCTGTGGCCATAATCATAGCTCCTACCCTAACCAACAGAGAGTTCCGGCAGTCTGACCCCTTCTATGGGCACCAGTCCACCCACACCCTCTCTCCACTGAAGCCCCTCCCCACTGCTTTGCTGGCATGCTCTCTCCCATGGCTACCCTCCCACCACTTTGCAAGCATGAATGCATGGGTGGACCTTGCCCCCACTCCCCAACCAGCATGCATGTGCATGTTCACTACTCTGTACTGCCATTGCTGCCAGTGCAGATGCACTCCACTGACTCTTATCCCTCGTGGACATGCAGACACCTGACCACACAACAATCACTATGAATGCATGCATAGATGCCAGCAACCCCCCACCCCCAGCCCATTGCTGTGAATATCTATAGGGACACTGGTGTCTATGCCCATGCCAGCACCTTGCCTCCATTGCCACTGCCTCCACTGCATTAAGCATGTGTAGGAGTGCTGCAGCCCCAGTCCTGCTGGCACCCTACCCCAGCTGACATATGTACACCACATCGTACTGGTGCAGTTGCTGGCATGTACAAGCAAGCACCAATCTCATGGCCACTGTCCTGATGAAGGGCTTTGGCCAGCTTCACATATTGGAGTATTGTGGCCAGGGGACCCAGAACACTTCTACTCCTCCAGTGCAACAGGTTTATAATCTCAAAGGGCCACAGAACAAAGCTGGAGGCCCAGTCCCAGCTCCCAGAGTCAGAGCATGAAGCCCAGGAGTACTGAACTCAGACTTGACCCCATAAAATCTTCCAGAAACAAACCCAGTTGACTGGACCCACCTTATACCATAAACAACCCTCAAGGTCATCAAGGAAGCTAAAGCAAAGAACCCCATCCAAAGGACAGGAACTTCAAAGACTGAAGGCACATCATCCCACACAGATGAGAAAGAACCAACACAAACACTCTGGAAACTCAAAAAGCCAGAATGTCATCTTACCTCCTAACAAGCATGTTAGTTCTCCAGCAATGGTTTTTAACCAGGCTGAAATGGTTCCAATGACAGGCATATACTTCAGAATATGGAGATGAATGAAGATCATCGAAATTTAGGAGAATGTCTAAAACCAGTCCAAGGAATGTAAGGAGTACAGTACAATGTTACAAGGAGATGAAAGACAAATGGCCATTTTAAGAAAGAAGCAAAGTGATCTAATAGAGCCAAAAAACTCACTTCAACTACTTTATGATACAATATCAAGTATTAACAGCAAAATCAATCCAGCTGAGGAAAGAATCTCAGAGCTTGAAGATCAATTCTCTGAAATAACTCAGACAACAATTTTTAAAAAAATGAATAAAGAATAATGAACAAAATCTTCAAGAAACATGAAATTACGTAAAGAAATCAAATCTACATGTCATTGGTGGCCCTGAAAGACACGGAGATAAAGCAACCCACTTGGAAAATGTAGTTCAGAATATCGTTCATAAAAGTTTCCCCGACCTCACTAGAGAAGCCAACATTCAAATTCAGGGAATGCAGAGAACCTCTACAACATACAAGATGGCCATATCTAAGACACATAGTTGTCAGATTTTTCAAGGTTGAAATGAAATAAAAAATGTTAAACACAACTCTGGAGAAGGGGCAGCTCATCTACAAAGGGAACTCCATCAGACTAACAGAGGACCTTTCATAAGAAGCCCTACAAACCAGAAGAGATTGGGGACCTACATTCAACATTCTCAAATAAAAGTAATTACAACCAAGAATTTCATATCCAGCCAAACTAAGCTTCATAAGTGAAGGAGGAATAAGATCCTTTTCAGCAAGCCATCGTTAAGGGAATTTGTTATTACCAAACCTGCTTTACAAGAGATTCTTAAGGGAATGCAAAATACAGAAAGGAAAGACCATTACCAGACGCCACAAAAATGCACTTAAGTACATAGACTGCTGACAGTATATAGCAACTACACAATCAAGTCTGCATCATAACCAGCCAACAACATGATGACAGGATCAAATCCTCATATATCAGTATTAATGTTGAATGTGAACAGGCTAAATTCCCTAATTAAAAGACAGAGAGGGGCAAATTGGGTAAAGAAGAAAGACCCAAATGTATGTTGTCTTCATGATACTCATCTCACATGCAATGACATCCATAGGCACAAAGTAAAGGGATGAGAAACAAGCAAGCAAACAGAAAACAGAAGAAAGGGAGGGGTTAGTATTCTAATTTCAGATAAAACAGACTATAAACCAACAAAGTTGAAAAAAAGACAAAGAAGGGCATTATATAATGGTAACAAGTTTAATTCAACAAGATCTAACTATCCTAATATATATGCACCCAACACAGAAGTACCCAGATTCACCAAAAAAAAAAAAAAAAGTTCTTAGAGACTTAACAAAGATACTTAGATAACCATATAATAATAGTGGAAGATTCAACAACCCAGTGTCAGTACTAGACAGATCATTGTTTCAGAAAACTAACAGAAATATTTGGGATTTGAACTCCACACTTGACCAGATATAACTTACAGACATCTACAGAACTTTCCATCACACTGGAAAAAAAATACAGAATATACATTCTTTACATCTGCACATGACACATATTCTAAATTTGACCACAGAATTGGGCATAAAACATTTCTCAGCAAATTCCAAGATAAAAATAAAATCCTACCAAATACAATCTCAAAGCACAGCACAATAAAAATTGCAATCAATACCAAGAAGATTGCTTAAAGCCCTACAATTACATAGAAATTAAACAACCTGTTCCTGAATGACATTTGGATAAACAAAAAATTAAGGCAGAAATCAAGAAATTCTTTTAAGCTAATGAGAACAAAGATACAGCATACCAGAATCCAGGATACAGCTAAAGCAGTGTTAACAGGGAAGTTTACAGAACTAAATGCCCACATCAAAAAGTTAGAAAAACCTCAAAGTAGTAACCTAAAATGACACCTAGAATTCCTAGAAAAAGAAGAGCAAATCAACCCCAAAGTTAGCACAACACAAGAAGTAACCAAAATCAGAGCTGCAGTGAAGGAAATTGAGATGCAAGAAGCTATACAAGAGAACAATTAATCTAGTAGTTTGTTATTTGAAAAAATAAATAAGATCGATAGACCATTAGCTAAACTAACAACAAAAAAGAGAGATCAAAATAAACAGAGTCAGAAAAGACAAATGAAACATTACCACTGACCCCACAGAAACACACAAAAGCCTCAGAGCCTCCTATGAACATCTCTATGTACATAAACTAGAAAATCTAGAAAAAATAGATAAATTCCTAGAAACATACAACCTCTCAATATTGAACCAGAGATAAATTGAATCCATGAACAGATCAATAATGTGTTCTGAAACTGAATCAGCAAAAGCCTATCATCCAGAAAAAGCTCAGGGCCAGACCACTTCAGAGCTGAATTCTACCAGATGTACAAAGAGCTGGTGTCATTCACACTGAAACTATTTCAAAAATTGAGGAGGAGGGACTTCTTCCTAATTCATTCTCTTAGGCCAGCATCATTCTGATCTCATAACCTGGCAGACACACAAGAAAAAGAAAACTGCAGGCCAATGACCTTGATGGACATAGATGCAAAAATCTTCAACAAAATATTAGCAGACTGAATCCAGCAGCACATCAAAAAGTGAATCCACCACAATCAAGGAGGATTTATCCCTAGGATACAAGGTTGGTTCAACATATGCAAATCAATAAATTTAATTCATTGCATAAACAAAATTAAAAACAATAACCAAATGATTATCTGAATGGATGCAGAAAAGCCTTTTGATAAAATTCAACATCTCATCATTGTAAAAACCCTCACTAAAGTAGACATTCAAGAAACATACTTCAAAATAATAAGAGCAATCTATGCTAAACCCAAAGCTAACTTGATACTGAACAAGCAAAAACTAGAAGACTTCTACTGTGAGAATGAGAATAAGACAAGATGCCCACTCTCACCACTCCTATTAAATATAGTACTGCAAGTCCTAGTCAGATCAATCAGGCAAGAGAAAGAAAATACAGACATTCAAATAGGAAGAAACAAAGTCAAACTATCTGTGCTGTAGACAATGCGATACTCTACCATGAACTCCATAGCCTCTGCCTAAAAACTCCTAGATCTGATAAACGATTTCAGCATAGTTTCAATATACAAAATCAATAGCATTTCTACACACCAACAATGTCCAAGCTGAGAGCCAAATCAAGAATGCAATTTTATTCACAATAGCCACAAAAAGAATAAAATACCTAGGAATACAGGTAGTCAGGGAGGTGAAAGGTCTCTACAATGAGAATTAAAAAACACTGCTGAAAGAAATCAGAGATGACACAAATAAATGGAAAAACATTCCATGCACATGGATAGGAAAAATCAATATGGTTAGCGTGGCCATACTGCCCAAAATAATGTACACATTCAATGCTATTCCCATCAAACTATTAATGACATTCTTAACAGAATTAGAAAATACTACTTTAAAATTAATATGGAACCAAAAATGAGCCCAAATAGCTAAGGAAATCCTAAGCAGAAAGAACAAAGCTAGAGGCAGCACATTACCCAACTTCAAACCATACAACAAGACTGCAGCAACCAAAACAGCATGGCAGTGGCATAAAAACAGACACAAAGACCAATTGAACAGATTGAGAGGCCAGAAAAAAAAACACACACACATTCAAAACCATCTTACCTTTGAAGAAGTTAACAAAAACAAGCAATGGGGACAGGACTTTCTATTCCATAAATGGTGCTGGGATAACTGGCTAGCCATATGCAGACAATTGAACCTCAATCCTTTCCTTATACTACATACAAAAAATCAACTTAGGATGGATTTAAAGACTTAAATATAATACCTTAAATTATAAAAACCCTGGAAGATTACCTAGGAAATGCCATTCTGGATATAGAAACAGGCAAAGCTCACATGATGAAGGTGCCAAAAACAACTGCAACAACAACAACAAAAAAATTGACAAATGTGACCTAAGTAAACTGAAGAGTTTCTGTAGAGAAAAAGAAACTATCAACAGAGTAAACAGATAACCTATAGAGTAAGAAAAATTAATTGCAAACTAGGCATCTGACTAAAGGCCTGGTTTCCAGAATCTACAAGGAACTTCAGCAAATTAACAAGCATTAACCAAACAACTCTATTAAAAAGTGGACAAAGTACATGAACAAACACTTTTCAAAAGAAGACATACATGTGGTCAGTAAGCATATGAAAAAAAGCTCAATATGACTGATCATTAGAGAAATGCGAACCAAAACCACAATGAGCTACCATCTTACACCTGTCAGAATGACTATTATTAAAAAGTCAAAACCTAACAGATGCTGGTGAAGTTGTGGAGATGCTGGTGGTAATGTAAATTAGCTCAATCATTGTATAAAGAAGTTAGGCAACTTCTCAAAGAACTTAAAATAGAATTATCATTTCCCCCAACAATCCTATTATTGGGTATATACCAATGGAATATAAAGCATTCTACTATAAAGACATATGCACATGTATGTTCATCACAGTACTATTTACAATAGCAAAGACACGTAATCAACCTTAATGCCCACCAATGGTAGACTGGATAAAGCAAATATGATATATATACACAATGAAATACTATGGAGTCATAAAAACGAATGAGATCACGTCCTCTGCAGAAACATGGATGAAGTTGGAGGTCATTATCCTACGCAAACTAACCCAGGAACAGAAAGCCAAATACCACATGTTCTTACTTACATGTGGGAGCTAAACATTGAGTACACCAAAAGGACATAAACAAGGGAACAACAAATACCAGGCTTTACTTGAGGTCGGAGGGTGGGAAGAGGGTGAAAAAATACCCATAAGGTACTATGCTTATTACCTGAGCGACAAAATAATCTGTACACCAAAACCCTGTGACACAAAATTTACCTATATAACAAACCTGCACATGTACCCATGAACCTAAAATAAAGTTAAATAAATAAAAAAGAATAGCCTATGACAGCCTGGCCAACATGGGGAGATCCCATCTTTGCAAAAATAAAATCTAAAAAAGTAGGCAGTTGTGGTGGTGCATGCCTGTGGTCCTAGCTACTCAGGAGGCTGAGGTAGAAGGATTACTTGAGCCTAGGAGAGAGGTCGAGGCTGCAGTGAGCTGTAATTGTGCCATTGCACCCCAACCTGGGCAACAGAGTGAGACCTTGCCTCAAAAAACAATAGCCTATGACTCATAAATTAACTTTTTGAATCTCAATTATTTTTAATTTTTATTTTATTTTCAGTTCTGGGGTACATGTGCAGGATGTGCAGGTTTGTTACATAGGTAGACATGTACCATGGTGGTTTTCTGGCACCTGTGAACTCAACACCTAAGTATTAAGACCAGCATGCATTAACTATTTTTCCTAATGCTCTCCCTCTCCTCACCCACCTCCCTCACCACCTCACATCACCTTTTTTGGATATTTGATGCCAAATATCCAAAAAAGCAATTCTTTTTTCTTAATATTTTGGTTAAATGGGGAGTGAATTTTGTATATTTCCAGTATAAAACTGAAGATGTTGCCATCATAGGATATTTTCCCAAAGGTTTTCATGTACACAATATCATTTTTTCAAGGATCCACCTGAATTACTTCCATTAGAGTCACCCATTTAGGCTAAGTAATTATTTTCAAGAGGCTCTTGTGTAAATGAAAATGTCTTACCTCTTTAGCCTGTAAGTTGTGGTGAATATTTTTGTATTAGTAAATACGGACTATTAAAAAAAATCCTGAGGGAAATTACATTACGAGAGATATTTGAGGGACGGGAGCAGGAAAATCATTATAATCCTGATATCTGTTATGGAAAGAAATGTCATGTTAGGCAATTAACTGGTAATGCTTATACCACTGTGATGCAGGATGTTCTGGGAGGCAAAGCAGTGTAGTGGTCGAGAGCCTAATGGCTTTGGTTCAAAATTCTGTTTACCACTTCCTGGCTGTGTGATCTTGTGCAAATAACTTAACCTCTCTATGCCTAATCCATGAAATAGATACTATAATAGTATCTGTCTGCCAGAACTATTAGAAGAATAAAACGAATTTCTGCATAACAAAGTGTCTGCTTCAGCTACTGTTCACTATAGCAAACAATACATGTCAAAGAATAGAACCTCATAATGCCTTATACATATTAAATTATCAATACTAATCAATGAATAATTATAAAGGAAACATTTTTATGTCTGACCATATATTTGAAAGTAAAGTAATAAAATGGAATAATGCAGAAAAATAGGTAATTAGTTAACCACAAAACAATGGCAGGTATATTTTTTAAATTGTATTGTTTTATGAATTATCAACAAAAATACTATATGCCTCTACTCCTAAACAAAGAATGTGGTAAAATGAAATTATCATCGAAAAAATCTAAAGAGTATTAGTTAGTCTTTAACAGTGTTGATGCTGCATTTTTAACTATCTTCCCACGTAATTAAATTATTTCCATTGAGGTTTCTGAAGGTTTTCTTATGGCATCACTATGACTGTGTTTAAAATGTGTTTAGACACTAATGCAGTTTGCATAATAACCTGTTAGTCAGCAAAAGGCCTAGGGAAACAAGAAAAAAAAGTGTTAAATTCTTCATATGAACTTATCTAAAAAACTCAAGTATGTATCTAATATCAGCAAACCAAATACCAAATGTTATTTTCATTCTTGATTTTCAGTATAAACAGCATTCTGTCTAAACCAGTTTTAGTTAAGGAGGGCTGCTGAGGAAAGCCTGATGGCTTAGTCTGTTCCAATTACTATAACAAAATACATTGACTGGGTGGTTTATAAACAACAGAAATTTATTTGTCACAGTTCTAGGAAAACTAGAAAGTCCAAGAGCAAGACACCAGAAGATTCAGTTTGGGGTAAGTGCCCATCATCGTGCTCTGACTTCACATAGTGGAAAGGGCAAGGGATCTCTCTAGGATCTCTTTTATAAGGGAACTAATCACATATAAGGGAGTTAATCAACTTTCAAAGCCCCCACTTCCTAATCCATCACCTTGGGGATTAGTATTTCAACTGTAAACATTCAGTTAATTGAACCTAACTTTTGTGTGTTTGCATATGTCAGTACTTAAATGTATTACTACTCTTTATAATGACCCCCCAAAAAATCTGGAATTAGAATACATCTAAAGCCTTCTTTGAGGCTTAAGCCTTGAGGCTGTTACCTGTTAATTTTAAGAAATTGATGATTTGCTCTACCACCGTAAATGTGCGATGACATAAACCAGATTATGTTTGATTTGATTTTGTGGTGCTCATATAGCAGTTCTAATTAACAGTCAAATAGCTCAGATTCAAGTCTCCTCAGGCAAACCTACAAAATCTTTGAGGGAAGAAAAAGCTGTTAACTGTCACCGAATTTTGGTTTTTATTTTTTCTCTTCTCTGTCAAATGTCAAAGTGGTAAATCAGGAATTTGAAAACCATATCAAAGAAAGGCGAGCACATGTTGTGGCAGCACCACATCAAGATTCACATCTGCGTAAAGACTCTTGGACCAAGGTGCTGTGCAACCTACCATTGAGATGCAAGGCACTGACTTGCTCTTCCTGTCACTTTCAATCACTCATTCACGTTCAACAGGGACCCATCCGATATAAAGATCAAATGACAAAATAAGCCTCCAATCATGAGCTGCTACAGCACAGGTGCATCACTGTGTCCACTTCATGCCATGTTGACAGGGCTTGTCATACAAAGGCAAAGACTAATGTTAATAGACATTTCAATAAATTATTTTTGAAAAGTTATTTACTATAGGCTTTCACAGGAGAAGCAAGGGTAAATCATTTAAATTTACTCGCAAAAAGTGATTGAGTTGAAAATTAAAATGAGATTTTAAATGTGTGTATATATATTTGAGATGGAGTGTCACTCTTACTGTGTCACAGAGGCTGGAGTGTAGTGGAATGATCTCGGCTCACTGCAACATCTGCCTCCAGTCTTCAAGCAATTCTCCTGCCTCAGCCTCTCAAGTAGCTGGGACTACAGGTGTGCCACCATGCCTGGCAAAATTTTTATATTTTTAGTAGAGATGGGGTTTCACCATATTGGCCAGGCTGCTCTACAACTCCTGACCTCAAGTGATCCGCCCAACTTGTTCTCCCCAAAGTGCTGAGATTACAGGCGTGAGCCACTGCACCCGGCCAAAAAAAAAAAAAAAAAAACAACAACAAAAACAGAAAACACTGGTCTCCTTGAAAACTCTCATTGGTGAAAGCAAATGCAACACTGTGAGCATATTTTGCAGGCAGCTTCCTTCCTAAACTGAAGCCACACTGTCTTGTATGTCTATCCCGTGAGTCATCTGTTGTTACTCATTTGTGTGCTCTCTTTTGCTTCTTTTCCCCCTCTTTCTGAGTGTCAGTTGAACTTCAAAGGGATAAAGGAAACAAAGCTTGATATCAGGTAGAGTGGCAACTCCTTTTTAAATAGAGAAAGTGGTTCCTATGAGAAAAAGCTGAAATTCTTACATAGGGTTTGAGTCTCACGAACACGAGTCTTTCCTAAAACTCCTTGAAAAGCAGCACATTGCATTTCATGTTTGTCTCACTATCGTTTTTTGATGACTACCATTTATGCCAGCAGAAACAATACAGCATTTCAGAGTGTTCTAGTCAGAATTTTTTGTAACATACTGCAAAAAATATGAGAGACCATGTGAGAGACCAGAAAAAAAGTAGTCATCAACACCAAGAATTGAAACACATAAGTCATTAAAAATGACTTGCTTCAATAATATATTTCCCTAAAACAACAAATATAGTAATTTAATATAATACAAATTGCTATAGGAAAAAAAACTGTTAAGCGAGAAACAATGTCATAAAGTTAAAACAGAGTGACTGTACAGTGATAAAATAAAACTATGTAATATTTAAGTTGAACTATATAAGATTGCTGATATCTGACTGATTTTTACCTAGAAAAATGCCAGTTTCATATGTATATTTTTAAATTACAGACTGTCTTGCTCTGTTACCCAAGCTGGAGTACAGTGGCATGATCATAGCTCACTGCACTCTCCAACTCCTGGGCTCAAGCAATCCTTTCACCTCAGCCTCCCAATCAGCTAGGACTAAAGGTGTGTGGCACCATGCCTGGCTAAGTGTAAAAAAATGATTTTGTAGAGACAGGGTCTTGCTATGTTGCCCAGGCTGATCTTGAATTCCTGGCCTCAGGAGATCCTCTCTTCTCAGACTCCCAAAGAGCTGGGATTACAGCTGTGAGCTACTGAGCCTCGTTTATATGGTTTTATCTAAAGCTAAAATATGCTCTATACAAATAACATCTTCAGAGATCTTGCATCTATCATGTATGTTGTCAACAGGATTTTTCTTTTTTATGACTAAAACATCCAGGTAAATCATTATTTTTCAAAATTCTTCCCAAGTAGGAATCTTTATCAAATTATTTATAAAACCGTATTGCTTTTTATCTTCTCCTGCCCTTTTTTCATACTTGTGTCTGTAGAGAAGCTTGATGACATTTAGAAAGTGCATCTAATTCATAGTTTATCATTTGTTGAAAAGAAAAATCCATTTTGTACAACTTGAGAAATATACTTCACTTTGTTTGGGAATTCAAACATTGCTACCAGAGGTTTATTTGCCAGAGAGCAGGTAAACTTCCTGCAGTAGTCGAAGTTTGAGGCAATTATGCTGGCAGAAACAACTATCTAACCAGAGAAGTTACAACTGGGAAATAATTAGAACTCTGGTCTTTGGCATCCAGTTCAATGGTTACAAGGAGGGCTTGCAAAGATATATTTGACCCATTAGTCCTTATTACCTCATTAACATATATCAACAAGAATGGCTGGTGGGTGATATCTTCCCTTTAATGTGATTGTTGCATAATTGACAAGAACAAAATATTTTCTTGCTTTATGCCACACTACCGTAGTTAGCAAGACTACAGCAAAATGTAAAAATGTGATGGACATGCAAAGAAGTTAAAGAGTTTACCAACAATAGGATTCTCTAGTCTCATGGCATGAGAAGCAGTGTTAAGAAGTTATACATGCATACATATATTTATGGGTAAATATCATATTATCAGAATTGTTAGGTACTTGCAAGGGTAGAAATGAACTAAAGATATCCATCATACCTTGCTTTTTACTTATTTTCAAACTCTAATAAAATTGCTTCTGACCTTGGTAACTTTTGTGCAAAATAGAACTGTTAATTACCCATCTATATATTTATTGATTAAAATAGCATCCTTAAGCTTTTAATTTTCATATTTATTCTCTATATGGTTTTATGCTTTCAGTATATGGAGTTAATTTTTCTATGTGAATATGTACTCTATCCTCCTTTTTAATTTTTATCAATCTCAAATTTTACCTTTAAATTTAATTTTATGTTTGCTATCCATATTACTTTTTAGAACCTACTATTTATGGAAAGAGAACTCTCTTCATGGCATCATGCTAGGTTGAAGCTAGGAATTTAACTTAGCTTATTTATTGAATGATCTAGACTTGATAGGTGCAAGAAGAAACAAGTCAATTTTTTGTCAAAACTGCCCCTATTGTCTGCTCTAGGGACTCTTGCCCCCAGATGAAATACCAACAGATTTCATGTTTTTCTTTTTTTTCTGGTTATTATCAAATGCTTTAGAACGCAGTCTATTCTACTACACAAAATGTTAGATTTTAGTATTTCACCCTATATGGATACAATATCCCCTCTCACTCTACCAATTGGAAACATCATTGAGAGTGTTAGAGCAGCACAGTCACTTTCATGACTGCAGCATTGTCCCTCTATATATGACAAATTTTTGTAGGGTGATTTTGTAATTGTCTCAGAAATTTGTCTGCTGGATATTATGTTAATTGTTCTCTAGTATAAAAGATATCTCCATTAGTTGGCTGCAACTAATTCAGAACATCTCAGCTCTGGTTTTCTGTGTTTGGTGTAACTGGGACACGTCAACTTATCAGCTTGAGGAGATAGGCCTTTAAACTTTCCTTGCGCCTCATCTTTATTTTTCAGGGTATACTCTGGCCTATAGGAAATAGATGCCTTAATCCCACAACTCCAGAATGGTGTCCCTCTCTTTCACGGTGTTAACTTAAGCTAGATTTTGGTCCTTTACTTTTATAAGTATAAATTCAAGTGCATAATCAGTTGATTTTAATTAAAGGAGATTATTCTAAGAAATCTGTGCAGGCCTCTTCCAGTCAGATAAAAAACCTTAAAATTAGAGAGACAAGATTTCCTACAGGAAGAAGAAATTCCCTCTATGAATAGAAGCTTTAGCTTCTGTCCAAGGGTTGCAACTTACATTTTTGATCTTGTTCAGATTTCAGGTTTGCCTTGGCAGCCTCCCATAATTGCATGCTTGCAATAAATCTCTTAATACGTATCTACTTCTGGTTTCATTTCTCTGTTTGTATCTCTTTGACAGATGCAAATCTTGGTACCTAAAGACGTTCAAGAGAGACAGAAGCTTAGGATGAGTTTTCTGAATTGGTTATGTATTTTCTTGTATTGGTTCTCTGATTCCCTCTAAAGACACTGATGACTCAATTTTCATTGATGAAGAAGGCATTGGTAGTCCGTGGCATGGTATGATAGTAGAAATATGAAAAATATTGCCATTGGACACTCCTAATCAGATGCTTATAAAAGGTGGGGTTCTGGGTGACCCTGTATTTGATATCTCAAAATATTCAAATTAAACTAAGAAGTATAATGGGATTGGCTGGTTGCTCCTAACTGCCCTAGAGAATGAGGGGAAAAGAGTCAAACAAGAGCTTCAAATTTGCAATGGAAACTCCTTATATATGACCTTGAAGCTTCTATGCTTGACCTGAAAGAAACTCTTAACTTCTGGGCTGAGATTCTGAAAGTTAAACCCCGAGCCTTATCCTGCTCGTCGCTGAATTAAAAAGCAAATTTAATTACCAACTTTACAGAGTTTCTCCCACTAAATTGAGGGCATTTATTAGGAAGAAATGAGATCATGAAAGTTGGAATGGAGAAATATAGGAAGATCCTGATGGGGGACATCAAATCTGTAAATTTTGCTAAATCTTCTTGCCAATAGAATGAGCCTTTTCACTCCTGCCTGAGGAGGTTACCTCTGCTTTGCCTGAAGAACCAACTCCTGTGGTAGTTGCTTTGCGAAGCATTGCTGATTCTCATAAGATTTACCCCTGCTGTTTTTCACTTTGAGACCTATAAGTAGAAGTCCCAGCAGGCCCTAGAGGATAAGGTACAAAATGCAATTCATAAGCTGATGTACTATACACATGATGGAAAAAATACAAAGGTGGATCACATTGAATTTATTGATATAGGTACACAAAATAAAGATTTTGCATTCAATTTTTCTTTCTTTTTTTTTTTTTGTTTGTTTGTTTGAGACACAGTCTCGCTGTGTTGCCCAGGCAGGGTGGAGTGCAATGATGCCATCTCAGCTCACTGCAACCTCTGCCTTCTGGGTTCAAGCAATTCTGCCTCAGCATCCCGAGTAGCTGGGATTACAGACATAAACTACCACACCGGGATAATTTTTCATTTTTAGTAGAGACAAGGTTTCACTATGTTGGCCAGGCTGCTCTTTAACTTCTGACCTCAAACAATCTGCCTGCCTCAGCCTCCCAAAATGCTGGGATTACAGGCGTGAGCCACCATGCCCAGCCCTCAATTTTTATTTCAAGGAGCTAGAAAGAACCCTGACAGTTTAGTTGGTTGGCTGAAACACGAATCCAAAAGTGATTTACACCAAATGAGGTTGAAATGCCAAAACTGATTCGGTATAATATAGAGAAAGGAATACAAAAGCTTAAAGAGATTTAAATGTTGAGTGGATTTATTATGGAAGACCTGCTCATTCACTCTGGGAAGGCCCAGAATTTTTCCCATGACTGTGAGAAATGAATTTTTGAGGGCAACTAAGCATCTTTAAGTTCTCTGTGATCACTTGTGTCTGTAGGTCAGAAATTACAGTGGGAATGCGTGTTGCCAAACTAGAATCTCTAAATGCAATGGCATAATGGTGTCCTACAGAGGCAAGACCGAGTAGAAAAGATCTTCAAAGTCAAAGTGGGCATGGGTGTCATAATGGACAGTGAAGTCAAAGCAGTAATCCTTAATCTGATTTGCAGAGACCTATGGTGTTGGGTTGTTGATCACGGTGTTCCTATAAACGAAATAGGTAGTCCACTAGTTCTGTGTAAGGGCGATAGTTCTAGGTCAAGTGAACAGAGGAGTAACTTGTATGATAAAAGCAGGAGTCAGGACCACTCAATAAATTTCTAGACTGGAGGAAATTAACAGACACAAAACTCCTTGAATAAAGGAGAGGCTACATCCCCTTGAGAAAGGATCCCATTACACTGTAAACAATCTACTCTGGTATTCTTTCTTCAAGCCTTCCGTTAAGGGACACATGGCCAAATACTAATTTCCAGAGATCCGAAACTTTATTGTGGTCTATCAATTAGAGTGGTAGACCTCAGAGGCTTATGAAGGTCCGGTGATCAAAACAGGTTTACAGCAGCTGTCTCACCGTAGAAGCAGTGGGTTCCTGAACATATTCTGTGGTTATTTCCCCATTTTAGACTGTATCATTGTTGTAGTTAGACTTAGCAAATGGCAGAATATCCACATTGGTTCCCTGACCTGTGGAATGAAAGCTATCATGGTAGTAATGGCCACATGGAATACAATCAAACTATCTTTATGTACAAAAATAGTAAAGAAAAAGCAATGCTACATATCTAAAGAGATTTCAGAGATTAATGCCACTACCAAGGACTTGAAAAATGTAGGGGTTGTGATTCTCACCACATCCCCATTCAACTAATCTATCTGGCTTGTGCAAAAAAGAGATAAGTCTTGGAGAATGATAATACATGAACTTAATCAAGTGGTGACTCCAGTTGCAGCTGTTGTTCCAGACGTGCTTTCATTGTCTGAGCAAATTAAGGCATCCTCTGGTACCTGATATGCAGCTATTGTTCAGGCAAATGCTTTTCCTTTATCCTTGTTATGAAAGACTGCCAGAAATCAGTTTGTTTTGAGCTCTTAATGCCAGCAATATAAATTCTCCAACCCTATGTCATAATTTAGTCCATAGGGACACAATCACTTCTGCCTTCCACAAAACATCACAAAACAAAGTTTACACTGCCATCCAGTAACTTTGGGTTTCATGCCTCTGAAACAATAAGCAAAGAAGAAATAATATTATCAAGGCATTATATTGGTAATATTATTCTGGTTAGAACTAGCAAGCAAGAAATAGCAAGTATTATAGACATATTTTTAAGGGTACAAAGGTGTGAAACATGTTGAGACGTTCCTTCTAAAGTTAAGGATAGTTGTCACATTTGGCCTCTTCTACAACCGAAAAAGAGCACAACACCTAGTTGGCCTTTTTTGGATTTTTTTTTTTTTTTTTGGTCAGCAACATATTCCTTATTTGAGTTTTAAAGTAGAGCCCAGAACAAAAGAAGGCTCTGCAAAATGTCCAGACTGCTGGGAAAGCTACCCTGACACTTGGTCCATACAATCCAACAAACATCTTGCAGTGTCATACACAGATAGAGATGTTCTTTGGAGTCTTTGACAGTTCCTTATCGGTGAATCCCATTGCAGTTCCTTATGATTTTTGAACAAAAGTTTGCTATCCTCTGTGGATAACAGCTTTCTTGAGAAACACCTCTTTGGCTTGCTAATAGGACTTAGTAGAGACTGAACATTTAACTCTAGGCTGCCAAGTTCCCATATGACCTGAGCTGCCCTTTATGAACTAATACAAACTGACCCACTAAACCATAATGTTGGGTGTGCACAGCAGAACTCTAGTATGAAATGAAAGTGGTATATACAATCAGGTCTGAGCAGATCCTGAGAGCATAAAGGAATTGTATGAGAAAATGGTCCAAATACCCATGACATCTACGCCTGCTACATTACCTTTTTTCTCTAAGCCCACTCCTATGCCCACATAAATAATTTCCTGTGACAAGTTGACTAGGAAGGGAAAACTGAGGCCTGATTTATTATTGGTTCTGCTTGATATGCAGGTACCACCTACAAATGGACAGCTGTAGCACTAAAGGCCCTTTCTGGAACATTCCTGAAAAACAGTGATAATGGAGAATCTTCCCAGGGGGTAGAACTTCAAGCAGTATTTTGGACTGTTTATTTTCCTAGGAAGCAAAAAACAGTCAGAAGTAAGAGTCTATATTAACTCCCAAGCTCTGATCAATTATTTGACTAGGTGGTCAGGGATTTGGAAGGAGCACGATTGGAAAATTGGTTCCAAGATAGTGTGGGAAAAAGTATGTTTATAGACTTCTCTGAATGGATGAATAATGAGAATTATTTTGTCCTGTGTGAATTCTCATAAAAGGATGATCTCAAAAGAGTAGACTTAATTAAACAAGTGGATAAGATTATCTCTTCTGCGGGTACTAGTCAGCCTCTTTCTCCAGCACCTCCTGCCATTGCCCAATGGGTTAATAAAGAAAGTGACCATGGCAGTAGGAATGGAGGTTATGCTGGGTTAAGCAATTGGACTTTCACTCCCATTGTCAACCTGGCCACAGCTACTCTTTACTGTCCAATCTGCCAGAGGTAGAGAACAATACTGAGTCCTTGATATGGAACCATTCCCTGGAGCCTGCTACCTAAAAACAGGTTGATTACACTGGATCACTTTCATCATGAAAGGTGCAGCACTTTGACTTTACTGGAAAAGACACTTACTCTGAATATGGATCTTTATTTTCATTTACAAGATGTTCCTGCCAAACCTTCTAGCCATGAGTTTACAAAATCCCTTATCTGCTTTTAAGGTATTCAACACAGTATTAATTGCTTCTGATCAAGAAACTCACTTCACAGCAAGTAAAGTGTAGCAAAGGGACCATATTTATAAAATTACTAGTCTTACTATGTTCCTTATCATCCATAAGCAGCTGGTTTGACAAAATAGTGGAATGGACTTTGAGGACATTTAAAACACCATCTAAGGGACAATACTTAGTGAGGCCGGAAAAATATCCTCCAAGATACTGAATATGATCTAAATCAGCATCGAGTATAATGGTGCTTTTTCTCTTATAGCCAGGATTATTGTCCAGGAATCAAGGGGTGGAAATGAGAGTGACTCCACAAACTTTTACCCCTAGTGATCTGTTAGCAAAATTGATACTTTCTGTTTCATCACCTTAACATCTGATGGTTTAGAAATTTTGGAGAAACACCAATGGCCATTGAACTGAAAGTATAGACTGCCATCCAGTAACTTTGGGTTTCATGCCTCTGAAACAGTAAGCAAAGAAGGGGATTACTAAATTGGCTATGTGGATTGGTGCTGAATACCAAGAGGAAATTGGGTTGCTGCCATAGAATGGAAGTGAGAAGCAGTGTGTCTGGGATACAGGATATTCCATAAGGCATCTCTTAAGATTATCATGTTCTGTGATTAAATAAATGGAAAACTGCAAAAACCAGATTCAGACTAAACTTCTAATGGTTCAGATCCTTCAGGAATGAAGATTGAGCCACGCTGTCAGGCAAATAACAACAACTAAGTATAGTGATTGCTGAGAGCAAAGAGGATATTGAATGGGTAGTAGAAGAAGGTAGTTCTAAATACCAGCTATGATTATGTGGTCAGTTGCAAAAATGAGGACTGTAATAGTATGTCTGATGGTTAATTTTATATGTAAATTTGACTGGGTCACAATGCTCACCTATTTAGTCAGACATTATTTTGAACATTTCTGTGACTTTTTTTTTGATAAGATTAACATTTAAGTTGGTGAACTTTGAGCAAAATAGATTACTCTCCATAATGTGAGTGGGGTTAACTCAATCAGCTGAAAACCTTAATGTCCAAAGTGTAACCACCCCAAGAGCTAAAAGGAATTCTATCAGTAGACTGCCTTTGGAATTGAACTGCAACTCTTCCCTAGGCCTTCAGCCTTCCAGGCTGCCCCATCAGATTTTGGACTTACCAAGCTCTGCAATCACATGAACCAATTATTTAAGATCTCTCTCTCTCTCTCTATCTCTCTTTCTCTTTCTCTCCTTATCCCATTGGTTCTGTTTTGCTGAAGAATCCTAATATGTTTGTATATATAAGCTAAATATTTTTATTTTCTACCCTCTCTTATTCCTTTGTCATAAAATATACAAATGATAGCTAACTTTATATTACAGCATTTGAATTACTATATATCATCAGAGAAGAGTCTACATTACTCAAGGTTTTTGAATCATTGCCTCATGTTTTTTAGTTGCACGCAAGATAGTTATACTATATTAGGCAGAATTATGACATTGTTATTATCCTTACTTAGAGATTAATATGGATTAAGAAGATTTTTGCATGGGTGCTAAAGTGAAAAGGACTGGGATGTGAATGTAAATTTTGTGCATCAAGTGGGTTAGGCTCCAGTCTCACTTATTATTTATCTACTGAGAAGGTATTTTATAGAAGTGAATACAGTTCATAATCAGTTGACTTTAAGTAAGAAAGATTAATCTAGTGTATCTCCATGGGCCTGATTTAATTAGCTGAGAGTCCTTAAGAGCACAGCTGAGGCTTCCCTGTGGAAGAAGAATTTCTGCCTGTGGATATGTGCTTTGGCTTGTACCGCAGAGTTCCATTCTGCCCTTCTTGATTACCTACTATATGAATTTTGTACTTGCCTAGCTATGCACTAGCATAGCACAAAATAATTTCTTGTAATAAATCTGTTAATATATATTTTCTATTAGTTTTGTTTCTTTGGTTGAACTGAATCAATAGGAAATATACATCATTTCCAATGGACATAATGATAAACACTGATATGGATGGAAGATAAGGTGCCAGTCTTCCAAGTGTTCAAAGTATTATGTAAATCTCAAATTACCAACATCATTATATTTACAATTTGCTTTCATGCTTTAAGATCTGGGTTTAATTAAGGGGTTTTCCATATTTTTGACCATGTTTATTAATGTTTTGGTTAGTTAACCAGATACTTCACTAGCAAAAGTGGAATACATGGTAACCTATACTACACAAATGTCGTTGTGAATGGTTTACTTTGATGAAATAAATTCTATACTTGCAGAGAATATGGCAGCTGAAGAAATTAGCCTTTAAATTTAATCATGTTGATAAAGTGAGACTAGCAGATGTACTTGGGATTCTATCATCTATCTATCTATCTATCTATCTATCTATCTATCTATCATCTATCTATCTATCTATCATCAGTCAATGAGGCTGAGGAATAGATGAAATGGGGAGGCATTGATCAAAGGGTATAAACTTCAGCTATAAGATGAAAAAGTTCTGGGGGATCTCATGTACAGAATAACTATAGTTAATAATGCAGATAGAATTAGTTTTTACTGGTTGCCAGTTGTGCAGTTTCTGCCTTCACTTCTCATATTAGCTTGAGATACTTCTTGAGGTACATTTAGTAAGTCCTGACCTGTTCCGTCAGAATGGTTAGACTTCTATAGAAAAGCTCATATTTATGAAATCATGGAATTGCAAATTACACATTTTCCCCTTTGTGTTCTCCTAAATTAATTTGTATATTTCTAACGACTCATAATGATGTTGAGCATCTTTTTCTGTGTTTACTGGCCATTTGTGTATCATCCAATGTGAAGTGTTTGTTCAAATATTTTTTGTAGTTTTTATTGTATTATTATTGAGTAGTAAAGTTCTTTATATATTTTCTGCAGAAATACTTTGTAACTTACATATATTGTTAATATTTTATCCTATTTAGCATTATGCTGTATGATTTTCTTGTATTATCTTTAGAAAAGCAGCAGTTTTAAATTTTGGCATACTCCAGTTTATTATTATATTCTTCTATACTTAGTGACTTTGTATCCTGGTTAAGAAATTGTTGCTTTATAATAATTTTCTCCTGATAATGTTATTGTTTTATGTTTTAATTTAATGTTAATTTTATTTCTAGAAATTTTATCCTAATTCTATGACCTTATTATAAAGTTTTTGTGAATAATTTTTGAGAATGTTGTGAGGTATGGGTAAGATGCCTTTACTTTTACAAAAGATACATTTCTTCCAGAACCATTTCTAGAAAGACTAAACTTTCCCCATTGATAGATAGGGCTATTTTCCTATGTTCTATTCTGCTTCATCAGAATAGTCATATATATATATGTGTGTGTGTGTATATATATATATAAATAATATATATATTATCTGTGTGTGTGTATATGTATATACACACACTGATATATACAGTTAATATGGTTTGGCTGTGTCCCCACCCAAATCTCATCTTGAATTGTAGCTCCCACAATTCCCACATGTCATGGAAGGGACCCAGTAAGAGGTAATTGAATCGTCCTGGGGGCAGGTCTTTCCCATGCTATTCTTATGATAGTGAATAAGTCTCACAAGATCTGATGGTTTTATAAAGGGGAGTTCTCCTACACAAGCTCTCTTGCCTGCCACCGTGTAAGACTGACTTTGCTCCTCCTCCACCTTCCACCATGATTGTGAGGCCTCCCCAGCCATGTGGAACTGTGAGTCCATTAAATCTCTTTTTCTTTATAAATTACCCAGTCTTGGGTATGTCTTTATTAGCAGCATGAGAACAAACTAATACAATAGTCATAGTACTTACCAATAGTGGCAATTTTATTTCTTTCTTTTAAATATGTATTTATTTATCTCACCTTACTGAACTAACTAGGACATTCAATACAATTTTGAGTCAAAGTTGTGTAAGCAGAAATCTGTGTCTTGTTCTCAATTCTGTTCAGGATTTTCATAAATACTCTGTATCAATATGAATAAATTTCCTTCTCAATATTTTACTAAGAGGTTTGTTTTTTCTTTTGCTGGTCATCAATGAGAGGTGAATTATTACAAGTGTTATTGCTCTACCTGTTGAGATGATTATACGATGTTTTTCCTTTAATCTGTGATCACGGTTAATCACTTAACGTGGTTAATCACTCAACATATGCTGAGTTAATCATTCAACATTTCTAGCTCAACATGTAGCTGTGTTTCAGATGTTAAATCAACTGTGAGTTCCTGTTATAAAATTCATTTGATCATGAATCTTTTTATAGAGTCCAAGATTAAATTTTCTAATGTTTAGTTTAGGATGTTGTGGCTATACTTATGAGGTATATTATTGGTAGATTTATTGTAATGCCTTTTCTTTTGGTTTTCATATCAGAGTAATGCGGGCCTCATAAAATTAGACTTCATTCCTTCCTCTTTTCTTTCTAAAATTGTTTGTATAAGATTAATATTCATTATAAAATATTTGATGTAATTCACTAGTGAAACCTAGTGCTTCTTAAATATTAATTTATTTTATGGATAGAGAATTGTATAGACTAAGAATTTTCTTTTTTTTTCTTGTTTCAGTATGTAATGTGTGTCTTTTAAGATTTTTCCCTTTTATCTAGATAGATTCTATTGTCATAAACTTGTTTGTGATATTATCTTACTTTCCTTTTAATTTCTCTACTATTTGTTATGTCTCCTCTTTTATTTTAGATGCTATATTCAGTTCTCTTTTTAAAATTGATTAGTTTAGATATTTTTGTCAGGTGTTTAAGTTCTATGTATTTCATAAACTTCAGAATACACTAATATCCTATTTAAGTGACCAATTATATACTAACAACTAAAAGTGCAAAAATAAAATTTATATTTACTCACATCTTTGGCACTGTTTATTTCCTTGTATTCTTTTGGTATTCTTTCCAGAGTTATTTACCTCAGGCTGCAAAGTTTCCTGTAATGTTTCAGGTAGTGCATTACTGCCAGCAATACATTTTTACGTTTTGCATTTGTTGGTTAAGTATCATTTGCCTTCATTTTTCAAGATTATATATAATAGATATGGAATTCTAGGTTGACAGATTTTTTTTTTCTGTTTAGCACTTTATCATGTCATTTCATTGTCTTCTTTACATCACTTATGATGAAAAACCCACAGTGTTGTTTTCTTTGTTTCTCTATTCTATATGTTATATGTCTTTTTATGGCTATTTTTGAATTTTTTTATTTCCATAGGTTCTGGGGGAACAGGTGTTAGTTGGTTACATGAGTAAGTTTTTAGTGGTGATTTGTGATATTTTGTCACACTCATCACCTGAACAGTATAAACTGAATCCAATTTGTAGTCTTTTATCCTATACCACCTTCCCACCCTTTCCCATGAGTCCCCAAAGTCCATAGAGTGGCATTCTTAACGCCTTTGCATTTTCATAGCTTAGCTTCCACATATGGGTGAGAAAATACAATGTTTGGTTTTCTATTTCTGAGTTACTTCACTTAGAATAGTAGTCTTAGTTCCATCCAGGTTGCTGCAAATGCCATATATACCACAATTTCTTTATCCACTCGTTGACTGATGGACATTTGGTTCTATATTTTTGCAATTGCAAATTGTGCTGCTATAAACATGTGTGCGCAAGTATCTTTTTTGTATAATGACTTCTTTTCCTCTGGGTAGATACCCAGTAGTGGGATTGCTGGATCAAAAGGTAGTTCTATTTTTAGCTCTTTAAGGAATTTCCACGCTGTTTTCCACAGTTGTTGTACTAGTTTAAATCCCCACCAGCAGTGTAGAAGTGTTCGCTTTTCACTATATCCATTTACAGCCAACTGATCTTTGACAAAGCAAACAAAAACATAAAGTGGGGAAAGGAAACCCCATTCAACAAATGTTGCCTGGATAATTGGCAAGCCATATGGAGGAGAATGAAACTGTATCCTCATCTCTCACTTTATACAAAAAACAACTCAAGATGGATCAAGGACTTAAAATCTAAGACCTAAAAATATAAAAATTCTAGACGATAACAACAGGAAAATCCTTCTAGACATTGGCTTAGGCAAAGACTTCATGACCAAAAACCCAAAAGCAAGTGCAACAGAAACAAAGGTAAATAGGTGTGACTTAATTAAAGAGCTTCTGCACAGTAAAAGGAACAGTGAGTAAACAGCCCACAGAGTGGGAGAAAATCTTCACAATCTATACATTTGACAAAGGACTAAAATCAAGAATCTACAAGAAACTCAAATTATCAAGAAAAAAAATCCCATCAAACAAATGGTTAAGGGTGTAAACAGACAATGATGCATTCATCATTGGCTTTCAGGACTTTGATTATGATGTGCCTTAGTGGTATGCATGTTTTTCACTTGTTTAGGGTCCATTGATCTTCATAGATTTCTGAGTTCAGAGTTTTCATCATATTTGGAAAGTTTTTGGTCATTATTTCTTCAAATAATATTTTATTCTCGTTCTTTCAGGTAGGTGAAGTCACATGTATATTGGACTATTTGATATAATTATAAAGGACACTAAAGCTCTGCTTATTGTTTTCAGGGTTAAAAACATCTTTTTGTTTCAGTTTGGGTAGTTTCTCTTTTTCTTGCATTAAGTTCACTGATTTTTGTTCTGTTAGTTTCCTGTCTGTTTCCAGGCCTGTCCAGTAAGTTTTTCTTCTCAGATACGTATTTTTTCAGTTGTTGAAATTCTATATTTTATAGTTCCCACCTTTCCATTAATTATGCTAATGTTTTTCTTTAATATCTTAAATATGTCCACGGTAGCTAGCTATGAATGTCTCTCTCTTTTCTTTGTCTTTTTCTATTTGTCTTTTTCCTTCTAATTTTAGATCAAGATTTCTGCTTTCTTGCATTTCTGTTTTAGTCAGTTCGGGCTGTTAAAACAAAACACTATAGACTAGATGGCTTAAACATTTATTTCTCACAGTTCTGGAGGCTGGAAAGTACATCAGGGTGTCATGTTCTCATGTGGCCTCTCTTTCTGGTTTTCTCATGTGGGCAATTTCTTGCTGTTTCATCACATGTCCATGGTGAGAAAAAGACACACATGCCACGTACACACACATACAGAGAGAGAGAGAAAAAAGGCAAGCTCTCTTGTGTCTCTTCTTAGGAAGGCACTAATCTTATCATGAGAGCTCCATCCTTATGATCTAATTACCTTGCAAAGGCTCTACCTACTAATAGCATCCCATTGAGGATTAGGGTTTCAACATATTAAGTGGGGGAGGGCACACAAACATTCAGTTCATAGCACTTGCATGTGATATGGGATGCTGGACATTGTTTATACTTCAATATTTTATGTTTTGCTTTCATTATCTTCTTTTGAAAGATGTGAAATGTTGGTTTTCCTGGCAAGTATTAATTTACTTTGGTATTAGCTCGATAATGATGATGATAATGTGTGTGTGTGTGTGTCTTGTGTGTGTGTGTGTGTCTTGTGTGTGTGTGTGTGTGTATGTGCATGCATATTTGCAATAATGGGACAACTCTAAAATAGCTTCCCCCTAAGGAGATTATTTCTCTTCCTAAAAGAAGAAAGGAATTTTTGGACTCTCTATTAAATGTCCCAGGTATTTAACAAGGTTTCTCCAATCTGTTTTATCAGATCTCTAACATTTTTCAATACTTTGCAAGCTCTAGGAAATGTTGCTAGAAATTCTTGGTGATTGTTTTCTCAGTAGTTTCTTTTTCTGAGCACATTGAATCTCGCCTTCACATGTACATTTCCAAATATTGGCCACAAGTCAAGGGAATGCCTATGCAGATTTAGTCGTTCTTCCACTGTGAATGTACCTTCTGACAAATATTTTGCCCTATATTCTATCTGCTTGAGTTTATCTAATTTCTAGTCTTCATCCCTTCAATTTAGCAAGACCATCACGGCTGTGTGAATTCCCTTCCTGTCCGTGCTTTGAAAAAATCATTCAGGCCATGCGCGGTGGCTCACGCCTGTAATCCCAGCACTTTGGGAGGCCGAGGCAGGTGGATCATCTGAAGTCAGGAGTTCAAGACTAGCCTGGCCAACATGGTGAAACCCCGTCTCTACTAAAAATACAAAAAAACAGCCGGGCATGGTGGCGGGTGCCTGTAGTCCCAGCTACTTGAGAGGCTGAGGCAGGAGAATTGCTTGAATCCAGGAGGTGGAGATTGCAGCGAGCTGAGACTGCACCACTGCACTCCAGCTTGGGTGACTAGAACAAGACTCCATCTAAAAAAAAAAGAAAAAAGAATAAATTATTCAATCAAAAAAATTGGACAATTGAAGGGCTTACTTTATTTGTTTTCTACTCTCAGGACTCAAAGTCCTGTGCTGTCTCTTGTCTATTTTTTTAAAATATATACTTTATTTTCTAGAGTAGTTTTAGGTTCACAGAAAAATGCAGCAGAGAGTACAGAGATTCTCCATATATTCCCTGCCTTCCCACATGCATAGCCTCTCCCCGACCCCGCCCCTGTTAGCATTATCTCCCACTACAGTGGACCATTTGCTACAACTGAGGAACCTACAATGAACACATCATTATCACCCTAAGTCCAAAGTTTGTGGCTCACTTTTGGTGTTGCATGTACTGTGGGTTTGGTAAAATGTATCATGGCATGCATCCACCATTAAAGTATCATGCAGAATAATTTCACTACACTAAAAATCCTCTGTTCTCTGCCTATTCATCCCTCCCTCCCTTCTAACCCCTGGTAAACACTGGTCTTTTTATTGTCTTCGTTGTTTTGCCTTTTCCAGAATGTCATATAGTTAGAATCATACGATATAGCATTGGTTTGTTTCTCTTAGTAATATGCATTTAAGTTTCCTGCAAATTGTTTTATGGCTTGATAGTTCATTTCCATTTAGCATGAGTAATATTCCAGTGTTTAGATTTACCTAGATTATCTATTTCCCTATTGAAGGACATGTTTGCTTCTACATTTTAGCAATTATAAATGCAGTTGCTATAAACATCTGTGTGCAGTTTTTTGTCTGGATTTGTATTTTCAACTCCTTTGAGTAATTGCCAAGTATGATTGCTGGATCACAAGATATGTTTAGTTTTGCTAGAGACTGCCAAACTTCTCTCAAAGTGGTTATACCATTTCAAATTTTCATCAGATTCTGTTGTTTCACATCCTCCCCAGCATTTGATGGTGTGAGTGCTCTGGATTTTGGCCATTCTAATAGGCATGTAGTGATATCTCATATCATTTTAATTTGCATTTCCATGATAACATATAATGGGGAGAATCTTCTCATATGCTTTTTATATGCTTATTTGATGAGATATCTGTTCAACCCTTGGGCCATTTTTTAAATCAGGTTGTTTGTTTTCTTATTGTTGAGTTTTAAGAACTCTTGGTATATTTTGCATAACAATCCTTTACTGACATGACTCTTACAAATATTTTATTCTGTTTTGTGGCTTTTTAGAAACTCCCTTTACAGTGTCTTTATTAGAACAGAAATGTTTAATTTTAATAAAGGACAGCTTATTAATTCTGTTTTTCATGTATTATGCCTTTGGTTGTATCTAAACCCTTGGTCATCTAGATTTTGTCCTGTATTATCTTCTATAAGTTTGATAGTTTTGTGTTTTACATTCAGGCCTGTGATCTGTTTTGAGTTAATTTTTGTGAAGTGTGTAAGGTTTGTGTCAGGATTCAAATTTTTGGATGTGAATGTCAGTTGTTCCATCACCACTTGTTGAAAAGACTATCTTTTCTCTATTATTTCTTCTACTCCTTCATCAAAGAATAGTTGATTATGTTTATGGGTGAATATTTCTGGGCAGAGTTTAGTTTTCATTTATTTTGTTCAGTTTTCTAGCTCTTTATGAGGGAGGGCTAGTTCAGTTTTAGTTAATCATTGTGATCAAAAGAGGAAATCCTGAAGTATGATTTTTGAAGGACAGATTAATTTGATCTAAGTTGGGATTTATAAGGAGATATTATTTTAAAAAAAAATTTAGGGTAGCAAAACAAAGAAGAGATAAGTAGTATTGGGCAGACTTTAAAGGAATATAAGTAATTGACAGTAAGAATAAAGAAAAAGTGACCAAGGCCATTAAATAATGCTTTATTTGGCACGACTAGTAAGCATATCCTCTGTTTGTCTCTTCCTCTTTCTCAGTGTATTAGCTCAGATTTATTCTATTTTAAAGGTATTAGGATATAATTTTATGATCTGTAGATGGTATAGCTATTTTAATCAGCATTAATAGTGCAGAGATAGTGCGCACTATGTGTTTATTTTGCTCTTGAAATCAGGTGGTGAATTGAGGGCTATTAATAATGCGTCTGGTATTAGCAATTCCAGTAATAATGGCAATATCATTTATAAAACAAGTTACGCTTTTCAAACAGACTTTATATATAATGTTGTTATTAATCTGCTAGGGGTTCCATAACAAAATATTACAGACTGGATGCCTTAAAAACCAGATATTAATTTTCTTACAGTTCTGGAGGCCAGAAGTCCTAGATCAAGGTGCCATCAGGGTTGGTTTCTAATGAGGCTTCTCTTCCTGGGTTGCCTTCTCATTGTGTCCTCACATGGCCTTTTTCTCTTTCTGTGGGTGTGGGGGAGATTGAGTACACTCTCTGGTGTTTCTTCCTTTTCTTATAAGGAAACCACTAATACTGGATTAGTGCCCCACCATTTTTACATTGTTAACCTTAAAGTCCCTGGTTCCAAATATAGTCACATTAAGGGTTAGGGCTTTTACATATGAATTTTAAGGGAAGACAATTCAGTCCATAGCAAATATCTTATTTGATGATCACAGTTCATGTTTTATTTTAAAATATGGGTCTATATTTTACTTAGTTTTTGTATTACCAAACAAAATAAGCCATTTTCAAAAATGTTTTATTGGCTGCACACATAATTTTACTTTCAAACTTTTTTATGGTGAAATGTGTCATGCAGAAAACACGTATGAAGACTACATGTTATGCTTAAATAAAAATGCTAATGTGAACACTGTTGTTGCCCTGTGAATTAAGAAATACAACTTTAATTTTTCTTAGATATCACATCATCCACATCCAGGCCAGTGCATTTTTCCTCCTTCCTCAATCTCATTCCGTCTCTTTCTCTCTTCCCAAACATAACTACTGTCTGAAATTTCATGATAACTATTGGCTTGTTTTTTATAGACTTGTTACTTAACTATGTATATCTAAACAATACACTATTTAATGTTGCCTATACTTAATTTGTATAAATGAAATAACTGTGTATATATTCTCAGATTTTTCTTTTCGCCTAACATCCTTCATCCTTTTGAAATTCATTCTTCTCATCAAATGTAGCTGTAGTCATTTATTCCCACTGCTATATAATATTCAATTGCTTCTAAATATCACAACTTATTGTTTACAACAGTGATAAAGTTTAGGTTTATTTTTCTATTGCTTCTTCAATGAATATGCTCCTGTATGTCCTCTAGTGTACCTGCAAGGTTTCCTCTAGGTTACTGTTCTGGCTTGGCTGTGTCCCCACCCAAATCTCATCTTAAATTCCCACATGTTGTGGGAGGGACCCAGTGGGAGGTAATTGTATCATGGGGGCAAGTCTTTCCTGTGCTGTTCTCATGACAGTGAATAAGTCACATGAGATCTGATGGTTTTAAAAAGAGGAGTTCCCCCGCACAAGCTCTTTCTGTTTGCTTGCTGCCATCCATGTAAGATGTGACTTGCTTCTGATTGCCTTCCTCCATGATTGTAAGGCATTCCCAGCCACAGGGAACTGTATGTAAGTCCAGTTAAACCTCTTTTTTTTTGTCAATTGTCCAGTCTCTGGAATGCCTTTATCAGGAGCAGGAAAATGAATTAAGACAGTATATTGGTAACAGTAGAGTGAGGCATTGCTGAAGAAATACCCAAATATGTGGAAGCAACTTTGGTGCTGGGTAACAGGCAGAGGTTGGAACAGTCTGGAGGGCTCAGAAGAAGACAGAAAAATGTGGGAAAGTTTGGAACTTCCTAGAGACTTGTTGAATGACTTTGCCCAAAATGCTGATAGTGATATGGACAATAAGGTCCAGGCTGAGGGGGTCTCAGATGGAAATGAGGAACTTGTTGGGACCTTGAGCAAATGTAACTCTTGTTATGTTTTAGCAAATAGACTGGCAGCATTTTGCCCCTGCCCCAGAGATTTTTGGAACTTTGAACTTGAGAGAGATGATTTAGGATATCTGGCAGAAGAAATTTCTAAGCAGCAAAGCATTCAAGAAGTGAGTTGGGTGCTGTTAAGGACATTCAGTTTTATAAGGGAAGCAGAGCATAAAAGTTTGGAAAATTTGTAGCCTGACAATGCAATAGAAAAGAAAATCTCATTTTCTGAGGATAAATTCAAGCTGGCTGCAGAAATTTACATAAGTAATGAGGAACCGAATGTTAATCCCCAAGATGATGGGGAAAATGTCTCCAGGGCATGTCTGAGATCTCCATGGCAGCCCCTCTCATCACAGGCCTAGGGGCCTAGAAGAAAAAAGTGATTTCCTAGGCCAGGCCCAGGGTCCTCATGCTGTGTGCAGCCTAGGGACTTGGTGCCCTGTGTCCCATCAGCTCCAGCCATGGATGAAAGGGGCCAACGTAGAGCTAAGGCCGTGGCTTGAGAAGGTGCAAGCCCCAAGGCTTGGCAGCTTGCATGCTGTGTTGAGCCTGTGAGTGCACAGAGGTCAAGAATTGGGGTTTGGGAACCTCCACCTAGATTTCAGAAGATGTATGAAGACTCCTGGATGTTCAGGCAGAAGTTTGCTGCAGGGCCAGGGCTCTCATGGAAAACCTCTGCAAGGACAGTGAGGAAGGAAAATATGGGATCAGAGGCCCCACGCAGGGTCCCTAATGGGGAACTGCCTAATGGAGCTGTGAGAAGAGGGCCTCAATCCTCCAGACCCCAGAATGGTAGATTCACTGACAGCTTGTACTGTGCACCTGGAAAAGCTGCAGACACTCAATGCCAGCCTGTGAAAGCAGCTGGGAGGGAGGCTGTACCCTGCAAATCCACAAGGGCAGAGCTGCTCAAGACCATGGGAACCTACCTCTTGCATGAGCATGACCTGGATGTGAGTCACAGAATCAAAGGAAATTATTTTGGAGTTTTAAGATTTGACTGCCCCACTGGATTTTAGACTTGCATCAGGCCTGTAGCCCCTTTGTTTTGGCCAATTTCTCCCAATTGGATTGGCTGTATTTACCCAATGCCTGTACCCTGACTGTATCTAGGAAGTAACTAACTTGCTTTTGATTTTATAGGCTCATAGGTGGAAGAGACTTCCTTGTCTTGGCTGAGGCTTTGGACTGTGGACTTTTGAGTTAATGCTGAAATGAGTTAAGACTGGGAGACTGTTGGGAAGACATGATTGGTTTTGAAATATGAGGACATGAGATTTTGGAGGGGCCAGGGTAGAATGATATCATTTGGCTGTGTCCCCACCCAAATCTCATCTTGAATTCCCATGTGTTGTGTGAGACACCCAATGGGAGGTAATTGTATTATGAGGGCAAGTCTTTCCCATGCTGTTCTTGTGATAGTGAATAAGTCTCTCAAGATCTGATGGTTTTAAGAAGAGGAGTTCCCCTGCACAAGCTCTCTCTCTTTGCCTGCTGCCATCCATGTAAGATGTGACTTGTAAGATCCATGTAAGATGTGACTTGCTCCTCCCTGCCTTCCACCATGATTGTGAGGCTTCCCTAGCCACGTGGAACTGTAAGTCCAATTAAACCTCTTTTGTAAATTACACAGCCTCAAGGACATCTTTATCAGCCATGTGATAATGATAACGGACTAATACAGTTACATACCTAGGAGTTGGATTGCTGTAAACCAGTGATACAAATGTGAAAATTTATGATATGTCAACTTCCCTCCAAGTAACCAATTTGCACATTAACCAGAATTATATTAAATTTAATATATTAAATATATTTAAAAAGTCTTTCTAAAACTCAAATCACATCTATGTTGAAACTTTTCTTTCCATGTATTTTCACACTTTTATGTGTTCAATTACTGGGCTGTATTCTGGATCAGTTAATCACATCTATCTTTGAATTCACTCATACTTTCTTCACTTAGGTTAAACATTCTGAGTAAACCTATCTAATAAATTCCCACTACCATATATATATATATGAAATTCTATTTGGTTTATTTGGTTCTATTTGAAATCTGATTCCTTATTCACTTTTTCACTATCACTGTGCCTCAATTTTATTATCAAAAGCCTTCTTCTGGCTCTTTTATAGGCCTTCATAAGCTTCTTTTGCCCTAAAATAATTTTTAATTCCAAATAATTTGCCTCTTTTCTGTTGCCTTTTTTGCTTTTAGAATGATCCCTTATTAGCATTTTATAGGTTTTTTTTCACATAATCGTAAGAAAACAATTTTGTATTGGTTTCCCTACGTTAATAATCTTTCTTAGTTGCTTCTAAATATTTTTTCAGTATCTCTTCTCCTACAGTTTCTCATAAGATTTTTCCCATTATTATTATTCAGCAGTTTATTATATAAAATATTTCTTATTACATTTTCTCTGACTTTAAAAGCTTTTTTAAAAGTCTTAATCTCCTTTAAACTATCAGTTTCAATTTGGTTAATACAGAAATATAAAAATAGTTGGTGACTCATATATTAAATTTTTAAATTTAGAATCTATTAACCATTTTCTGCATTCCTGATAAAGTGCTAAAGAATTTATAGGCATTACCTCATTTTAAAAATCCTTCCAAAATGTATAATTTTCTTTTATGTATTTTGTCTAGAAATAATGCTACACAATACTTTCCCAACCATGTGTAACACTGATAAGGCTTTAAAAGATTTGTCCTATCAAATTAAATAAACATGACATGCTGTGAGGCAGGCAGGTGCCCTGAATATAAGACCATATGAATAACCAACTATGATATAATGTGATACTGAATTACCTATGCTCCTTTATTGAAATAAGGAAAATAGTGCCAATGAGAATAACCATAATAGGTATGTGTGTCTTTGTAGATATTTAACAAAAGACTCAATATCAGTATATTGGAGAAGAAAAACTAGAAATTAAAAAATAACAGATCTTTAAGGTAAATCACATTAGCATTGGTTTTTCATCTTTGAAAATCGTAAAACCTATTACATCACCTGACCTTCATTGTTTTTCAGTCTAACTACATATCCTATATATAAAAGTAGCATACCCCAATCAAACCAAATAATGTAAGGTATTCTGAATCATATATTCCTGTTTTCAAAGGATCCTATACTACTGAACATATTTGTTAAAGACATGAGGTAATCATCCTTCCATATTTTCACATTTTTTTGATTAATTGGATCATTAGTATGACAAGTAATTTATAATATCAGTTATGCTTAAATGCATAACTTAATGTTTTCATGCTCTTATAACATTTTAATACAGTGGGATGAAATTGTTATATTTTTCTAAGCTGAAAACTTTATTCAAATTACATACAATTACATTCATTTTTCTAAATAAAGGCAATAAGAACAGTCTTCTGTGTTATGACACGTCAGACTACCACTAAAGTTGTTTTACTCTACAATAAGACAAGTAAATTACTTACAAAAATACTTAAAATTGCTCTTCATTATTTTCAAATACATGCTCACTGCAAACATTGATATTTCTGTCTGGAAACATCATATTTTGCCCTTTGACTAAATTATTTTGGGCAGTAGAGGTGAATTACTAACTAAAGTTTTATTGTTTCAATAGGCTGATGAGAATTAATTTAGATAACATCAATACTAAGATAATTATTAAATGCTATTTAAGCATTTTATACATGTAAACTAGTTGGTTTAATAAAAGTCTGAGAATTAAAATAATGTTGAAAATAAATTTTTCTTAACACATTAAACCTTAATATATTAGGCAATTTCTATGGAAAATTTGTATGTTAATAAATATATGAGAGTTTTATTTGCACATGGAGGTGCATATTTTAGAACTCTGCCTCATATTTGGATGCATTATTATAAGACTAAGCTGCCAGTCTCCACTGGAGTTTCTGGGCTGAACTAGGAGACATTTTGCATGTTGATACTAGACTGCTGTGTCACGACCATGGACACGTTTGTATATTGCCAGCCTATGCTATCTATTTTTGGCACCATTGTGTACAATAAATCTTCACCTTCAGAGGCCCTAAAATGCCTTATATTGCTTCTCTTTAAAAAAAACTACCATTGCTTCCTATAAAATAAGCCTGCTTGTAAAACCTAAATGTTTCAGCAACAATAGACTTCCTGCCAAATAATGTGTAACCAAGAAAAAAGTAATTGACTTTACTAGCAATGCAATGAGCCTTAGATGAATTGTATCTTATAATAGCATATGAACCTCTCTCTTATAAACACATTTTAGCAAGTAAATTTTGTTTAAGAAACGCCTTTATTCTTATGAATTGGAAATAACTATTTTGATATTCAAATAGAGTTATGTAATATTGGTATCTAATGTTAATATTAAATATTAATATATAATATTTAGAAAGTGAATTTTACTCCATTCTGAACTTTAAAGAATGCCTTTATTTTGGTACCTTCTGACTGCATAATTATGGAAAGGTGTGATTCAGTCTATTATACATTTCTGCTCCTTTAAGGCTTAGAAATGTCATGAACATCACTATGATTAGTAATTAGGAAAAGGTCCCCTCTACTTATTCTGAAAATACTTTCCTTCTTGCTCAATTCTGCAATCCATGTCTGTCATCAGGTTCACTCAAAAAGGGCAATCTTTCACCTAAATATTTTTACTTCCGTTCTTACCCATTTCTTTTTTATCTGCTATCCTTATAATTGTCCAAGTTTGCCATTTAGGAATAACATGCAACTGGCTTAATAACAGATGTGAAACTTTTTCATATGTTATTCAGTTTCCACAACCAATAAAGTATTCTGTATTTAAAACAGAGCCAAATGAAAAATGCGTTTTTCAAAACACATGCTTCCATCACTAAACGTCTGTGATATTTAGTGTAGATGGTATACAATTATACTTAAACCTCATCGTGATGCTGTTCTCCAGGTTTGAGTCAAGGTTGATTGTAACAGATAAAATTTCTTAGTACTGAGGAAAATTAATGATGACGTGCTTAAGATTATATCCTCTGACCTGTAAATATATAGCAAGTTTTAAGCATGTCTTTTGGGGATAGTGATGTAGAATAAAGTTTCTTGAGACATTTTCCAATTATCAGAGAGTGCCATTTATAAATACTCCTAGTGCCATTTATAAATACTGGAAATGGCTGAAAGTGAATTGAAGAACAGTTTTCCCCTTAAAGGCCAAACTGTAACAATCCCATGACCCAAAGACATTTTTAGGTACTCAGAAGGGGCATATTGTTGAGGTATTGAGACAGATGTCTTAGATTACATTAAATCAGTGGGTTCATGTAGTGGAAGTCAATTACAATAGTGCTTCTTTCCACAACAAATGCTGGATTAACAGTTGGTAACATTTCCTAACAGATATTTGAGGGCAAAACGTGAGATGGTTGTGGGCACTTGCAGTGCTCAAGATTTTCTTTTCAAGTCAAAGTAATTGACAAGGTTTATTGGATGCCAGTGTTGGCCTGAGCTTGAGAATACCAAATGAAGGCTGATACTAACACTCTATTAGAGAGGGAAATGTGAGAGCAACGTAAAAGCAACATAACAAATATTCTTGATGTTTCAGGCATTCATTCCCTTATTACAGCCGATGGCAACGATTTAGTCTAATAAAATTTTTTATCACTTTTTGACTAAATTAATTTAGACTTCTTTTTAAATAAAGATTATAAGTGTTAATTATTCATGATGAATTCAGGGATAATTTGCTACTGAGAATTATCATTCACAAGAAGCAATTTAACTTCATTGGATCTGATGACATTAAATCCAATGGTGCTTCACTAATAATATTTTAACAAAAACTGGAAAAGTGACCTATACTAATTACAGAGAAATAGTTCAAATGAAAAGATATTAGGGATCTGGGAAGGAAACATATAACATTATAATGTCGTAATTGTTAAATAATTATGAACTAGGGTTGTTTTTATGAGACCCAAACACAAAGGGTTTTACAAGATTTTTTGTATCAGTGAAGATACATAGATGAAAATTGGTACATACTGTTGTCTATGTTTCATTACCTTTTACATTTAGATGGAAGTTTGGTAGAAAGAGCAAACACTGGAATCACAGTGTTGTCCAGGCTGTGCTTTTCATGTTATTGTAACTTTGAGGAAGCTACTTGTCCATGTTACCTGAATAGTCAGTTTCTTCATCTATAAATATGTTGTAATAATGCGTATTTCATTATACAAAGGTTTCAATGCAAGATATGTCAGATGTGCTTTTTACAACAGGCTATTAAGTTTTCATTATTTAAATTATTGATATTATTATTTGATTTGCCAATTTTATACTTTGTTCAATAATGTAACTCAACCATCCAGGTATTATTGTTATCCCAAAATAATTATTAGAACTGTACTAGAACAGTACTACTCCTCACATATTTTAAAGTTACATCTATTTTTTATTTTTTTTTATACTTTAAGTTTTAGGGTACATGTGCAGAACATGCAGGTTAGTTACATATGTATGCATGTGCCATGTTGGTGTGCTGCACCCATTGACTTGTCATTTAACATTAGGTATATCTCCTAAAACTATCCCTCCCCACTCCCCCCACCTCACAACATGCCCCGGTGTGTGATGTTCCCCTTCATTTGTCCATGTGTTCTCATTGTTCAATTCCCACATATGAGTGAGAACATGCAGTGTTTGGTTTTTTGTCCTTGTGATAGTTTGCTGAGAATGATGGTTTCCAGCTTCATCCATGTCCCTACAAAGGACATGAAATCATCATTCGTTATGGCTGCATAGTATTCCATGGTGTATATTTGCCACATTTTCTTGATCCAGTCTATCATTGTTGGACATTTGGTTTGGTTCCAAGTCTTTGCTATTGTGAATAGTGCCGCAATAAACATACTTGTGCATGTGTCTTTATAGCAGCATGATTTCTAATCCTTTGGGTATATACCCAGTAATGGGATTGCTGGGTCAAATGGTATTTCTAGTGCAAGATCCCTGAGGAATCGCCACAATGACTTCTACAATGGGTGAACTAGTTTACAGTCCCACCAACAGTGTAAAAGTGTTCCTATTTCTCCACATCCTCTCCAGCACCTGTTGTTTCCTGATTTTTTAATGATCGCCATTCTAACTGGTGTGAGATGGTATCTCATTGTGGTTTTGATTTGCATTTCTCTGATGGCCAGTGATGATGAGCATTTTTTCATGTGTCTTTTGACTGCATAGATGTCTTCTTTTGAGAATTGTCTGTTCATATCTTTTGCCCACTTTTTGATGGGGTTCTTTGCTTTTTTCTTGTAAATTTGTTTGAGTTCATTGTAGATTCTGGATATTAGCCCTTTGTCAGATAAGTAGATTGCAAAAATTTTCTCCCATTCTGTAGGTTGCCTTTTCACTCTAATGGAAGTTTCTTTTGCTGTGCAGAAGCTGTTTAGTTTAATTAGATCCCATTTATCAGTGTTGGCTTTTGTTGCCATTGCTTTTGGTGTTTAGACATGAAGTCCTTGCCCATGCCTATGTCCTGAATTGTATTGCCTAGGTTTTCTTCTAGGGTTTTTATGGTTTTAGGTCTAACATTTAAGTCTTTAATCCATCTTGAATTAACTTTTGTATAAGGTGTAAGGAAGGGATCCAGTTTCAGCTTTCTACATATGGCTAGCCAGTTTTCCCAGCACCATTTATTAAATAGGGAATCCTTTCCCCATTTCTTGTTTTTCTGAGGTTTGTCAAAGATCAGATGGTTGTAGATAAGCGGCATTATTTCTGAGGGCTCTGTTCTATTCCATTGGTCTGTATCTCTGTTTTGGTACCAGTACCATGCTGTTTTGGTTATTGTAGCCTTGTAGTATAGTTTGAGGTCAGGTAGCGTGATGCCTCCAGCTTTGTTCTTTTGGCTTAGGATTGACTTGGCAATGCGGGCTCTTTTTTGGTTCCATATGAACTTTAAAGTAGTTTTTCCCAATTCTGTGAAGAAAGTCACTTCTAGCTTGATGGGGATGGCATTGAATCTATAAATTACCTTGGGTAGTATGGCCATTTTCATGATATTGATTCTTCCTACCCATGGGCATGGAATGTTCTTCCATTTGTTTGTATCCTCTTTTATTTCATTGAGCAGTGGTTTGCAGTTCTTGAAGAGGTCCTTCACATCCCTTGTAAGTTGGATTCCTAGGTATTTTATTCTTTTTGAAGCAATTGTGAATGGGAGTTCTCTCATGATTTGGCTCTCTGTTTGTCTGTTATTGGTGTATAAGAATGCTTGTGATTTTTGCACATTGGTTTTCTATTCTGAGACTTTGCTGATGTTGCCTATCAGCTTAAGGAGATTTTGGGCTGAGACAATGGGGTTTTCTAGATATACAATCATGTCATCTGCAAACAGGGACAATTTGACTTCCTCTTTTCCTAATTGAATACCCTTTATTTCCTTCTCCTGCCTGATTGCCCTGGCCAGAACTTCCAACATTATGTTGAATAGGAGTGGCGAGAGAGGGCATCCCTGTCTTGTGCCAGTTTTCAAAGGGAATGCTTCCAGTTTTTGCCCATTCAGTATGATATTGGCTGTGGGTTTGTCATAGATAGCTCTTATTATTTTGAGATACATCCCATCAATACCTAATTTATTGAGAGTTTTTAGCATGAAGGGTTGTTGAATTTTGTCAAAGGCCTTTTCTGCATCTATTGAGATAATCATGTGGTTTTTGTCATTGGTTCTGCTTATATGCTGTATTACGTTTATTGATTTTCGTATGTTGAACCAGGCTTGCATCTGAGGGATGAAGCCCACTTGATCATGGTGGACAAGCTTCTTGATGTGCTGCTGGATTCGGTTTGCCAGTATTTTATTGAGGAGTCTTGCATCGATGTTCATCAGGGATATTGGTCTAAAATTCTCTTTTTTTTTGTTGTGTCTCTGCCGGGCTTTGGTATCAGGATGATGCTGGCCTCATAAAATGAGTTGGGGAGGATTTCCTCTTTTTCTATTGATTGGAATAGTTTCAGAAGGAATGGTACCAGCTCCTCCTTGTACCTCTGGTAGAATTCGGCTGTGAATCCATCTGGTCCTGGACTTTTTTTGGTTGGCAAGCTATTAATTATTGCCTCAATTTCAGAGCCTGTTATTGGTCTATTCAGAGATTCAACTTCTTCCTGGTTTAGTCTTGGGAGGGTGTATGTGTCGAGGAATTTATCCATTTCTTCTAGGTTTTCTAGTTTATTTGCGTAGAGGTGTTTATAGTATTCTCTGATGGTAGTTTGTATTTCTGTGGGATCAGTGGTGATATCCCCTTTATCATTTTTTATTGCATCTATTTGATTCTTCTTTCTTTTCTTCTTTATTAGTCTTGCAAGTGGTCTATCAATTTTGTTGATCTTTTAAAAAAACCAGCTCCTGGATTCATTGATTTTTGAAGGGTTTTTTGTGTCTCTATTTCCTTGAGTTCTACTCTGATCTTACTTATTTCTTGCCTTCTGCTAGCTTTTGAATGTGTTTGCTCTTGTTTTCTAGTTCTTTTAATTGTGATGTTAGGGTGCCAATTTTAGATCTTTCCTGTTTTCTCTTGTGGGCATTTAGTGCTATAAATTTCCCTCTACACACTGCTTTGAATGTGTCCCAGAGATTCTGGTATGTTGTGTCTTTGTTCTCGCTGGTTTCAAAGAATATCTTTATTTCTGCCTTCATTTCGTTACGTACCCAGTAGTCATTCAGCATCAGGTTGTTCAGTTTCCATGTAGTTGAGCAGTTTTGAGTGAGTTTCTTAATCCTGAGTTCTAGTTTGATTGCACTGTGGTCTGAGAGACAGTTTGTTATAATATCTGTTCTTTTACATTTGCTGAGGAGTGCTTTACTTCCAACTATGTGGTCAATTTTGGAATAGGTGTGGTGTGGTGCTGAGAAGAATGTATATTGTGTTGAGTTGGGGTGGAGAGTTCTGTAGATGTCTATGAGGTCTGCTTGGTGCAGAGCTGAGTTCAATTCCTGGATATCCTTTTTAACTTTCTGTCTTATTGATCTGTCTAATGTTGACAGTGGGGTGTTAAAGTCTCCCATTGTTATTGTGTGGGAGTCTAAGTGTCTTCGTATGTCTCTAAGGACTTGCTTTATGAATCTGGGTGCTCCTGTATTTGGTGCATATATATTTAGGATAGTTAGCTCTTCTTGTTGAATTGATCCCTTTACTATTATGTAATGGCCTTGTCTCTTTTGATCTTTGTTTGTTTAAAGTCTGTTTTATCAGAGACCAGGATTGCAACCCCTGCCTTTTTTTGTTTTCCATTTGCTTGGTAGATCTTCCTCCATCCCTTTATATTGAGCCTATGTGTGTCTCTGCATGTGAGATGGGTCTCCTGAATACAGCACACTGATGGGTCTTGACTCTTTATCCAATTTGCCAGTCTGTGTCTTTTCATTGGAGCATTTAGCCCATCTATATTTAAAGTTAATATTGTTATGTGTGAATTTGATCCTGTCTTTATGATGTTAGCTGGTTATTTTGCTCGTTAGTTGATGAAGTTTCTTCCTAGCCTCAATGTTCTTTACAATTTGGCATGTTTTTGCAGTGGCTGGTACCGGTTGTTCCTTTCCATATTTAGTGCTTCCTTCAGGAGCTCTTTTAGGGCAGGCCTGGTGGTGACAAAATCTCTCAGCATTTGCTTGTTTGTAAAGGATTTTATATCTCCTTCACTTATGAAACTTAGTTTGGCTGGATATGAAATTCTGGGTTGAAAATTCTTTTGTATAAGAATGTTGAATATTGGTCCCCACTCTCTTCTGGCTTGTAGAATTCCTCCCGAGAGATCAGTGATTAATCTGCTGGGCTTCCCTTTGTGGGTAACCCGACCTTTCTCTCTGGCTGCCCTTAACATTTTTTCCTTCATTTCAACTTTGGTGAATCTTACAATTATGTGTCTTGGAGTTGCTCTTCTCGAGGAGTATCTTTGTGGCATTCTCTGTATTTCCTGAATGTGAATGTTGGCCTGCCTTGCTAGATTGGGGAAATTCTCCTAGATAATATCCTGCAGAGTGCTTTCCAACTTGGTTCCATTCTCCCCGTCACTTTCAGGTACACCAATCAGACGTAGATTTGGTCTTTTCACATAGTCCCATATTTCTTGCAGGCTTTGTTCATTTCTTTTTATTCTTTTTTCTCTAAACTTCTCTTCTCGCTTCATTTCATTCATTTGATCTTCCATCACTGATACCCTTTCTTCCAGTTGATCGAATCGGCTACTGAGGCTTGTGCATTCATCACGTAGTTCTCGTGCCTTGGTTTTCAGCTCCATCAGGTCCTTTAAGGACTTCTCTGCATTGGTTTTGCTAGTTAGCCATTTGTCTAATTTTTTTTCAAGGTTTTTAACTTCTTTGCCATGGGTTCAAACTTCCTCCTTTAGCTCAGAGTAGTTTGATCTTCTGAAGCCTTCATCTCTCAACTCATCAAAGTCATTCTCCATCCAGCTTTGTTCTGTTGCTGGTGAGGAGCTGCGTTCCTTTGGAGCAGGCGAGGTGCTCTGATTTTTAGACTTTCCGGTTTTTATGCTTTGTTTTTTCCCCATCTTTGTGGTTTTATCTACCTTTGGTCTTTGATGATGGTGACGTACAGATGGATTTTTGGTGTGGATGTCCTTTCTGTTTGTTAGTTTTCCTTCTGACAGTCAGGACCCTCAGCTGCAGGTCTGTTGGAGTTTGCTGGAGGTCCACTCCAGACCCTGTTTGCCTGGGTATCAGCAGTGGAGGCTGCAGAACAGCGGATGTTGGTGAACAGCAGATGTTGCTGCCTGATCATTCCTCTGGAAGTTTTGTCTCAGAGGAGTACCCGGCCATGTGAGGTGTCAGTCTGCCCCTACTGGGGGGTGCCTCCCAATTAGGCAACTTGGGGGTCAGGGACCCACTTGAGGAGGCAATCTGTCCATTCTCAGATGTCCAGCTGTATGCTAGAAGAACCACTATTCTCTTGAAGGCTGTCAGACAGGGACATTTAAGTCTGCAGAGGATTCTGCTGCCTTTTGTTTGGCTGTGCCCTGTCCTCAGAGGTGGAGTCTACAGAGGCACACAGGCCTCCTTGAGCTGTGGTGGGCTCCACCCAGTTCGAGCTTCCTGGCCATTTTATTTACCTTCTCAAGCCTCGGCAATGGCAGGCGCCCCTCCCCCATCCTCGCTGCAGCCTTGCAGTTTGATCTCAGACTGCTGTGCTAGCAATGTGCGAGGCTCTGTGGGCATAGGACCTTCCGAGCCATGTGCAGTATATAATCTCCTGGTGTGCCGTTTGCTAAGACCATTGGAAAAGTGCAGTATTAGGGTGGGCGTGATCCAATTTTTCAGGTGCCGTCTGTCATTCCTTTCTTTGACTAGGAAAGGGAATTACCTGACCCCTTGCACTTCCAGGGTGAGGCAATGCCTCACCCTGCTTCGGCTCATGCTCAGTGCACTGTACCCACTGTCCTGCACCCACTTTCCAACACTCCCCAGTGAGATGAACCCAGTACCTCAGTTGGAAATGCAGAAATCACCGGTCTTCTGCATCACTCATGCTGGGAGCTGTAGCCTGGAGCTGTTCCTATTGGGCCATCTTCTATTTTTTATTCTTAAGCAAGTATAGATAGTTGAAAGTATGATATGTTTAAATATTGACAGAACTTGAGTATAAATACCATGATAATTGATAACATCTTTTATTTAAAAACATATGAATGAACTGTTACTTTGAGTTGGACATTTTATATCATTCATTTTGTCTTCATGAATTTGTATTCCCATTCCAATTTAGCAACATTAATTTGTCCTAATGTAATATGATTTTTTGCTCGAAGACCTTATATTGAATATCTTATCATACTTCTCTACAAATATTTATTTTAAAATTTGAGTCCCTGTTACCATAAAGCTCTATGTATCTTCTAGGTAAGTTTTTATTACAATTTTAATAGTACATAATTTATTTAAAACAGCAAAATATATTATAAATTCTAATAAATACAATTTTAGAAAGGAAAATGTATTTGAAATGCTTTTTAAATAGCATTTAAAATAGCATTAAAATAGCATTTAAAAATGCTATTTAAAAGTAAGAATGCTGTGGATTAATTATTAGAAGCAATTGTGAAAATATTACTTTATTTGTTAAACTGGAGATTTTTATGTATCAGACCACCACTAATGTGAGTTTTGAATCAGTCATATGCTTTTCGTTGAGTGTCATTGTTAAAGGGGGTGTAGGAAAGGAGAACCAGCAGAGCAAATAACATTTCAGCCTTATTCATTTTAAAATAGATTGCAAATAAAATTTTAAAATATGGTATCTGATTTCTTTAAAGCTATTAATAACTTAATAGCTCCTTTCATTAACCCGGGGCCTTTCAGGAATACAGATTAGAAAACCATTTTCTTAACACTTTGTTCATCCCTCAAAACATGAAAACTCTCCTGCTCTTTATTAATTCTGAATAGTCAATCATCTTTCTTGTCTGTTTGCATCAATTAGTCAAATTGTCTCTGTTATAATAGAGATGGACTAATATAATTCAAGAGAGGTTAGGCAGACCTAAGTAAATCTAACCAATGTAGAACCCAATAAAATCAGCTATGTAAGGAGTAATTCTGTGTTTCTAAACTCCGGCCATTCCCTAGAACTGAGAGGTTTGTTTGTTTGTTTAAAGACTGTGTCCCACTCTGTCATCCAGGCTGGAGTGCAGTGATGAAATCAGCACACTGCAGCTTCAACCTCCAGGACTCATGTGATACTCCCACCTCCGCTTCCTGGGACGATAGGCGTATGCCACCATTCCCAGCTACTTTTTATTATTATTATTATTATTTTGCAGAAGGAGGGTCTTTGTATATTGCTCAGGCTAGTCTCATACTCCTGTGCTCAAGCAATCCTCCCACTTTGGCCTCCCAAAGTGCCAAAATTACAGGTGTGAGCCACTGTGCCAGGCCGCAGAGGTTTTCTAGGGCCCTGAAATATGGAGAAGTAAAGAGCCACCATTATATATAACAAGAAAATCATATTTATGGAATAGCCCAGCATTTGGGTAGCCTGGCAAGGGAATCTATGACTCTCCAGCATTTAATCAGCATAGAGGGCTAAATAACTGGTTGGTATAGCATGAGGCCAAAGAGCAGCCTGAGGTGGAGAAATCTGAAAACATTGAAGAGGAGGCCTCTGCACTAACTTAATAATATGTTAAAGACGTGACTGAATTGAGAATCATTTATATCCATTAGAGAATATTCTAGGTAGTATTTTTATTTGTTTGCTTGTTTGTGCATCTTTTGGGTTTTTGTATAGCTCACGTAGAGAACATTTTGAATTCAAGTTCAGTCTACCTTTGCCAAAGAAGCAGGGATGAAAAGCAGAGCTTCTGTGTATTCAGAACTGTGTTCTGTAAGACCTTTGAATTACCCTCATTAAAGGTGCAGTGTGCTTTCTAGTGGCTATTGATTTATATTCAAAGATTTTTAGGTGACATTCAAAGGAATAAATGATTAACTAGACGAACTTTCATCTAAAAAAAGTATAAAACAGTAAACCTGAAATAGTAAATGCCATTTCCAACATCACACAGCTAATGGCAAAGCTGAGTTTAGAACCTGCTGTTTCAATTCACTGCTTTCTCCATCTATCTATCTTAATGCTAGAATCATTCTACAAGTGAGGTCCCCAGGGCAGGGGCATCCAAATCAGCTAGGAACTTGCTAGAAATTGAAATTTTCTGGTCCCACTCCAAGCTGAGTGGATCCAAAATTTTAGGTCTGGGGCTTGGCAATCTTGGTTTTAACAAACCTTCCAGTGATTCTGAGAAAGCTAACATGAGAACCACTGTTTTAGAGGCTACAGATCAAAGTTAAAAATAATTTGTAACAATGCTGTTTTACATGCCCTTGGCTTTGGTGCACTGAGGCAGTGTCTGTGTCCTGCCTTTGGAAGGCTACTGGGCACCATCCTGACACAGAATAGAAGTTGTACCCTATAGTGTTAAAATGTTGACCTGTGCATTTTTTAAGTAAGTCCATCTCTCCTTCATTTTGATTTTTTATATTTTTTGGTAGAAAAGGTTATAGACTTTGAATTTTAACCATGACTTTTTTGGTTATTAAAGGTCTACATGAAGAAGAAATGATGGGAGCAAACAATCAGGAGGCAGGGAAGCACTGCACCAGCTCCTAACACAAGAGTGCAACATGTTATCCACTAGATATGACACAACCAGATTGCCCCTACAGCCAATGCTTCAGGAAGAAACAGCCTTATACTCACAGGTAAGAAATATTTTGAAAGGCTATTTGAAAGGTAAAATCTGGTGATATATATTTTCAAATAGGTTATATTTATATTTTTAAAAAGTTAAATATACATTTGAGAGCAAGGACAGGTGTAATAATTGTTCAAAGGAAAAAAAGTTATGAAAGATATTGAAGTTCTACAAAGGGATTCTGATGTTAAATTAAATGTTTGATTTTTGTAATATGTGACATAAAGTGTGATTGATTGATTATGGAGGAGCTGATTTCATTATCAATATTCAAGGAATATGTGTATGCTATGGAGAGAACAGAATTAAATATTTAAGATATGGACAGTTGTTTACATAAAGTGTAGTAATCTCTGTTACTGTAACTATAATCAGATATGTAATCAAGCAGAAGACTTAAATTCTTGTTTTCAAATGCTTGTTTAATTTATATAATTATTCTTGTTGCTCAAAACATGCTGTTATAGCATCATTTCATAAAATAAGCATAAAATTAGTACACAATACAAGCAGACTAACAGTACATTAAAAAAGGATATTCTTGAGAATGTTAACATGACGTTCAAATGTTTTCTTTTAACCCAAAATACTTTAATGGTTAAATATGTTGTAACTGAATGAGTAAGTTACCTAAAAATATCCTTAAGAATTATTATATATATTTTCCTAATGAATGAACACATCCACACACTTTTCTCTTTCCTATTTATTTTTATTGCTCAATAAATTTAAGGACACATAAAGAAAAAATGAATACTGGCTCCTTAGACATCTTTCCCATATGCTTCCAATATACAATTTGGAAGGAAAAGGAGTGGTTGGTAGCTAAATTGCTGAATACATTTCCTTGCAATAAAAAGAAAAGTGCCTTTGTAGAAATGCTGTGGAATTTTCCTATTAAACATGGTGGAATAATTTCTTACCATCTGTAGCATTCATTTAAAAATATAAACAGTGGTGTATTTGCCATCTGTTTGAATGACTTTTTATGATACTTTTTGAATCTGTCATTCAATGACATCACCAATTTTATCCTCTAAGGATGATGGCTTAAACTATGATCAATGACATTTTTGGTAGCCAGACATACATGCTGTGGAAGCGAGTCAGCAAAGGGCTATAAAGATGGCCAGTAACAGCCATGATAGCTCTGTTAACACCAATAAAACAGTACAGAATAGCTATCTGAAAGCATTTAACATCTTGCTGAAGGTGAAGAGCAAAATATCTGTGGAATGAGTGCTGCGTATCAGCTTACATCAGGTAGCTATTAAGCAGGTAAATTACAATCCCAGCCCTTCCCACATCCTTGAAAACATTTTTTAAAATGATATTGCCCACAGCAATTTTTACCAGAATTTCTAACCAGCGTAATGTTCCAAAAAAACTAGTGAGTTTCTCTACATATTTGAGACTAATTAAAAGTTTACTGAATGAAGTCAGATATAGACATTTATCTTCAAGAGAATGTCAATGGGCCCATTAGTATTTCCTATACTGAGGAGGTATAAAACACACAGATGTTCACAGACTTAAATTTCCAAGGATAAGATAATAGTTAGTTCTCATGGAATTAAGACACCAATCAGTTCATGAGGTTTGGAATATTTACACAAGAGCAAAACAAAATCATTCCTTTATAACACATTTTTTTAAAACTTTTATTTTAGGTTCAGGGCTGCATGTGCAGGTTTGTTATATAGGTAAACTTGTATCAGGGGGATTTGTTATACAGATTATTTCATCACGCAGGTATTGAGCCTCATACCACTAGTTATTTTTTCTGGTTCACTCCCTCCTCCCACCCTCTGATCTCCAGTAGGCCCCAGTGTCTGTTGTTCTCCTCTGTGTGTTCATGTGTTGTCATCATTTAGCTCCCACATGTAAGTGAAAACGTGGTATTTGGTTTTCTGTTCCTATGTTAGTTTGCCAAGGATAATGGCTGCCAGCTCCATTCATGTCCCTGTAAAGGACATAATCTTGTTCCTTTTTATGGCTGCATAATATTCCATGGTGTATGTGTACCATATTTTCTTTATTCAGTCTGTCATTGACAGGCATTTAGGTTGATTCCATGTCTTTGCTATTATGAATAGTGTTGCAATGAACATATATGTGTATATGTCTTTATAACAGAATGATTTATATTCCTTTGGGTATATACTCAGTAATGGGATTGCTGGGTCAAATGGTAGTTCTGTTTTTCGGTCTCTGAGGAATTGCCACACTGCTTTCCACAATGGTTGAACTAATTATGCTCTTACTGAAAATGTGGAAGCATTCCTTTTTCTCTGCAACCTGGCCAGCATCTGTTATTTTTTGACTTTTTAATAGTAGCCATTCTGACTGGTGTGAGATGGTATCTCATTGTGGTTTTGATTTGCATTTCTCTAATAATGAGTGATGTTGAGCTTTTTTCATTTGTTGGCTGCATGTATGTATTCTTTTGAAAAGTATCTTTTCTTGTACTTTGCCCACTTTTTAGTGGGGTTTGGTTTCTCTTATGAATTTGTTTAAGTTCCTTATAGATGCTGGATATTTGACCATTGTCAGATGCATAGTATGGACACATTTTCTCTCATTCCATAGGTTGTCTGTTTACTCTGATGATAGTTTCTTTTGCTGTGCAGAAACTCTAGTTTAATTAGATCCCATTTGTCAGTTTTGCTTTTGTTGCAATTGCTTTTTGGCATCTTCATCATGCAATTCGTGCAATCTTTGCCCATTTATGTCCAGAATGGTATTGGCTAGCTTGTCTTCCAGGGTTTTATAGTTTTGGGTTTTACATTTAAGTCTTTATCTTGAGTTGATGTTTGTATATGATGCAAGGAAGGGGTCCAGTTTCAAGCTTCTGCATATGGCTAGCCAGTTATACCAGCACCATTTATTGAATAGGCAGTCCTTTCCTCATTGCTTGTTTTTGTCAACTTTGTTGAAGACCAGATGGTTAGACATGTGTATTCTTATTTCTGGGCTCTCTGTTCTGTTTCTTTGGTCTATATGTCTGTTTTTGTACCAGTACCATGTTGTTTTGTTTACTGTAGCCCTGTAGTAATTTGAAGATAGATAGATAGTATGATGCCTGCAGCTTTTTTTTTTTTTTTTTTTTTTTTTTTTTTTGCTTAGGACTCCCTTGGCTATTTGGGCTCTTTTTTGGTTCCATATAAATTTTAAAATTGTTTTTCTTAGTTTCGTGAAGAATGTCATTGGTAGTTCGATAGGAATCACATTGAATCTATAAATTGCTTTGGGCAGTATGGCTGTTTTAATGATATAGATTCTTCCTATCAATGAGCATGGAATGCGTTTCCATTGTTTGTGTTGTCTCTGATTTCTTTGAGCAGTTGTAACACATTTTAAAATAATAAATTTTGGGACATTTTCTCTATATATTACAAATATATGCATAATTACTGAGTAATGCCTTGCCACTTATTACCTTTACCCCGGAAAATAGTAGTCTGGCAAATAAGAAGGTCAGCAAAATTCAGAACAGACAGGGAGAATGTAAGATCATATTCTTAGTGAGCCTCACTGATGGCGAAGAGAACTACAGCCTCTCTGATCTTCAAGTTAATGTATATAAAGGTATTGTTTTTTATTCCAGGTTTAGTCATTAAATATTTTTATACAAGTATCTGTTGAAGATATACTTTAGAGATTCTAGAGTCAAGGATTGAGGTGTCCTAAAGCACTTAATTGGGCCTAATTAAAGAACAGCATACTAACAATATTTAATGAAGGTTGTATAACACTATAATAGAGAATGACTTTGATATTCAATCCATTACTGGTAGAAATTAGTTCAGGAATGATTCATACACAAACACAGACATGGAAAAAAAATATGAAGTTGGAAAAACACATACTGACTTTAACTAAAGTTATATATAGTGGCTGCATATTATTTATATTAATAAAATATATATTTAAATAGCCATTTATGTCTCTTATTATAATCAGTTTTATAGTAGTTCTAACTTCCCTAAACCCAAATAGACTGGTGTATTTTCTAGCAAGATATCACTGGTGTGAATTTGCCATTCACGAGAGAATATCACTGAGAAAGTTTAGCTCTTGTAATTGACAAATAAGTTTATTTGAATATAGTTTATTTGGGAGCAGACATATGGGAGGTTTGCAGGCAATGTCAATGTATTCTTAAAATTCCAGGGAAAAATATGCTATAATACTTATAAAGTATAATACTATATACCTTTGCTGTAGTAAAATAGCTTGATGTAAGATAAATATAAAGAAATTAATAATTTCTCAATACAACAGAAAGGAAGTAGAAATTATTTTTAAAATGTGTATCTATTCACAATCACAACAAAATATATAAAAATCTAGAAATGAGTATAAGAAGCAAAGGTGAAAACTTTACCAAGAGACAAAAATACTTGAACAAAAAGAGAGGTATATTATATATTTGGATGAGTGACAAAATATAACAGATTAAATATACTTTAAAGCTTCTTTGAGAAAAACAAAGGTGATAGTAAGACCATTTGGAAGGACACTTGGTATAATAGCTCAGATGTCATTGAATAGGATGAGGCATGAAAGGAATTTGATCTATTAGGTACTTAAACATACAATAATTAAAACACTGTAGCATTGATATAAAATGTGTAGTGTTGGTAAAAAGAATAAAATAATTTAGCCCCAAATGCACATACATATTTAATCTACCTGTATATGTGTATGTTCAAATATAAATGAATTTAATATTTAAATAAAAAATTACTCAACTGAGGATGCTGGAAAAATTGCTCTATATTTACAGAAGAAGTAATTAATTAATTACAAGAAATCACAAAAGGAATTCTTTTTTGGATATCTTAAAAAGCTATATATGAAAGATGAAACCATAAAAAGCCTAGAAGAAAGCTACAAGTAAGCAGTTAAATTATGACTAAGAATTTTCTAAGTATGCAAAAGAAATTATCTGAGAATGTTAAAATGTATTAAAATATGATACATTAAAATATAATATATTAAAAGCTAAATGAAAAACCAATGAGCATATTTGCAAGAAGTATGACAAAGTATTACTTTGCTTCATATAAACTGTTTTTAAATAATCAGGAAAATATATCAGTTAGCATGAAAAAATAATTCACACAGAGAAAAATAAAAAATTTAAAAAGTATAATTTTTTGGTAATTCAGGAAATAGTGATTAAAACATTAAAGAGAGAGGACTTTTTTCTTAATATCTCTTAAACATTTAAGAATTTTTTATATTGCAAAATACTAATTTCACTTGTAGCAATCTTCTTTAAAAAATAAGCTTATCTTCCAAAAATTATTACTTTATTTTTGTAAATAGAGAAAAATTCAAGATTTTTTAGACATATTAGGCTAGAAAAATGATATTAAAAGCCATGGTACAAACACAAAAAGTAATTCAGCTATTAAAAATTATAATTTTGGCCCTTCTTCTTTTTCTTCCTCTTCCTTTCCTTTCTGAACAATTTGGTCTCAAAATCATTTGATTTTGAGGGGACACTTGTAGATCCCTACATTGTATACTGGTGACCAAGTAGGATAGAAGGCACTTGTGCTTGATGTCAGTCAACCTGAGCAGGGTAGGGAGGGTGTTCCCACAAGGGACAGCCTGAAGTAGGAAACTCAAGCTACAGCAGAGTGAACAGGTGCCCATGCAGTGGACATCAGTATTCATGTCCAAGGTGTCACCTACCTGGAGACATGGGTGACACACTTCTGGTGTGGGTGGTCAGAGCCTAAATAGTATGAAGGATCTTCACGAAGGAGGAGCACCCTGGCACAGGGCTCTGTAGCTGAGCAGAGTAAGGTCATCATCTTCACAGGTGAAATAGGACTGTTTTTAAACACACATAGTGTATCTAAGAAAGAAAATGAAAGTGGCTTTCTCACTGAAGGAGAAGGCATTGACAAATTTGGAATGCGATGAAAATAGCATAAACCAGGTGGTATTGGATGATAATTGAAGATATTGGTATGGACTCAGTTTTCAACATGTAGGTATAGGCAAATGTAGAAATATTTATATCTGGGAAAAAAGGGAAAGTTGGGGGAGAGAGATAGTTCCATGCATTTATGCAGAACATTCTGGTTAGTAGGAAGTATATAAGGAAATTAGGAGGTGAGAGGATCAGCAATTTATTTTTTAAAAACACAAATATTTAAAAATATTATTTAATATACTGAAAATTCTTATAATCATCATTGTTTAAAAAATTTAAAAATGTAATTTGGAATATTATTTAATAGCCTAGATAAAATATTATTCACACATATATACACTCATATATGTGATGTGAGATTAGAAGTTAAAATGATGTAAGCAGTTTCCCATGTAAATGGTCAAAGCTTCAGTTCTATAAACTTAGAAAAATGATGGAATATTAACCACATGCAATGTTAATAAAACTGTTAGTTTATGAGGATGCTTCACATTTCCCTTCAGTTGCGTGGCAATTATAAATTATTCTACTGATCAAATATTTGTGAGAGCTGTAGTTTGACGTTTTCACAGTTTGGGTTGATGGATTTATCCACGACTAAAAATAAAGACTTTTTAAATATATATATACACCAAGAAATTAACTAGTAGCATAATAGAGATCAGGTTAACTGCACAAACTTTGGGGTCACTTAGTTTGAAGGTCCAGTCCCCCCAATTAAAAGCTATGTGATAAGTTTGAAGAAGTAATATAACTTCTCATAAGGGCTTAATAAAGCCTGTGTTATTGGCTTATCGAAAGAATTAAATATGGCAATATATGGTGGCTGTCATATGATAAGTATCTAAGAAAATGTAGTCATAAATTATTATTATCTCTATATCACTAAGGGAAGGCTAACTGCTGAACCAAACAACCCCAACATTTCAGAGGTTTAATGAGAAAAACAAATGTTTCTCACTTATTTTACAGTCTCATGCAAGTCAGAAAGGAGGTGTTGCTCTGTTCAGCCATTCAGCAACCCAGACTCTATTCATTATATGCCTTTGTCATTTTCTAAGGTCTTGATGTCCCCTATGGGATTCTTTGCATCTCTCTGTCATACCAATAAAAAACAGCATGTGAAAGGCATACCCATTCTGAATCACTTTGGTGAGTGTTGGCATGCATTATTTCAGCCCATCATGTATTGATGAGAACAAACCACACTTTTACAAAGGGTCTAGGAAATGTAGTCTAAAGATAAGCCCAGGATGAAAAGAAAGAATTAAATATCTTCAAGTACCTGTGGTCTTTGTTACAATCTTCTGCCATTCTGGTCTGATTATATGAATTATCAGTTACCTGATTTATATTATTATTTATATGTATAAAGATATTAAAATATTCCTATGTAAGAGTGAAAGGTTCCACATAAATTTTGAGAGAATAAATTGCTTCCCAGAAGGCCCAAATGGGTTGGGAAACAACAGTGTCAAATAACTTGAAATCAATTAATTCAACTTTCTTGGCTCTGAATAATCCAACCCTTTGTAAACATGATTTAAAATCCAGGCCAGCAGTGTCACTGACATGACACACAGATACACTCATATATCTTTTGTTCCACAACTGTTAGGCTTGTAGGACTCCTTTTTCTTTGTTGTTTGTTTTGTTTTCTTTAGAGTCTCGCTCTGTCGCCCAGGCTGAAGTGCAGGGGCGCAATCTTGGCTCACTGCAAGCTCCGCCTTCCAGGTTCAAGCCATTATCCTGCTTCAGCCTCCTGAGTAGCTGGGACTACAGGCGCCCACCACCACGCCCGGCTAATTTTTTTGTATTTTTAGTAGAGACGGGGTTTCACCATGTTAGCCAGGGTGGTCTCGATCTCCTGACCTCATGATCCGCCCACCTCAGCCTCCCAAAGTGCTGGGATTAGCAGGATTCTTAAACTATAATTTTAAGGTAACTCTGTCCCCCTTTGCCTCTTTAAAATTAATTCAGTGGTCAATATGATATCTGTGATTTTCCTTAATAAATTCAAACGTGGCACTATATACAGAAGAAACTAGCTGGTCATGAGTTGATGACTGTTATGATTGTTGATACATGCTTATAAGTTCATTATACTATGATCTCTGCTTTTGCACTTTTGAAATTTACAATGAAAAAATTTTTTAAAGAAATTCAGTGACCAAAATTATTTCTTGCACGTACATAAATATTAAGTCAGTCCATTGACTTACAACTCTTCGTAAGTAATATAAATCATATGGTCACTTTAAGTCAGAAATTAATGTATTTTCTTAATTCAGAAATTATAATTGGTAGACCCATATAATGATAAAACTCTTAAATAATCTACCCTCCGCATTTAAGAGATTTTTCCAGCAAGCAGTCAGCAGATTCAGTAGGATTGTATTGTGGTTCATTTTCCTTTTCCTACTCATATATCCATTTGCAAAGGAAACGGATTCTGATCTCCCTCAGATTGGACTTTTTAGGGATGGAGGAGAGTAAGAGGGCACAGGAGAATTCTTACTTAACTCAGTGTGTGTTTAGACAGCTTTGCAGTCTATAGGCACTGCAGATGTTTAAAGCCTACTTGTTTTTAGGGCACTTTTATGGGTTTTACAGAGGTCCCACTGAGAATTTCTTCTGCACTGCCCATAAGGCAGGCCAGAACACTTTCCTGTCACTTCCACTACTTCCCTCATCTTGTTTTGTGCTGGTCTACTCCACTCTACATAATCCCTTTCAGATTAAAATGCTGCCAACCCTTGCTCTGTGGTAGCCCATCACTCATCCTGGGAAATGCTCAGGTATCCGTTGATCCAATGAACTCTGGAAGCGCATGCACCTCTTGTTCAGCTCATCTACCAATTGTCGGATAACTCATGTGTACCATTATATTATTTAGTTGGAAGCCAGACAGCAATCCACCATTCAACATAGTAAAGCACATATTAAACTCTCTGAACACATATTAAACTCTCACTATATACAGGTGAAGCTAGCTGCTCATGAGTTGATGACTGTTATGATTGTTGATACATGCTTAGAAGTTCATTATACTATGATCTCTGTTTTTGCACAGTTTTGTTGATGGCCTTCTCACCAGGCTTAGACGACTTCTACTCTTATTCTGCAGGTATCAGAGTATGGCTGTGTTAAAAAATTATCTTTATAACACACAGTTCTTAATGTTAACACCATGAATGATGACTTCAGGGTTGTAAAATCTAGCTTTGATTATTTTCAAACTTTCCGTCATGACATGGCACTGAACCGGTATCTGGTCTCTTTCAATTTATTGTTGTGTTAAAAATTACCCCAGGAGCTGAGTGACATGTTGAAACAATATCAGTGCTTGGTTTGATGGTCTTTAAAGATAATGATGAATGGAAATACAACAAATAATGAAGATAGGCAAATATCATGATTAAGAAAAAAAAAGCTTTCTGGAAACTAGAGCCAAATGGTAAATTTCATGTTGATTTCTAGAATTCCTAGACTAAATTAGGAAACATTTGGTTATTTTTCAGGCAATGAAATATTGTGGCCTAGGAGCAAAGTGATTTATTATTAACAAATACAGATGTGTTCAAAAGTATTGCTCTAAATATAGATATTGCCAATAATAGCAGTTATGTTTATCATGAGATTAGTAAGAAATTTAACAATTTATTTGGTATTCCCAATTTTTAGATTAGGCTTAATATATGGGCTGAGAGATAGAGGTATTAGATATCTAGTTGAATATTATTATGAAAACAAGTTCATTATTAATTATGCCATTTTTGAAGAAAGTCTCTCATAGAATAATACTCTTTCTTACTCAATGTTTTAATTGATGATTTAGGTAAAAATATGTCAAATATATAGGTAACACATTAATGTACTTTTACTTTTGTGTAGTATGTAACTTGCTTGATAACTACTTGTTAAACTTCATTTTTTCATCTTCTGTTGTTTTGTCCTAGAGCTTTGAAACTTACAACTTAAGATAATACATCACCTTAAACAACAATGGTTGAATGATTCATTCCACACACGTTATTATATGAATAATCTATATTAGTACACAAATGTATTTCTCAGGCATTCTGAAAAGTCAAAGTTGTGGCTCAATTACACAGTAACAGTTTTGGATATCTGGGGATAGAGCAATTAAGGTTAATAAAAATGAGACCTTGAAAATGAGCCAAGGCATTTTAATGAAATGTGTTTCTTTTGGAATTTGAAGCACATGGTATATTGAAATGCCATATGATGGATTCTGAAAAGGATATGTCAACAGTAATGGATGATACCTCTCCCTGTTGGTCTGTAAGGTGATTTTTTTCAAAGGGAATCTTATTATAATCAGTTGAAGACCATATGGTATGTAGATTATAATAGCTAGTTTATCTTTGCCTCTCTACTGTGAGCAAGACTACGCACTTTCTCTGACTCTTTTCCAAATGGAAGTTCAGACCAACCTTCAGCATTTTTGAAAATTTAAATAAAGGAACTTTATAATGAGTAGAATTTAAGTGCATAAAAAGACCCATATTTATTTCCTTTTATCTTATCAACTTTGTTTCACCAGTCCATCTATATCTATTTTACAACATTTAAGAAAATAAAAAAGGAATAGACAGTAAAAAAGAAGCAAGAGAAAAAGAAAGGTAATAGAAAAATAATTTTAAAAGAGTGAATAAGAAAAGAAAAAAACATGAAAAGTGCTCAACTTATTGATAAAAATTATTAGAAATAGAAAAGGAGGCCGTTCCTGTGGGAGTGAGGTGGTATCCATGGCATTGTGGTTTTGATTTGCATTTCTCTGATCATTAGTGATGCTGAGAACTTTTTCATGTGCTTATTGGCAAAATAGATGTTGGCATGGATGCAGTGAAAGGCAACACTTTTACACTGCTGGTGGGAATGTAAACTAGTACAACCATTATGGAAAACAGTGTGGAGGTTCCTTGAAAAACTAAAAGTAGAGCTACCATTTGATCCAACAATCCCACTATAGGGTATCTACCCAGAGGAAAAGAAGTCATTATATGAAAAAGATACTTGCACACGCATGTTTATAGCAGCACAGTTTACAGTTGCAAAAATGTGGAACCAACCCAAATGCCCATCAGTCAACGAGTGGATAAAGAAATTGTGATACATAGATATAGATATCTATATATAGATACAGATATATAGATATATATATCACAATTCAATGGTGTGTATATATATATGCCAATTCAATGGTGTGTGTGTGTATATATATATATATATATATATATATATATATATATATATACCAATTCAATATACCATTGAATTGAATATATACCATTGAATACTACTCAGCTATAAAAAAGGAATGAATTGATTGCATTTGCAGCAACCTGGATAGGATTAGAGACTATTATTCCAAGTGAAGTAACTCAGGAATGGAAAACCAAACATCATACATTCTCATTTATAAGTGGGAGCTAAACTATAAGGATGCAAAGGCATAAGAAGAATACAATGGACTTTAGGGACTCGGGGGGAAACGAATGGGAAGGGGGTAAAGGATAGAGGACTACAAATTGGGTATTGGGTTCAGTGTATACTGCTTGGGTGATGGGTGCACCAACAATCTCATAAATCACCACTAAAGAACTTACACACGTAAGCAAATACCACCTGCTCCACCAAAAGCTATGGAAGTAGAAAAAAATTTTAAAAAGAAATATGAAAGGAGGAAAAACAAACAAAATAGAAATACGTCTTTGCTCTCCCTTTCTCCTCACATCATTGTCAACGCATACACATTGCTTCTAGATGAACAACACTCACTTTGTCAGATTACACAGCAATTTATGTTGTTCTTTTAAAAAGTGGTAATTGTACTTTTTAAGGCAGTATACTATATATTCAGTTAGGTTCTAATCTAAAATGCATTGTCCAAAAACACCTCACATAGCAAATGTTTTCTAAATGGAAGCTTATTATACAGTGAGATCACGGTCCAATTAACGTTGCAAAGTGATATCATTTTAATCAACATTTTCTATTTGTCTATTAAAAAGATAAGGATGTGAATGTGTGGGTGTATGTGTATAAATATGTGTGTATGGTTGACGTCAACTTCATTGCATTGCTTAAGCAGGGAAAAAAGGCTGAAATCATAAAGATTTGAAAAGTACTCTGGAAAAAATGAAATAATTAGATAATTGGATAAACGCTAACATCCCTAATACAGAGGAAAATTATATAGTGCTATAGTAAAGGTCAATATTGGGAGAAAGGGTCAGCAGAAGGAGTCATGAGGCCAAACAAGTTCTAAATGTATATGTAGACTGACCAAAATTAAGTTTCTAATTACTTATGCTTAATAATGGGACATATTATAGAATCTGTATTGGTATCTGGGTAAATTAAATAATATTTAAGTACCTTTACCAGACAGACAAATGTAGTTTTGAATTTCTGTCTTTGTGGATTCTAAAGGTTCAAAAAATCTTTCTCTAAGTGTGGAGAACAATAGGAGAAAGTGAAGAATCCCAGTAAGATGATGTGAGACTGATACCGTGACTGAGAAGTTCAAGGATTTTATAACAAGATTGTTAGGAAATGTAAATCTATTCTACGATTGGAGCACAAGTTCTGATTTTCAAGATGAAACTAAATGAAATAATTTTAGTGGTGTAGCTCAGATGAATCAAATGACTTGGCAGGAAGCAAGAGTGTTAATAAATGGACTTTAAATTTCCCAGTCCTTAAATCCCCTGGAATAAAAGAAAAGAGAGACAGCAAGAGCCTGAGTAAGACCATTAAAATTCATTTCTACATTTAATTTGGTGATGAATTTGGAGGGAAAAATCTATTACTCTGTGTTCTTTAAGTTGAGTTATAATTTAATGTAACCTGTTCAATAACTTTTAGGTTCTTGACTTTCAAACTTTTAAACTTTTTAGACCACATCTAAAATACTACATTTTGCGAAATCCGATCTATATGCACTCACACACATACTACTGATAAAAGCTTTCCTGAAATACCGCTTGCTGTGATAAAGAGTGAGCTTCTGCTTTTGATGTTTGACTGCTTACAGATTTCATATCCCACCATTCCCCGCTTTGTCTCTTACCTCACCATCTAGGAAAACTAGTAAGAAAGCTGACTCTTTGGGGCTAAGATGGGTGTAGGATTTCAAATCGCCCAAGGCTCAGATGACACGTGGGAATATTCATCATGGCTCTACTCCCTGACCACTATAAAAGCCTCATCCATTCTTCTTTCATGACTCTCTCAAGTCATGAAACCTTGACTTGAGAAGTCATTTGAACCTGCCTGGGAGCTTTCTTACTTTCCTCAGAAATCCTTTGATGTGGATAATAAATCTTTTACACTTTCTTGGTGCATATATGCCATCATTAGCGTCCATAAAGGACCAAAATTTTTGAGCCATTTCATCTTTTTAAGGTGAATGTTACATTTTCCTGTGTGTGATGAATTTCATATTTTCTATTCCACTTCATTATATTTCATTTAAAATAATACCAATCATTATAAACTGATTTTAAAGCCCATTAATTAATTGTATATGTCAACTGAAAATTCCAGTTCAAAATAAGAAAAGCATGTTAAAAATTCTGACCCTTGGTAAATGCATTGTTGTAATTTTTGTGTGTCTTTTTTACCCTCTCCACTTATGAAAATGCCTCTCTCTTCTCTTATAGGACACCATTTTCTTCTGGCTCCTCACCTACTTTCACATTCTACTTTTTAAAGTTATAATTCCCCCAGACTTTTGCCTTTTAACATTTCTGAAACTCTTCCTGAGTATTCTGATCTACATTATTGACTGAATTCAGCCTTGGTGTTTGTGTTCCAGAATTAAACTTCTAATTAAGACCTTTCTCCTAAGACCAAACCTGAATATTCGGCTTACTGCAAAATATATCCATGTAGCTGTCCTCATAAATACTTGAAAAGGTTAAACTTATTTTCTCACCCTTCAACCCACTCTTTTCCCAAACAATCTCTCTCTGGTAACAAATGACTTTATTGTGTTCTCAGGTTTTACTGATTTTTAAAATATTTCTTTTAAAAACTTTGTTTTAAAACAGTTTTAGATTTACGCAAACATTGTAAACATAATGAGTTCCCATTTATTGCACAGCCAGGTTCCTGCAGTATCTTACATTTGTATGCTACATTGTATAGTAGATTTATTACAGTTAATGAACCAATATTGATCTATTATCATTAACTAAAGTGTATACTTTATTGTCATTTCTCAAGTTTTTACCTAATGTTCTTTCTGTATTTCATGATACCATACAGGGACTGCATTACATTGAGTAGGAGTGTCTTCTTAGATTTCTCTTGGCTGTGATAGTTTCTCAGGCTTTCCTTGTTTAGATGACCCTGAAAATATTGAGATATTTTATAGAATGTCACTAATTGAAATTTATCTGGTATTTTGTTCATGATTAGACTTGGAGTTACAGGCTTCAGAGAGGTGAGTGTCACTTTTCATCACATCATATCAAATGTACATATTATCAAAATAATAACAATGATTTGTTATTGCTGATAACCCTAATCACCTGGCTAAAGTAGTATTTCTCCTGTTTATTCACTGTAAAACTACTCTTTTCCTCCATTTTCTTTTGGAAGGAAGTGCAATGCACACTTCAACAAGATAACTAATTTTCCACATCCTTGAGCATGGAGTAGCTACATAAATTATTTTAAATTATTCTGCAGAGAAAATAGGCCTATTGTTACCCATTTGTATATTGAGTCTCCTTGTATCAGTATGGACTCATAGATATGTATTTTATACTCCAGATTTTAATCAAATTATGCGTTATTTTGTTGCTCAAATTGTTGCAACTTTGTTCATTTAGAGATCTTTCAGTTAGCTCCTGTGGGGTTTTTTTTTACATTAATCAGTTGCTTGTATTAATGTATTCCTAGGCTATCTATTCTATACCTATGATCTATATAAGTTTATTCTTTCAACAAAATCTCAATCTTAATTACTATAGCTTTATAGTAAGTCTTGAAATTGGGTAATGTGAGTATAGCAACTTTGTTTTTTTATCTTCAATATTATGTTTACTGTTTTATGTCTTTTAACTTTCTGTAGAAACTTTAGAGTCAGTTTGTCAATATCTACAAATAGCTTGCTATTTTGATTGAGAACATGATGATCTATAAATCAAGATGAAAAGAATTGAAATCTTCACAGTAATTAGTCTTCGGATTCATAAATGCAAAATTTCTCTCCATTTATTTAAATCTTCTTTGATCAATTCATCAGAAGACTGTAGATTTCTGCATATAGATCCAGTATATACTTAATTAGATTCATGAGTATTTTATTTTTTGGTGTAATTGTACATGGTACTATGTTTTTAATTTCAAATTTCAATTGTTCATTGCTGGTTTAAAGGAAAGCAATTAACTTTTGCTATTAACTTTGGATCCTATTTGACTAGTTCAGGAGATTTGCTGTCAATTCTTGGGTATTTGCTATAGAGACAACAATGTCATGTGAGAATACTGTTTTTCCAGAGTGGTTGTACTAGTTTCCATTCCCACCAGCAGTGTAAAAGTGTTCCCTTATGGTTTTAGGTCAAACGTTTAAGTCTTTAATCCATCTTGAATTGACTTTTGTATAAGGTGTAAGGAAGGGATCCAGTTTCAGCTTTCTACATATGGCTAGCCAGTTTTCCCAGCACCATTTATTAAATAGGGAATCCTTTCCCCATTGCTTGTTTTTCTCAGGTTTGTCAAAGATCAGATAGTTGTAGATATGTGGCATTATTTCTGAGGGCTCTGTTCTGTTCCATTGATCTATATCTCTGTTTTGGTACCAGTACCATGCTGTTTTGGTTACTGTAGCCTTGTAGTATAGTTTGAAGTCAGGTAGTGTGATGCCTCCAGCTTTGTTCTTTTGGCTTAGGATTGACTTGGCGATGCGGGCTCTTTTTTGGTTCCATATGAACTTTAAAGTAGTTTTTTCCAGTTCTGTGAAGAAAGGCATTGGTAGCTTGATGGGGATGGCATTGAATCTGTAAATTACCTTGGGTAGTATGGCCATTTTCATGATATTGGTTCTTCCTACCCATGAGCATGGAATGTTCTTCCATTTGTTTGTATCCTCTTTTATTTCCTTGAGCAGTGGTTTGTAGTTCTCCTTGAAGAGGTCCTTCACATCCCTTGTAAGAAAACCTAGGCATTACCATTCAGGATATAGGCACGGGCAAGGACTTCATGTGTAAAACACCAAAAGCAATGGCAACAGAAGACAAAATTGACAAATGGGATCTAATTAAACTAAAGAGCTTCTGCACAGCAAAAGAAACTACCATCAGAGTGAACAGGCAACCCACAAAATGGGAGAAAATTTTTGCAAACTACTCATCTGAGTGAACAGGCAACCCACAAAATGGGAGAAAATTTTTGCAACCTACTCATCTGACAAAGGGCTAATATCCAGAATCTACAATGAACTCAAACAAATTTACAAGAAAAAAACAAACAACCCCATCAAAAAGTGGGCGAAGGACATGAACAGACACTTCTCAAAAGAAGACATTTATGCAGCCAAAAAACACATGAAAAAATGCGCACCATCACTGGCCATCAGAGAAATGCAAATCAAAACTACAATGAGATACCATCTCACGCCAGTTAGAATGGCAATCAGTGAAAAGCCAGGAAACAACAGGTGCTGGAGAGGATGTGGAGAAATAGCAACACTTTTACACTGTTGGTGGGACTGTAAACTAGTTCAACCACTGTGGAAGTCAGTGTGGCGATTCCTCGGGGATCTAGAACTAGAAATACCATTTGACCCAGCCATCCCATTACTGGTTATATACCCAAAGGACTATAAATCATGCTGCTATAAAGATACATGGACACGTATGTTTATTGCAGCAGCATTATTCACAATAGCAAAGACTTGGAACCAACCCAAATGTCCAACAATGATAGACGGGATTAAGAAAATGTGGCACATATACACCATGGAATACTATGCAGCCATAAAAAAGATGAGTTCATGTCCTTTGTAGGGACATGGATGAAATTGGAAATCATCATTCTCAGTAAACTATCGCAAGAACAAAAAACCAAACACCGCATATTCTCACTCATAGGTGGGAATTGAACAATGAGAACACATGGACACAGGAAGGGGAACATCACACTCTGGGGACTGTTGTGGGTTGGGAGGAGTGGGGGAGGGATAGCACTGGGAGATATACCTAATGCTAGATGACGAGTTAGTGGGTGTAGCGCACCAGCATGGCACATGTATACATATGTAACTAACCTGCACATTGTGCACATGTACCCTAAAACTTATTGGGAGATATACCTAATGCTAGATGATGAGTTAGTGGGTGCAGCGCACCAGCATGGCACATGTATACATATGTAACTAACCTGCACATTGTGCACATGTACCCTTAAACTTAAAGTATAATAAAAAAAAATATTTTCACAGCATATCATAGACAAAAATTACATTAAAAAAAGTGTTCCCTTTTCTCCACATCTATGCATATATATATATATAGATATAGATATGTGTGTGTGTGTGTGTATATATATATCTTTTGTTTAATTTTTGTTTAATTTTCTTGATTCTTGATTCTTGTTACAGATCCTAGTGGGAAGGTGCCCAGTTACTCGCCATTAAGCATATGACAGTAATATAACTACTCCAGCTTTTTTGTGATTAGCATTAGTATGGTGTATTTTACTCTGTCACTTTACTTTTTTTTACTTCAATAGTTTTGGAGGTACAGGTGGCTTTTGGTTACTTGGATAAATTCTTTAGGTGTGATTTCTGAGATTTTGGTGTAACTGTCACCCAAGCAGTGTACACTGAACCCACTGTGTAGTCTTTTAACCTTCACCCCCTCCCAGCCTTCCCCCCAAGTCCCTAAAGTTTATTATATCATTCTTGTGCCTTTGCATTATCATAGCTTAGCTCCCATTTATAAGTGAGAACCTGTGATATTTGGTTTTCCATTCCATTTCACTTAGAATAATGGCCTCCAGCTCCATACAAGTTGCTACAAAGGCCATTATTTTATTCCATTTTATGGCTGAGAAGTATTTCATAGTGTATATATAGCACATTTTCTTTATCGATTTGTTGGTTGATGGGCATTTAAGTTTGTTCCATAGTTTTACAATTGTGAACTGTGCTACTATAAACATGCGTGTGCATGTGTCTTTTTCATATAATGACTTTTTTTTCCTTTAGGTAGATGCCCCACAGTGGAACTGCTGGATCAAATGGTAGTTCACTTTTAGTTTTTTAAGGAATCTTCATACTGTTTTCCACAGTGGTTGTACTAGTTTATATTCCCACCAGCAGTGTAGAAGTTTTCCTTTTTCACCACATCCATGCCAACATATATTATTTTTTAACATTTTAATTATGGCCATTCTCACATGGTATCTCACTGTGGCTTTAATATGCATTTCCTGATAAATAGTGATGGTGAGCATTTTCTCATATGTTTGTTGGCTGTTTGTATATCTTCTGATTATGAGACAGACGTCCTGCCTGCTGTGCTATGGAGGCACAGCTTGTGTGTACATTTTTTGAGAATTTTGTATTTATGTCCTTTGCCCATTTTTTGATGAGAATGTTTGTTTTTTTCTTGCTGATTTGTTTGAGTTACTTTTAGATTCTGGATATTAGTTCTTTGTCGGATGCATAGTTTGAGAATATTTTTTCCCACTCTGTGGGTTGTCTGTTCACTCCGCTGATTATTTCTTTTGCTGTGCAGAAGCTTTTTAGTTTAATTAGGTCCCTGTATTAGTCACGGTTCTCTAGAGGGACAGAACTAATAGGATATATGAATATATGAAAGGGAGGTTATACACAATCACAAGGTGAAGTCCCATAATAGGCCATCTGCAAATTGAGGAGCAAGGAAGCCAGTGGTGGACCAGTCCAAGCCCCAAAACCTCAAAAGTAGGGAAGCTGATAGTGCAGTCATCAGTCTGTGGCTAAAGGCCTAAGAGTCCCTTGCAAACCCCTAGTGTAAGTTCAAGAGTCCAAAAACTGAAGAACTTGGAGTCTGATGTTTGAGGGCAGGAAGCATGCTTCACGGAATAAAGATGAAGGCCAGAAGACTCAGCAAGTCTGCTCTTCCATCTTCTCCTCCCTGCTTTATTTTAGCCACACTGGCAGCTGATTAGATGGTGATAACCCAGATTGAGGATGGGTCTGCCTCTCCCAGTCCACTGACTCAAATGTTAATCTCCTTTGGCAACACCCTCACAGACACGCCCTGGAACAGTGCTTTGTATCCTTAAATCCAATCAAGTTGGCACTTCGTATTAACCATCACAGTCCCATTTATTTATTTTTTGTTTTGTGGCATTTGCCTTAGGGTTCTTAGTCATGAATTATTTGCTTAAACCAATGTTCAGAAGAGTTTTCAGATGCTATCTTCTAGAATTTTTATGGGTTTCAGTGTTAGATTTATGTCTTTGATCCATCTGGAGTAGATTTTTGTATAAGGTAAGAGATGATTCAGTTCCATTCTTCAACATATGGCTTGCTAGTTATTCCAGCACCATTAATTGAATATAGCCTTTCCCAACTTTATATTTTTGTATGCTTTATTGAAGATAAATATTTGGCTTTATTTCTGGGATCTCTATTCTCATCCACTGATTGGTGTGCCCACTTTTATACACGCTGTTTTGGTAACTGTAGCCTTGTAGTGTAATATGAATTTGGTGATGTGATGTCTCCAGATTTGTTCTTTTTGCTTAGTATTGCTTTGGCTATTCAATACTTTTTTGGCTCCATAGGAATTTTAGAATGCTTTTTCTAGTTCTGTGAAAAATGATGATGGTGTTTTGATGTGAATTGCATTGAATCTGTAGATTGCTTTTGGCAGTATGGTCATTTTCACAATATTGATTCTACCCATCCACAAGCATGAGATGTGTTTCCATTTGTTTGTGTCATCTATGATTTCCTTCAGCAGTGTTTTGCAGTTTTCCTTGTAGAAATCTTTCACCTCCTTGGTTAAGTATATTCCTAAGGGTTTTTTGTTTGTTTGTTTTACAGCTGTTCTAAAAGGGATTGAGTTCTTGATTTGAATCGCAGTTTGGTTGTTGGTAGTGTATAGTAGTGCTACTGATTTGTGTCCATTGACTTTGTATCCTGAGACTACTGGATTCATTTATCATGTCTAGGACCTATTTGGGTTTTCTAGCTGTATGATCATATGATCAGCGAACAGTGACAATTTGACTTCCTCTTTTCCAATTTGGATTCCATTTATTTCTTTTTCTCTTGTCTAATTGCTCTGGCTAAGACCATGATATGGTTTTGCTGTGTCCCTGCCCAAATTTCATCTTGAATTATAGCTTCCATAATTTCCACATGTTATGGGAGGGACCTGGTGGTAGGTAATTGAACCATGGTGGCGGGTCTTTCCCATGCTGTTCTCCTGATAGGGAATAAGTCTCACAAGATCTGATGGTTTTATAAAGGGGAGTTCCCCTACACAATCTCTCTTGCCTGCCATCATGTAAGACATGACTTTGCTCCTCATTTGCTTTCTGCCATGAGTATGAGGCCTCCCCAGCCAGGTGGAATTGTGAGTCCATTAAACCTCCTTCCTTTATAAATTACCCAGTATCAAGTATGTCTTTATTAGCAGCATGAGAACAGACTAATACAGACTGCCAGTACTATGTTGGATAGAAGTGGGTAAAGGGGAATCCTTGTTACTTTTAAACTATCTGAGTTTTTTTTAAGTTGGCTTCTGATAAATAAGAAATAGTGGGTCTGTTTCTATACCTACTCTGACAACCTACTTCTTTCAATTGATGTATTTAGACCAGTCACATTTGAAGTGCTTATTAATATAGTTGAATTAATAACAATGTATTTTCTATTTGTTGCATTTTTAATTTTTTTCTGTCTTCTCTGGTTTTAATTTAGTATTTTATATAATTCAATGTAATATAGGATTTAAATATTTTTTTTAAAATTTTGTTTAGTGCTTCTGTTGGAGCTTTCAAAATGCAGTTTTAACTAATGTGTCTAGCTTCAAATTATATATTATGCTGCTTCACATGTAGTACAGTACCTTCTGAAGAAGTTTTCTCAATTTCTTCCTCCTATTATGACATTCCTGTTAATAATGTTCATACTGTATTGGTGCTTAATGTATTGGGTGCTTACCACTTAAACACCAACATATTAGTAACAGTATTATTAATATTTCAGTTTTCTTTTAGATAAATAAAAAATAAGGATAATAATTTCGACTTCCTTTTTCCTTCTCTGACATTCTTGCTTTTTAAATGTAGATCAATGTTTCTGAGGTATATCACTTTCATTCTCCCTGAAAAAATTATTTTAATATTTCTTGTTGGACGGGTCTGCTAGCAAATAATTTTTAGTTTTTCTTTGAGAAGATATTTATTTCTCCTTCATTTCTAAAGGATAAATTTGCTGGATATAAAACTCTAGGTGTTTTTGTTTGTTGTTTGTTTTGGTTTGGTTTTTGGTTCTCTCAACTTAAATAATTTAGTCTAATTTCTTTTTGTCTGCCTGAATTCTGATAAGTCTACTGTAATTTTTACTCTTGAATCTTACAGGTAAGCAACTACTTCTTTTACCTCTTGCTATATTTTTTTAAAGATTTTCTTTTTGTCTTCTTCTATTTTCTGTAGTTTGATTATAATATAACTAGTTGTATTTTTTTGGTAATTATCCTCTTTGGTGTTCTCTGAGCCTCCTGAATTTGTGGCTTCATGCCTGTCATTAAATTCAGCAAATTCTTAGTAAATATTGCTTTGAATATTTATTCTACTCCATTTCATGTTTATTCTCCTTCTGGTATTCCCATTACATGTGTGTTACAACTTTTGATATTGGCCCTGTTTATTGATGTTCTGTTTTTATTTTTCTTTGAATCTTATTACATGTCAGTTGGGGCAGTTTATAATGATCTCTCCTCAGGCTCACTGATTCTTTCCTTCTCTATGTCCAACTAATGAGCTCATCAGGGGCATTCTTTACTTCTGTTACAGTGTTTTCGATTTTTAGCATTTTCTTTTGATTCTTATAGTTCCCGTCACTGCTTACACACACTTGTTTTTGCATGTTGCCTTTTTTCACTGAAGTCCTAAACATATTAATCATAGTTAGTTATTAAACCCAATGTCTGATAATCCTAACATCTATGTCATATATCAGTCTGGTTCTTGTCCTTATTTGATCTCTTCAGTCTGTGGTTTTTCTTGCCTTTAACATGCCTTGTAAACTTTTTGTTGAATATCATGTAATAAGATTTGAGGTAAACAGGCTTTTAGTGTGAGATTTTATGTTGATCTGGCTAGAAGCCAATGTTTAGTTTTGCCTCTAGCTATCTCTTTCGCCATTTTTATTTTGGCCTTTCCTAGAATCTCTTTTTTATAGAGTCAGTGTCGGGCAGCTCTTTTAGGCTGCAATCCATTCTCATTATATTGGAGCATTGTTTGGATGATGGTGAGGTATCAAGGATGGAAAGTGTTCTATAACCTTATAGTTAAATTCAATCTTTTAGTAGTTCCGTGTCCCCGGTCTTTGATATTCACAATAGTTATTTTAGTGGTACAGCTTGTGTTTGTTGTTGTTGTTGTTGTTTCTTTTTTGATGCTTGAGACAATAAGGCTAGAGAATGCTGGAGTCTGAGAAATATCTTTTCCTCAAGTAGAATAAATCTCTTGTAATGCCTTTTTTCCTCTTATGTTATGGAGACTACCCTGGGGATATTTCACAATGATTACTTTTTCTCTTCCATTGCCAGGGTAGATTTTGGATTCTTTCTTCATTCTTCATGGTGATAACTCCTGATGGGGTTCCTGGGGATAAAGCCATGAAAGTGTGGGGGCCCTCTTAAGTAGTTCTTCACTCTCATGCTAATCCACACTTAGCCTCCAATAGTTTGTCAAAATTCTCATTTAAATATTAATTAGTTTATGGTTCCAGAACTTTCTGCTCCAGGTTAGCAGATCTTGGCTATATTTCTCTCGATTCTCCTGTTTCTCCACGTTTTAGTGTGTCAACTGGTTCTATCTACAACCTCAGGTCTCATGTGGGTCCAAGAAAAGTTGTTGATTTTTCACTTACTAATTATAAAGACAGGAGTGGCAAGTTCTATGATGTTTTTCTTTTTCCAAATCAGAGCTGAAAATGGATGATAGATTTGTTTCTTAAATTCAAAATCATTTTAGATTTTTTAAAAAATTGTAGCCAGATTTCTCAAATACTTTAACTAGATTCCCCAAATGTTGACATTTCCCCCATTTGCATTGTCATTCTTCCTATTTCTCAGTCTGTACATACATATATATTTTCTGAATCATTGGAAGTAAGTTGTAGACAGGATATTCTTTCACCCCTAAGTAGTTCAGTTTATAGTTCCTTAAAAATCAGACATTCTCATAAATAAGCAAAATACAATGATTCAATTCAGGAAATTAACATTAAAAAGCATTATTTTATAATTTACATTCCTCATTAAAATTTCATTGCCTAACTAATGTTCTTTGTAAAAAAAGAAACAAATTTTTTGTCCAGGATCAAAGCCAGAATGACATATTGCATTTAGTTGGCATTCTCATTAGTCTTCTTTAATCCAGAAGAATTCATTAGCCTTTCTTTTCCTTTCATGTCCTTGACATTTTTGAAGAGTACAGGCCCCTTATTTTATAAAATAAATTCACATTTTTCTGATGTCATCTTGTAATTTAATTCAAGTCATACATTTTTTTCAGAGACACCAAGAAGAGATACTGTACTTTTGGTTAAGCATTCATGAGGAGGCACGTGATATATATTTGTCATATTACATGTGAAGTTAACTTTAATCACCTAGTTAAGGTAGTATTTGCCAGGTTTCTACATTGCAGAATTGCTGTTTTAGTGTTCGTAATTAATAAGTACCTTGTCAGGAAGTATAGTAAATATCTTGTTTCTCATCAGCTGTTCATCTTCTACATTTAGTAACTTCTGATAATTCTTATTTAAACAACTATTATTATGGTTGTTGCCAAATGGCAATTTTCTAATTTCATGTTTCTTTCTGCCTAAGTTGACATTCTATTGTAAGTAGCATTTCAAGATGATAATACAAGAAATTTGAAAATTGTTTTTAATTTCTTTTTTTCTCATCAATTATGCTGGCCAATCATGTGGCAACTGCTTGACTAATGTATAGCACAGAAAGTAGATATTACTATTTCTATAAAATCAATGTCATAAAGAGCTTTTGAAAAGTCACAGGGTAAAAGTATTCAAAAACAAACAGAAGAAAAAATAAACAAAACCTCCAGGGTAGCTATGCAATGATTTCACAACATTACCTACCTAACTGAGAAAGCCTGACACTTTGTGAAGAAGCAGCTACAGGCTTAAAAATCTATAAAACAGGGTCAGATTCAGGTGGTTCAAGAGTCTGAATCTTTTTACCCAATTACATCCTCCACACAGAGAAATCTTCCTTGTCTACAGTGGGAAGGTCATCAGATGTGCCCAGAGCAATTCTTTCCTTCTTAACACTAAACTAAGTGAGAATTGGTTTTATCAAATGTGTGTAATTATTTATGAAATGCCTAAACTTCTATGTCATGCCCCTGGGGTTTTTCAAAGAATAAAATCATATCCAGCTCCTTGTTGGATGAGAATGAATCACAGTTGGATTGAACGTAAAAGAAAATCTCTCAAAAGATATCCCAAAACAACCATTGCCAAAGAGAATATCATCTAAAAGTTATTAGAGTGGATATTCGCTCCTTATCATTACTATCATATGATTTAATGATTTAAAAAGCATTCTCTGTGTTTCCTCCAGCAGCTCATATAAAACAGCCACAGAGCTATAACATCTGCTTGCCTGGATTGACATAATACATTTGAAAATCAAGTTATCACAGACGTTTCAGTCTACAGTTGCATTGTTTTTCTTGTTAATGTCCAGTAGCTAATGTAATATGTCATCTCTGAAAACCCAAGCTCAGATTTTCTGATTAAGTTTGGCACCAGGAAGAATAATGACCTGCATTATCCAAAGACGTGAGTGATACATTGGTTCATAGACAGAAACCACTACCAACTATACACTTATTTAGTAAAAAAGGACAGGATAGGAAACCACTTTTTTTCTGTGTATAAAAAGATTTTAAATATTGGGAACAGAAATTTGTAGATAATCACTCCCAGATTCCTACTAGGTAAACGAATAAAAATGAATATTTTGATGCAGGTTGGCATGAACAAAATGATATTTTTTGGAGAAATCTGTGTGAGGATGCAGATGATATTTCAGTGTTTAAATTCAAACACATATATATACAAACATCCTTAGACAGAGCTTGCCCCCTTGTGTGAAAGGTGAGCCATGTATACATCTCAATAACTATAGAGGATATTGCTGCAGGGTATTACTTCATGTTCATGGTGATGATACAGACATAGCAATAAAAGATAAAACAGTACTTTTATTTTCTATTCAAGGAGACAGAGGTTTAAGGTGTATTTAGGATTTCCTTCAAAATTTAAAAAAAGTTAAAAGGAAATTTGCTGTAATAAACATCTTAAAATTGGAAACAATAATTTTGTCCAAAAATAGGAATGATTAACTGTACAAATTATAACAGGAATTAAAGGAATTACAGCAAAGTATCAAAAATATTGTTTCTGGATCTTTCTTATTTATCTTTATTTTATTTATATTTTCTTAATTTCTGTAGTGATCTTACTGGAGATGGCATCTGAAACTGCTACTATTGATAATTTGTTCTGTTAATTTATTAGGAATGGGATGTATAACAGTGGATAAAACAAGGTCAGCCTGTGTAATTTTCAGAAAACCTTTTCATGAAGACAGCTGTTCCCCAGAACTGCAAGACATAGAAGCATTATGAATAAACCTTATGTATGTATGTTTTGTTAAAACAACTGTTGAGGGGGGTGGAGCCAAGATGGCCGAATAGGAACAGCTCCAGTCTACAGCTCCCAGCCTGAGCAACACAGAAGACAGATCATTTCTGCATTTCCAACTGAGGTACCGGGTTCATCTCACTGGGGAGTGCTGGACAGTGGGTGCAGGACAGTGGGTGCTGTGCACCATGCATCAGCCGAAGCAGGGCAAGGCATCGCCTCACCCAGGAAGGGCAAGGGGTCAGGGAATTCCCTTTCCTAGTCAAAGAAAGTGGTGACAGATGGCACCTGGAAAATCAGGTCACTCCCACCCTAATACTGTGCTTTTCCAACAGGCTTAACAAACAGCACACCAGGAGATTATATCCCACACATGGATTGGAGGGTCCTATGCCCACGGAGCCTCACTCATTGCTAGCACAGCAGTCTGAGATCAAACTGCAAGGCAGCAGCGAGGATGGGGGAGGGGTGCCCGCCATTGCCAAGGCTTGAGTAGGTAAACAAGGCAGCCAGGAAGCTCAAACTGGGTGGAGCCCATCACAGCTCAAGGAGACTTGCCTGCCTCTGTAGGCTCCACCTCTGGGGGCAGGGCACAGACAAACAAAAGGCAGCAGTAACATCTGCAGACTTAAATGTCCCTGTCTGACAGCTTTGAAGAGAGTAGTGGTTCTCCCAGCATGCAGCTTGAGATCTGAGAACAGGCAGACTGCCTCCTCAAGTGGGTCCCTGACCCTCCAGAAGCCTAACTGGGAGGCACCCCCCAGTAGGGGCGGACTGACACCTCAAACGGCTGGGTACTCCTGAGACAAAACTTCCAGAGGAACAATCAGGCAACAGCATTTGCGGTTCACCAATATCCGCTGTTGTGCAGCCAGCACTGCTGATACTCAGGCAAACAGGGTCTAGAGCTGACCTCCAGCAAACTCCAACAGACCTGCAGCTGAGGGTCCTGACTGTTAGAAGGAAAACTAACAAACAGAAAGGACATCCACACCAAAAACCCATCTGTATGTCACCATCATCAAAGACCAAAGGTAGATAAAACCACAAAGATGGGGAAAAAACAGAGCAGAAAAACCGGAAACTCTAAAAACCAGAGCACCTCTCCTCCTCCAAAGGAATGCAGCTCCTCACCAGCAATGGAACAAAGCTGGATGGAGAATCACTTTGATGAGTTGAGAGTAGAAGTCTTCAGAAGATCAAACTACTCTGAGCTAAAGGAGGAAGTTTGAACCCATGGCAAAGAAGTTAAAAACCTTGAAAAAAAAATAGACTAATGGCTAACTAGAATAACTGATGCAGAGAAGTCCTTAAAGGACCTGATGGAGCTGAAAACCAAGGCACGAGAACTACTTGACGAATGCACAAGCCTCAGTAGCTGATGCAATCAACTGGAAGAAAGGGTATCAGCGACGGAAGACGAAATGAATGAAATGAAGTGAGAAGAGAAGTTTAGAGAAAAAAGAATAAAAAGAAATGAACAAAGTCTCCAAGAAAGAAATATGGGACTATGTGAAAAGACCAAATCTACGTCTGATTGGTGTACCTGAAAGTGACGGGGAGAATGGAACCAAGTTGGAAAACACTCTGCAGGATATCATCCAGGAGAACTTCCCCAATCTAGCAAGGCAGGCCAACATTCAAATTCAGGAAATACAGAGAACGCCACAAAGATACTCCTTGAGAAGAGCAACTCCAAGACACATAATTCTCAGATTCACCAAAGTTGAAATGAAGGAAAAAATGTTAAGGGCAGCCAGAGAGAAAGGTCGGGTTACCCATAAAGGGAAGCCCATCAGACTAACAGCTGAACTCTTGGCAGAAACTCTACAAGCCAGAAGAGAGTGGGGGCCAATATTCAACATTCTTAAAGAAAAGAATTTTCAACCCAGAATTTTCATATCCAGCCAAACTAAGCTTCATAAGTGAAGGAGAAATAAAATCCTTTACAGACAAGCAAATGCTGAGAGATTTTGTCACCACCAGGCCTGCCCTAAAAGAGCTCCTGAAGGAAGCACTAAACATGGAAAGGAACAACCGGTACTAGCCACTGCAAAAACAAGCCAAATTGTAAAGACCATCCAGGCTAAGAAGAAACTGCATCAACTAATGAGCAAAATAACCAGCTAACATCATAATGACAGGATCAAATTCACACATAACTATATTAACATTAAATGTAAATGGGCTAAATGCTCCAATTAAAAGACACCAACTGGCAAACTGGATAGAGTCAAGACCCATCAGTGTGCTGTATTCAGGAAACCCATCTCACATGCAGAGACACACATAGACTCAAAATAAAGGGATGGAGGAAGATCTACCAAGTAAATGAAAAACAAAAAAAGGCAGGGGTTGCAATCCTAGTCTCTGATAAAACAGACTTTAAACCAACAAAGATCAAAAGAGACAAAGAAGGCCATTACATAATGGTAAAGGGATCAATTCAACAAGAAGAACTAACTATCCTAAATATGTATGCACCCAATACAGGAGCACCCAGATTCACAAAGCAAGTCCTTAGTGACCTACAAAGAGACTTAGACTCCCACAAAATAGTAATGGGAGACTTTAATACCCCACTGTCAATATTAGACAGATCAAGGAGACAGAAAGTTAACAAGGCTATCCGGGAATTGAATGCAGCTCTGCACCAAGCAGACCTCACAGACATCTACAGAACTCTCCACCCCAAATCAACAGAATATACATTCTTTTCAGCACCACACCTATTCCAAAATTGACCACATAGTTGGAAGTAAAGCACTCCTCAGCAAATGTAAAAGAACAGAAATTATAACAAACTGTCTCTCAGACCACAGTGCAATCAAACTAGAACTCAGGATTAAGAAACTCACTCAAAACCGCTCCACTACATGGAAACTGAACAACCTGCTCCTGAATGACTACTGGGTACATAACGAAATGAAGGCAGAAATAAAGATGTTCTTTGAAACCGATGAGAACAAAGACACAACATACTAGAATCTCTGGGACACATTCAAAGCAGTGTGTAGAGGGAAATTTATAGCACTAAATGCACACAAGAGAAAGCAGGAAAGATCTAAAATTGATACCCTAACATCACGATTAAAAGAACTAGAGAAGCAAGAGCAAACACATTCAAAAGCTAGCAGAAGGCAAGAAATAACTAAGATCAGAACAGAACTGAAGGAAATAGAGACACAAAAAACCCTTCAAAAAAATCAATGAATCCAGGAGCTGGTTTTTTGAAAAGATCAATGAAATTGATAGACCGCTAGCGAGACTAATAAAGAAGAAAATAGAGAAGAATCAAATACACCCAATAAAAAATGACAAAGGGGATATCACCACCGATCCCACAGAAATACGAACTACCATCAGAGAATACTATAAACACCTCTACGCAAGTAAACTAGAAAATCTAGAAGAAATGGATAAATTCCTCGACACATACACCCTCCCAAGACTAAACCAGGAAGAAGTTGAATCTCTGAATAGACCAATAACAAGCTCTGAAATTGAGGCAATAATTAATAGCTTACCAACCAAAAAAAGTCCAGGACCAAATGGATTCACAGCCGAATTCTACCAGAGGCAAAAGGAGGAGCTGGTACCATTCCTTCTGAAACTATTCCCACCAACAGAAAAAGAGGGAATCCTCCCTAACTCATTTTATGAGGCCAGCATCATGCTGATATCAAAGCCTGGCAGAGACACAACAAAGAAAGAGAATTTTTCGACCAATATCCCTGATAAACATTCATGCAAAAATCCTCAATAAAATACTGGCAAACCAAATCCAGCAACCCATCAAAAATCTTATCCACCATGATCAAGTGGGCTACATCCCTGGGATGCAAGGCTGGTTCAACATATGAAAATCAATAAATGTAATCCAGCATATAAACAGAACCAAAGACAAAAACCACATGATTATCTCAATAGATGCAGAAAAGGCCTTTGACAAAATTCAAAAACTCTTCATGCTAAAAACTCTCAATAAATTAGGTATTGATGGGATATATCTCAAAATAATAAGAGCTATCTATGACAAACCCACAGCCAATATCATACTGAATGGGCAAAAACTGGAAGCATTCCCTTTGAAAACTGGCACAACACAGGGATGCCCTCTCTCACCACTCCTATTCAACATAGTGTTGGAATTTCTGGCCAGGGCAATCAGGCAGGGGAAGGAAATAAAGGACATTCAATTAGGAAAAAAAGAAGTCATATTGTCCCTGTTTGCAGATGACATGATAGTATATCTAGAAAACCCCATCATCTCAGCCCAAAATCTCCTTAAGCTGATAAGCAACTTCAGCAAAGGCTCAGGATACAAAATCAATGTGCAAAAATCACAAGCATTCTTATACACCAATAACAGACAAACAGAGAGCCAAATCATGAGTGAACTCCCATTCACAATTGCTTCAAAAAGAATAAAATACCTAGGAATCCAACTTACAAGGGATGTGAAGGACCTCTTCAAGGAGAACTACAAACCACTGCTCAATGAAATAAAAGAGGATACAAACAAATGGAAGAACATTCCATGCTCATGGGTAGGAAGAATCAATATTGTGAAAATGGCCATGCTGCCCAAGGTAATTTGTAGATTCAATGCCATCCCCATCAAGCTACCAATATCTTTCTTCACAGAATTGGAAAAAACTACTTTAAAGTTCATATGGAACCAAAAAAGAGCCCGCATTGCCAAGTCAATCCTAAGCCAAAAGAACAAATCTGGAGGCATCACGCTACCTGACTTCAAACTATACTACAAGGCTACAATAACCAAAACAGCATGGTACTGGTACCAAAAGAGAGATATAGACCAATGGAACAGAACAGAGCCCTCAGAAATAATGCCGCATATCTACAACTATCCGATCTTTGACAAACCTGACAAAAGCAATGGGGAAAGGATTCCCTATTTAATAAATGGTGCTGGGAAAACTGGCTAGCTATATGTACAAAGCTGAAACTGGATCCCTTCCTTACACCTTATACAAAAATTAATTCAAGATGGATTAAAGACTTACATGTTAGACCTAAAACCATAAAAACCCTAGAAGAAAACATAGGCAATACCATTCAGGACCTAGGCATGGGCAAGGACTTCATGTCTAAAACACCAAAAGCAATGGCAACAAAAACCAAAATTGACAAATGGGATCTAATTAAACTAAAGAGCTTCTGCAAAGCAAAAGAAACTACCATCAGAGTGAACAGGCAACCTACAGAATGGAAGAAAATTTTTGCAACCTACTCATCTGACAAAGGGCTAATGTCCAGAATCTATAATGAACTCAAACAAATTTACAAGAAAAAAACAACCCCATCAAAATGTGGGCGAAGGATATGAACAGACACTTCTCAAAAGAAGACGTTTATGCAGCCAAAAAACACATGAAAAAATGCTCATAATCACTGGCCATCAGAGAAATGCAAATCAAAACCACAATGAGATACCATCTCACACCAGTTAGAATGGCAGTCATTAAAAAATCAGGAAACAACAGGTGCTGGAGGGGATTTGGAGAAATAGGAACACTTTTACACTGTTGGTGGGACTGTAAACTAGTTCAACCGTTGTGGAAGTCAGTGTGGCAATTCCTCAGGGATCTAGAATTAGAAATGCCTTTTGACCCAGCCTTCCCATTAATGAGTATATACCCAAAGGATTATAAAACATGCTGCTATAAAGACACATGCACACATATGTTTATTGCGGCACTATTCACAATAGCAAAGACTTGGAACCAACCCAAATGTCCAACAATGATAGACTGGATTAAGAAAATGTGGCACATATACACCATGGAATACTATGCAGCCATAAAAAAGGATGAGTTCATGTCCTTTGTAGGGACATGGATGAAGCTGGAAACCATCATTCTCAGCAAACTCGCACAAGGACAAAAAACCAAACACCGCATGTTCTCACTCATAGGTGGGAATTGAACAATGAGAATACATGGACACAAGAAGGGGAACATCACACACCAGGGATTGTTGTGGGGTAGGTGGAGGGTGGAGGGATAGCATTAGGAGATATACCTAATGCTAAATGACGAGTTAATGGGCGCAGCACACCAACATGGCCCATGTTTACATATGTAACTAACCTGCACGTTGTGCACATGTACCCTAAAACTTAAAGTATAATAATAATAAAATTAATTTAAAAAAAAACAAAAAATACAAAAACAGCTGTTGATACTTACTAAAATTCTCAAAAATTTCCATTTTTTAACTGAGTATCTTATGGTTAAAAAGAGTAACCTGGTCATCTCATGTTTAAAATTCTCTTCCAGTGCAGAAAAGGATGAACAAAAATAAAAAAAATTAGTGAAAACATTGAATGCAATAAAAATACTGTGCAAATTACCTAAAATTCTAATGACAGTGAAATAATCAAGTGCATTCTTCTATTGTCACACAATTAAATATTAATTCTAAAGAAAGCAGCAGCAAATCTTTTTTTTTTTCTATGTTTTCCAAGATTTGTAAAATCTCTTGGAAATAATGTAAAATAAATCCTGGAAATAACATAATATAGATTATTTTTATAAAAGAAGGTGAGCCACTATACTATTTGTTGTTGCAGTAAAACAAAAAAAAAACAAAACAAAACACCAACATGTTTTTCCAATGGGATTTTCCCCTCAAAAAGCTTATAATCATTTGGATTTACTTACTCCCAAATAATAATTTCATTAATTTTTAAGGCTTGTAGCAGGTCAATTTTATACATAGGGAACTTAGGGAACATAAAAGAAAATAATGTGGATAATGTTTACAGCAGAGTCCAAGGAGGAATTTAGTTTTCCTGCCTTTGTTCTCTTTCTTTTATACACAATTAGTCAATATTTTTGATGATGCTAGTAATGATAAATTAGTTATCATCTGTTTTTGAAACCAGGTGTAGATTTAGCTTTTATTATTTAATCAGAAACCAAAATTCCTAAATAATTTTTGGTTTATTCTGAACAAAGTTTCTTGTCTGAAAATCCACCCTTTTCCATTGTCATTCTTAGTGTATATATATATATATATATATATATATATATATATAAAATATATATTCAAATTTATACCATGAAATTTTATAACTAGCCAAACTAGGGTACATCTGTAACATAAAAAATCTCTCTGCATGGCTATTATTGAGAAGACCAAAAGTAACAGATGTTAGAGAGGATACAGAGAAAAGGGAACTTATACACTGTTGGTGGGAATGTAAACTCTCTGGTAAAACAGTATGGAGATTTCTCAAATAACTAAAAATAGAGCTACTACATGATCTGGCAATCCCACTACTGGGTATCAACCCAAAGAAAATAAATCTTTATGCCAAATAGCTCCACTTGTGTGTATCATAGCACTGTTCACAATATCAAAAATATGGAATTGACTTAAGCATCCATCAAAGGAAAATTGGATAAGGAAAATATGGTAACTATACACAATGGAATACTATTGAACCATAAAAATAACAAAATCATGTCTTTTGCAGCAACATGGATGGAACTGGTAGCCATTATCTTAAGTGAAACAACTCAGACACAGAAAGACAAATATTACGTGTTCTCACTAACAAGTGGGAGCTAAATAACGTGTACACATGGAAGCAGAGTATGGAATCATAGACAATGGGGACTTGGAGAAGTTGGGGGTTGGGAGGGTGGATAATGAGAGGTTGCTTGGTGGGTACAATGTATGTTGCTCCAGTGATGAATATACTGAAGGCCCTGGCGTCATCAAAATGCAATATATCAATGTAGCAAAATTGCACTTGTACTCCATTAATAATACACAAGTTAAAATGAAATAAATACCTTTCATCTTAAAAAAACCTCTGCATTTTGAAATGTTTCATTGATCATTACAATCAGCCTTAACTAAAATTTATTATAGGGTCGATAGCTGGGAAATCATTCTGTTTTTTCTTAAAAATCTGTGTGTGTGCCTGTGTGTTACACAGGGAACACACAGGGAACACAAAGGGAAGCTTTCTGGTAGCTACTTTTATTTAAGAGGATCTTCCAGATATAATCCCACAAGACAACTGATCATCTATGTGGCTATCGTCAAATAGGAATTTGCATGAATGCAGATTCAAAAAAATGCATTTTCTCTTCTCATATTTCCCTCATCCTGATCTCAGTTAAACTCAATCTCAGGGTAAGTCCACCTGGATTAAATTAATTTAAAAAATTGTTCTATCTAATTCAGTTCAATCAAATGTGAAGCAATATAAAAAAGAGGATCGTTATTTGTTAACATATGCCTTGTTTCCCAAGACAGAGCATTTAAAACTTAATTTCAAAACAAAATAAAGGGACTATATTTGACTTGTAATGTAATCAAAATTATCTAGGAACTAATTGCTCATACACTGTCTAGGAACTATATTCCTACAAACATACAAAGCTCTGTTACTCAGCCAGATTTGTACAATGTCGGCCACAATGCCTTCTCCTTGAGTTAATGCCCTGTTATGTCTCCCTTTTCTGATGTTCTCAAAGGAGAAGGGAAGGACACTTTGGCCGTTGTAACAACCTCCCTCATACTTTCTCCAATATTATACTTTTGACATAAACAAGGGCTGTAGTTGCAAATCTCAAAGTTAGTGAACACTTGCCATTAGACATGGATTTTTAGAGTTAAATTTTTTTACTGGTTACATTTTTTAGAGTTCTTGGTTTTATTTTACTCTCAGAATCAATGCCAGTTGTATTTCTTTTGGGTGTGCTTTTTAAAATACAAAATATTATTTTTATTTTATTGTAAAATTGCAACCCCTATTGCATATGAAATAATGCATATAGAGCAAAAACGTTATGTGGCATTTCATTTTGCTGGGCAGGTTGCTAGGTTTACTCATTAGCTAAATGTGTTCCTCACAAGTAACGGAAAAAAAAAGTTAAACCTGCAAATGTCACAAAGGTAGACCAATAATCCGCTAAGATCAATGAGGTAATTATTTTTATATTTTACAGTATAATAATTGGCTTTAGAGTAACTATGTTTCTGAATACATTCCCATCTCTTTGAGTTTTGATCTGCTTTGATGACATTTGGTCCACATACATCCATAATATTATCCCACCTTTCACACCCAGTATTCTGAATCAGATTCTCAGTTCTCTTGTCCAATATATCACAACGTCCATAAGACAGCACTTAATCCTTCCTTAGAAATTTTTTATTTACTTCAAATAAAGTTTTATTTATTTAAATATAGAATGTCAGGATTAAATTATTATTGTTGATAACATTGTTTATGGAATAAAATATAACTGCCTCATCCTATAGTATAATTGTTTTATGTTAATGACCATTTAATTCTTCCCTGCCCAGACTAGTCAAGATGCTTTCTTCTTTTTCTTCAGAAAACATTTCAAAAGCAATTACCAGGAAAATTGCCCTTGATAATTTGAAAGGGATTTTAAAAATGTAAATATTGAAACATTACCCAAATTATCTCTTTAAAAAGGAATGGGAGGAGAAAGGGGAAATCTAACATGTCCCAAAAACCTAACCTCTTGTGTGCTCCATCCTCTTTTGGGGCTTTTAGGAAGTAGCTAATAAAATCCCAACAACACACATAATGGAGTAGCTATTATAAGCCCCATTTTACAAATTAGGAAATGAGGACAAAAAAGGCTTAGGTAATTTGCCAAGCCCCTATCCAGTTGCGTTCTAACTAACCTTATGTATAGTATGGACCATAGGCTTCATTTTATAAGTTGAACTTGTCTTCATGTTCTATTTACAAACTTCACTAAAAAATGTGGCAAGAAAAAGTTACTAGATGCAAACTGTCATAGACAATTTCTCAGAATGAAAAAGGCAAAAAATATAAAAAAGCACATCCAACTTCCACATTATTCAAGTAATGCTGCTAAGTATTCCAAATTAATTGGCCTACCTATTAGTAGATGTTTGAAAACTATTAACATTAAAAGCACAGGCCTTTTTAACTCTTCAATAAAAAGTATTATTACATCCAATTTACATGTTTAAATGCTCATCCATTAGTGATCTTTTGCACCTTAAAAATCAATCATACCTTTAAAAAACCTAATTTCATGGTATGAATCTCAGTGTTCAAATTCCTATACTTCATTCCACTTATCCTTTCAAAGACAAACTGAGGTATCGGGGAGGGAAGAATACTGATTAGAATTCAAGACATTTGAATTCTAATTTGAATATGCCTTTAACTACAAAGGTTAAAAAAGGTAGGAAATTTGTTTTCTCACAAGTAAACAAGTAAATGAATGCTAGAGTATTTTTAAGATCCCTGTTGGCTGACACATTATTTAAAATTATTGGGCCTAAGTACATGAACATCTTTCTTTATAAACCAACACAATATACTAAAACTTATATTTGAAAAAATAGGAGCCAATTTCCTTTTTAACTTATAAAAGGATAAACTACAGAGTTTCCTTTAGTGTCAACCTCCAGTAGGGCCTTTGCTTTATTTACAGTCTTTGTAATTTATACACAGATTTTTAATATGAGTTAACCAACAAAATGTACTAATTATAATGTCTAATTATAATGACAAATTCTACCTGTTTTCTTTTGACAAAGAAGCTACATTATATGATTGCTAAAATGTCTAGGAGGAAAACAGAATAAGAATCTCACATCTTCCTGCTATTATCCATGACCTTTATAAATTAAAAGAAGTGACTTATGACATTTTGCTGAAGATTGCATTTTCCTCTGCTTGGAATATGTTCCATATCTCCAAAATAAAATACAATTAATAGTCATATGAAGCCAAGGAAAAGTGGCTAAGGATAATGAATCCAAAAGCAAGGTTGTAAGAATGAATATACTTGGGAATTTTTTCTCTAATTTGAAGATGGACATCTCTTCACTGATTTGCCATTACTAAATTATTTTAGAATTTATTTAGCCTGCAAAGGGTTGGGGGAGTTGGAAACATCAGAAAAGGGTTTCAGGTGTAGAATGTACTGTTACCCAGGATAGCAGAGAACCAATGTTGACCTGAATATTTCTGATGAAAGGAAGCTAAGTTTTTGACCACCAATTGCAGGCTTTATTAGCTAGAACACAGGTTAGAATATTTGATATGAATGGCTGCCCATTCCCACTGCTTAGGTCAAATAAATCAGAAGGACTGGGTTTGGGGTCCAGTAAGAATATACTTGAAAAAGTCTTTAAGTTATTCTTATATGCAACTAGAGTTAAGAACTAATATTCTAGAGAAATAGTTCCAAACTTGGCTATGTATTAGATATTCCTGGGGAAATAGAAATAATGCAAAATGCATCCAGTGATTCTGGTTTCTTGGGTATGGCTAAGGAAGTTGAAATTTAGCAAATGCACCAGGTATTTCTGATGTCAGTGGACCTCAGTGAGAAACACTGCCCTAAACAGTAGTCCCTGACGAATGCATACAGTGAGGTCAATTTCTGATAAAGATTGAACGAGGATGTTCATTGAACTATCTATTCAATCAGTAGACAAAGTTACAGGTTTGAATAAAGATGGGCATGGTGAACTTATCTATAAAGGACAAAGTGTAGTGCATTGTTAAAATGTAGATTCCTGGAGAATCAATCTTTGAGGGTTTGGGGTCTTGGGATATGTATTTTATAAGCCTCTGATGCTCTGAAAATATGCCCTAGTTGAGCAGGGATCTCCAATGCCACTCTCTGGACTCTTTAAATGACTTTTCTGGGTAACTGTAAAGCAATGAAGGAGGTGCCTATCCTTTCTGTATAAGATTAAAAAAAAAAAGGCAATAGGACCAGTTATAAGTCTCATATAAGATCCCTGTTTTAGCAAATAACCCAAATCCTAAAAGTGACTATTATCCAGATACACTCATCACTAGGTATAGGGGCCAGTAGATGGGCTTGTGCTTGGGGAATTTAATAGGAGAATCTAAAGACATGTGAAGGGATAATAAAATTCTAAAACACTGCCGGGTCACATTGCCTCAATCCTCCTACATATATTTGGTTATTATTAATTGCAAGGGGCTTTGTCAAGAGCAGATATTCCCAGGCTGCATCATGTGGTCAAGTCTTGCCCTCCTAAAACTTTATTGTATATATGAGTCTCTTGGGCATCTTGTTAGAATGCAGATTCTGACTCAGTATGTCTGGGATGGGGCCTGAGATTTCTAATGAGCCTCCAGTTAGTGCTGAGGATGCTGGTCCAAGGACTGCACTTTGAGTTGCAAGGATTTAGGCAGTGTCTGTAGGTCGTGACAGCAGCCTACACTCTCAACCTTTATCATTTTCTTGTGAATGAGATTATTGATTATAGAATAAATTCTCTTGAGAACATTTAGATGCATCCCTGCCAACTCATTACACCATCCTCTCTTGGATTGGACTCCTTCATATTCTTCACTTTTGAGAGCTCCCATTGTTCCAACCTCTTAATAGCTCCTCAAAATATTTAATTCACAAACACTGCCACATTTTTAATTTACAGAAAGCCTGTGAAGTTTATATTATTTTATCAGCTTTACAAAAGAAAAATTGAGGTTGCAGGTAAGTGTCAAAACATACTTAGGGGGATTCCATGGCTTGCCCAAGGTCACAAAGATTCAAATTCAGACTTCTAATTTCAGGTTCAAAATTGTTTTCCCTAAAAACTCAGTTTTGTGTGCGAACTATGATCTCTCAATTCTCTTTACCTATTGGAATAATACATCAGTAATAGAAACAATCAGGACTCCCATGAATAATTGTATAGGCTTGGATAGAAAACTCTACATAAATTTTAACTAAACCTCAGCAATACCCATATGAAGTATCATTATTTTCACATTAGTGTAGAGAGGAATAAAACAGAAATTGAAATCATCTAGTTTGCCTGAGGCCAACAGAATATTGAATACAATGTATAATAATTCACTGTGAGTTATCACATTCCATATTCACACATTTTATAAAAAAGAAGGTATAATTGGTTCATAGAGGAATACATGTAAAATCCATTCTATGGGTTTTATGGTATGTTAACTTACCTAATGGGCCCCTCACTGAGGGATCCAGCTATATCAGTGAGTCATGATATCTGTTGTACTTTACTGTATAATACCAGAATTAAAACAAAATTTAACAATTTTATAAAAGGCAACACCTGTAATACAATGTAATGTGATTCCTAGCAGCTTCAGAATAAATTGTTTTTAAAATTTCAATGTCAATGTAAAGAGAAAACTTTCTCCACATTTTAATTAATATTTCATTTCTAAATTCAATCAAAAGTCCACCATCAGACAAAAATTTCCCTCTGCAATCCCTGTGACCTATCTTTTGGGGTCTCTAGTACTCTATTAGAGAACAGAACACACAGAAAGAAAAGGAGGGGATTGAAGACAGAGGACAAAAATGACCTCAGTAACTCTGTACCAAATTATTATGGAAAATGAGACCTCAATGAAATTTTCTCACCAGATGACTTAGGTCTTTTCAAAATGCCATCAAGCCAGTGATCTGAAGCACAGTCTATGACAACATGTTTCATCAATGGTTATTTTTACAGTACTTGCACTATCATTTTGGTGGCTCTATATGAATGAGATTTAATATACTAACTATAGCATATATTAATGACCAGTTTTCTCAAACAGCATCACATTGTTTGAAGCTTATTGACAAGGGCTTCCTCCTATCAGGAAAGTAAGGAAATATTCATTTTCCAAGGCTTGGTAGGGACACTTTCAAGTACTTGCTTCCGTATGTTGAGTTAACATGATTATCTTTAGTTATTTTTTTAATCTTAATAGTGAACTTACTAAATTTGAAGACTGGAAAACATGAATAATTATGTGAGATAATAAAAAAGGGAAATATATTATATAATATTAATAGCAGTTAGGATTGCATCATAGGATTAAACTATTGTGCATCCTCAAATAATTGAAAAGGGAAACTACCTATGTGTGATATCTGAATAATACAACATATATATCTGATAATATCATCCTGTATTTATTCTTCCTTTTTTGTTTTTGCTTTTATCTTACTCATTGTATTTTTGTTTTTTACTAAGACTTGTTTTTCTATCATATCCAAACAATTAGCTAAAAATTAAAAAAAAAACTGTTATATTACATCGTGTAATTCAGACAAATTGCTTAATTACACTCAAGCTGTTTTATTTCCTAAATCACTTAGTCAAACTTAAGGATGTTAACCCAGTAGAATTGTACTTTACTTATGCTTTAAACACAGTTGAGACATATTCACATTATCAAGCCTATGGAAAGGATAATGAATTTCGCTTTGTTGTGATGCATTTTCACTTCCAACTTCCAAGGACAATTACTGTGCACTTTTGTTTATGATGCAGAGTATTGTCTGTGACACTTGGCCACTTAGTACATTGCCTCAAATTGAGTATTGTAAAGTATTTTCTTTTATTTATAGGAAAGAAAGAGACATTGAAAATAATGTGTAGAGCTTTCTAAATAAAATAAGACTTTATGAGTTTGTTTTCTGTGTTCCAAATTTTTACACTTTTCTGCTACTTCATTTTAAAAGAACTCTTCATTTGAAAGAGTTGATTCCATTTTGAAAATGGGTTTCTGGATCCATAAAAAGCAAAAAGTCTTTATTACCTGAACACTGGCCAAAAATAAAATAGCTGTGAAGTGTAATTATATAGATGTGCTATAAAATGTATTTCTAGATTGTTACTAGTATAGGGTAAATTCCCCAGATACATTTCCTTCTATATTCTTTAGACTTTTTGATATGTTCCTCAGCAATTTACTATTTGAATTATGTTTATTAGCTTGAATTGAACGTGTGTAAATAAACTTTTAATTTCCAGTGTCATTAGATTGGGTATTAATATGTACTAATACTAAAAGAATTTAGAAAATTGAAGTGATATAAGAAATAAGTGTGATGGTTAATTTTATGTGTCAACCTAACTGGGCTTAGCGGTGGCAAAGAGCTGATATAAGTTATTTCTGGGTATGTTTATGAGGATTTCAGAATTGAATGGAAAAGCACAGATGTCCTATAGGAAAAAACAGTGGACAAATGGCATTATCATGCAATTATAAGAAAAAGTTATTAACATTGCCCTTGAACATATGAAACTATATTCACCTTCACTCAGAATAAGATGAATACAAACAAAATCACGCTGAGTTCCAGAGTTTTCCCACCGTGATTGACAAAAAGCAAAAAGAAAATAAAAGAAAAACAAAATTGAATATATGCTCTGCTAGTGAAGCTATGGAGGAAAGGGAACCTTTTACGTGTTATTGGTGAAAATGGGACATGGTCCATTTATGGAGGGGAATTTGACATATCTTTTGATCCACAAATATCTTGTCTAGAGATTTACTCTAAAGATTCACCTTGACTATAAAAAATACATTTGCACAAGATAATTTATTATAGTTTATTTATATTTGCAAAATAGGAATGACCTAAAAGCTCATACTTGGGAGATGAGCTGAATTACAAAAGATGCAATAGAGTCCTATGAAGCTATGGAAAAGACTGAGAAAGAGCTCTATGAAATAAGGAATATACTGCTAAATAATATACTGTATAAAATTATACAGGTTATACTGCTAAATACTTTTTTAAAATAAAAAACTGTTTACATATTATGCCTACTTTTGTAAAAAATAAAAGGAGGAAATAAGAAGATACTCATGCATCTACTTATCTAATGTAAAAAAGAAATAGAATGAATAAAGCAGAAAATAGTACAGTTAATTAATGACAAGAGTGATATGAATGGGATGGAATCGATTGGTGGTAGAGTGGCAAGTTTTATTCTGAACTTTTTTATAGATTTTGTGTTGGGAACCATGGGACAGTCTACATACTTTAAAGAAGATAAGAAAGTCAACATGATGAGGAAGTAAATAATCTCTTCCCCTCCAAATAATCCATAATGAAATGCAAACAAAAGCAAGTGGACCTGAACAGATTTTAAATTGATAATGTAACCATAGTGAAATGGGAGGGGAAAAAAAGCCAAAATATTTTTTGAAATCACTCATTTCGAGTATATATACCCAATCTAAAAGTGGAGAACAATGTAAACATGTGCTGAACTCTAGGTAGAATATGTATTTCCTTAATGCTATGGGTTAATAATTTTGAAAATACATTTTATGTCTAATTTGTAAAAGCAAATGAATTGATTATATTGAGGATGATAGGAGCCAGGTTATTCTTTACTGGTGAAGGGAGTTACAAGTTTTTGTTTTCATTTTATTAAAATATCTTGAAAAATTATTTGGAAGAGGGTGACTTGCGTGTTCAGCAGCAAAGGCAAAAAATACAGTAGCTACATAGCACAGATGGCCAAGAAATCGGCATTGGGGAAGATAAAAAAGACTAAGGAGAAGTGAGAAGAGAAAGCCCAAGAGAAGAGGTGGCCCAATCGCATGAGATTGGAGAACTACAAGAAACACCTGCAGTGGTCCAGCGGCTAAAGGGGCTGAGCACTGCTCGACCAGGCTGGATCTAAGGAGTAGAGGGTAGCATAGAAACAGCAAAGGTCCAGAAATACCAGGAATCATTCTGGGAAAATGCACCTGAATTGCTATTTAGACTTGTAAACTTTCAGAGGTCTACTAGAGAGAGAAAACTCAAAGAGGACCTATGGGCCTATAATCCTTTATACAGGAAACAAGGAAACAATGATTTTCAGATTCAGCTGCTTATATGACCTCATGACCTGATCAGCCACAAGCTCTGGAGGTCTTTGATTTCCAAAGTCTCCATATGCTGATGCTATTATTAATGATAATAATATATTTATTGAATTGCCAAGAAAATGGTAGATGAGATAAAAACTAAACAACAGTGACAATTTTAACAGCTTGCAATTCTCTGACCAGTGAAAAAAGTCTATATCAACTGAAATTGCACAGAGGAAAGTTAATCACCAGAAAATTGAAGTCCAACCTACTCATCTGCTCTGATTTTGCCATTGCTGCACAAGTGTCAAAATTATGGCAAGGCGGAGATGTAACAATCAATACAAAAAGTAAACAAGTCAGCTGAATGGATTCAAAGTAAATAAATACCTATACCCTCAAGTTAGCAGTGGGCTAGTGAGACAGTGAAGTAGCGCATGTGTGTGTGTGTGTGTATGTATACACTCATGTGCCTGTGCATGTGTATGCATGTTTGTGTCATGCACATGTATGTTGTAAGCCCAGATCAGGCTTGAAAATCCTTAAACATTAAGAGCCATTCATTAAGTGATAATATATTCCTAATCGTCAAAAGCTACATATCCTATATTAGATATAGGGCATTCTGCTTTCTTCATTCAGTCCTATATTCCTTTCACCTTTATAAATAATTATTAAGAACGTATTATGCATCATTCTTAAAATAAAAATTAGCAATATGAACTCAAGATAATTAAGCCGATCAGTGTGCCAAGACAAAGTCTCTGCCCTCACAGGTATTAGGTATTAACAGTGTGACAGTGTGTTCAGTTCCTCAAAAAGATACAAATAGATAATGCTGTCTTGGAGTGTGAGAGAAATGACATCTGCCCTCACACAGCCACACAACTATACCTGCACACACTGAGGTGCTGTGGTTACATAAACACAAGCATACTTTTAAACATGGATTAAAATGAAGAACTCTTTTGACCTTAAGAATATATCAGCAAAAATAGCAATATAGGTGTATGTATTGTTCCTTCAAAATTCATGGAAAGCACGGTAAAATTCTCATTAGTACATATTAAAATGAATTGATATAAGAAAAGGCACTAAATCTACATTAAACTTCTTTAAGTAAATACAGACAGAGACACTTTTCTGCTCGTGTGAGTGTGTTTGTGCATACATGCACATGTCCATGCGTGTTAAGGAGAAAGAAGAGAAGCAACGTACATTAAATATTTCTATTCCAAGTACTGTGGTATGCACTTTCCTGATAACAATTGTGTGAAATAAAATGTGTTACCTGCATTTTACAGATGAAAGACCACTTAGAGAGGTTAAGACACTGATAGTTTTACATTGCTAACATTTGATGCTTGAAAATGACTTCAAAATTCATTTTGTTAGGTGGACAATAATCTCCTTTGATAACTATTATCCTGTCAGCTTATGAAATCAGTTAATTGTAATACTGAAGTTATAGAGTGGCATGAATTTGAAGGAAAACGACACAATTCTGCCTGGCTCCCTTCAGTGTTCTATTTCTTAAAACTTTCACAAGTAGAAAACACCTGACAATCCATGCAAAGTGAATGATGGGGGGAAGAATTATTGGAAGAATTTGTGAAAATAGTTGCTCCACTTACAAAAAGCAACAGGTTTTCTCCATGTTCTTAGCAAAACAAACCATCACATCCATAGTAATCTGGTGGTGATTTCAAGGATTACCTAACCGAAACTATGAGTTCCATGGTTTTTGAGTACCTTGATACTTAAAAATATCAATCAGAATATTTTGAAAGCTTCTAATTTTTTAACCCAGTTAACATATAGAGTTGATTAAGTGAAGTAAATAGTAACCTTGTTTATGTATTGGGGGACTTGGATTTTTACCTGTGTAAAAATCCTAGCAGCAAGGACAAGCTTTGGGAAATGAGTTTACTGGTTTTGGCGAGAAATGGAGATTAAAAAATGTCTTATGAAATACTCCCCAGGCACCACCAGGGAATAATGGCAACCACCAGGATAAAAGACACAAAGAGGCCAAGAAATGGTTAAGAGAGGTCAAAACTAACAGTCTTCTCCACGGCAGTATTAGAAAAAAAAAGGTTGGGGAAAGGTATGCTGAACTAAATGAAAAACAAGAATTGTAAATGGAGGCTGATTACAGGTTTTTTTTAAAAAAAACAACATACAAACAGGCAAAGAAAAAATGTTATAGTGGCATTTTGGGGGAAAAAATTGGATGTTTTTAACAGCTGAATGTTACAGTATTCACATTTATCATAAATGAAGAATCAGAAGTCAAATACCAATACCATGCTGTTTTGGTTACAGTAGCCTTGTAGTATAGTTTGAAGCCAGATAGCGGGATGCCTCCAGCTTTGTTCTTTTTGCTTAGGATTGTCTTGGCTATATGGGTAATTTTTTTCTTTTGTGGTTCCATATGAAATTTAAAGTAGTTTTTTCTAATTCTGTGAAGAAAATCAACGGTAGCTTGATGGGGATAGCATTGAATCTATAAATTACTTTGGGCAGTATGGAAATTTTCACAATATTGATTCTTCCTATCCATGAGCATGGAATGTTTTCCCATTTGCTTGTGTCCTCTCTTATTTCCTTGAGCAGTGGTTTGTAGTTCTCCTTGAAGAGGTCCTCCACATCCCTTGTAAGTTGTATTGTTAGGTATTTTATTATCTTTGTAGCAATTGTGAACAGGAGTTCGCTCATGATTAGGCTCTCTGTCTGCCTATTATTGATGTATAGGAATGCTTGTGATTTTTGCACATTGATTTTTGCATTCTGAGAATTTGCTGAAGTTGCTTATCAGCTTAAGGAGATTTTGGGCTGAGACAGTGGGGTTTTCTAAATATACAGTAATGTCATCTGCAAACAGAGACAATTTGATTTCCTCTCTTCCTATTTGAATACACTTTATTTCTTTCTCTTGCCTGATTGCCCTGGCCAGAACTTCCAATACCATGTTGAATAGGAGTGGTGAGAGAGGGCATCCTTGTCTTGTGCTGGTTCTCAAAGGGAGTGCTTCCAGTTTTTGCCCATTCAGTATGATATTGGCTGTGGGTTTGTCATAAGTAGCTCTTATTATTTTGAGATACATTCCATCAATACCTAGTTTATTAAGACTTTTTAGCATGAAGGGGTGTTGAATTGTAGCGAAGGCCTTTTCTGCATCTATTGAGATAATCATGTAGTTTTTGTCATTGGTTCTGTTTATGTGATAGATTATGTTGATTGATTTGTGTATGTTGAACTAGCCTTGCATCCCAGGGATGAAGCAGACTTGGTGGTGCTGAATAAGCTTTTTGATGCGTTGCTGGATTTGGTTTGCCAGTATTTTACTGAGGATTTTCGCATCAATGTTCATCAGGGATATTGGCCTGAAATTTTCTTTTTTTGTTGTGTCTCTGCTAGGTTTTGGTATCAGGATGATGCTGGCCCCAAATCTTCTTTGGTAGAATATCTTGGAGAATTTTTAAAATGAAAATTAAGGATAATTTTTCATTGTCATATGATTGCCTTTGCAAGAAGGTGGGCAATGACAAATTATTTGAGAGTGATTGAAAATTTATTTCCCATGAAGTATTTTAAGATGGCCCCCTAGCAACCTATTTTACTATTTATTTGCTTACTACATTTTTCTTTATTGATACTGTAAATGAAATTCTGTATAACCCCTTTCAAAATTATTTTTAAAAATTGAAATCCAAAATAATGACTTTTAGTATACCGCATTTATGACTTAGAATAAAAAGCTTCTTAACTGCTAGAATAAGCAGAGAATTTAATAAACATAATGAGGCTTTGGGTATTCAATTGGGTAATTCATTTAAAACAAAACAAAACAAACAAACAAACAAAAAACACTTCCAGCCAGGCGTGGTGGCTCAAGGCCGAGGCAGGCAGATCACGAGGTCAGGAGATCAAGACCATCCTTGCTAACACGGTGAAACCCCATCTCTGGAAAAGCACAAAAGAATTATAGCCGGGCTGTGGTGGTGGGCACCTGTAGTCCTAGCTACTCGGGAGGCTGAGGCAGGAGAATGGCATGAACCCAGAAGGCAGAGCTTGCAGTGAGCCGAGATTGCACCACTGCACTCCAGCCTGGGCCACAGAGTGAGACTCCGTCTCGGGAAAAAACAAACAAACAAACAAACACTTCAATACTAATTGTGTGGACCATCGCTCTTGCATTGAAATCCACCAGTGAGCTCTTATGGCTGGATTAGTAAATTGAAACATATCCATAACAGCATTTGAGTTCTGCAAGTGCCTTAGGAAGCCAAAGAACAGAGTCTTTTAAAATCATTTCATCTGAATGTGGAGAGTTTTTGAGTTCCTTTGTCCAGAAGCATGTTCAGGGTTGATTAGAATTTTTTCTTATAGGAAAATTTTGTATTTCTCAGAAACAGCTACCACAAAACTTACTAACATTACTTACATAATTTCCTCCATCATCTATTTTCCTGCTCTTCCAAACTTTGTGGAGAAAAACAAAATTGATTATACGTTCTTGAGCCGTATCCCCATGGAGACGGTTACCAAAGCAAAGGCAATTCTTCATAGTGTCTGGTTTGATGACAGTAGCCTGCTGCCTCTCTTCTGTTTTTCCACTTGCCTATTTGCTGGTTCCCTGCAGGCTTCTTTTTAGAGAGACCTTTGATTCATTAGAAAATGTCTCTTCTTTGTTGTTATTGGGTATGCCCAGTACTCAAGGTCATTTTTTAGTTCCTCCAGGAATCTTCAAAATTCAATAAAATGTTCCATATAACAGGTTTTTCTCTTCATTTGTACATCTTCCCCCTTCTCCCGATGACTCCTATTTCTGAAGCATAGACTTGAAAATTTTCTCCTACTTCTAGTAAGGGATTCTTTTCATCCACAGTCAAGTGAAGAATAAGAGCATCCTTCTTTGTAAAATTAAAATATCAGTTAAAGAGATGACTGGGTGAAAAAGAAAAAAGGAGAGGAGAATAATGCTAAAGTAAAAGCTAATTAAGGATTTCACATCATGAATCTAAGTAGAACATAATAGTGACCTTTGGTTCATTTTCTCATGAAAAATTGCATCAGATAAACATCAATATTAAGATTACAGCTTTACAAATAATCTAATAAACTAGATCATGTACTAATATGTCACAGGATCAAGTGTCGAAAGTCACATTTACATCAGTGAAGGGTGACAAATAATCTTTAAACTATTTAAATGATATAATATGTTTCATAAGTTTTATTTTTATTTTTTCTATAGTCAACTTTTTCCTATGGGAGGGTAGCACACACAACACTTTGCAGATAATTTACCTCTTTTGCAAAAAGAACAATTTCAATATATGGTTTTTAATTTGCACGACATGACTTTAAATAATGAGGTTGCTTTTCACATGTACTTTACAGAATCAGTTCCTTGCATATGAATGAGATGTGTCTCCAAAAAGATCTTAACATACAAACTATAATTTTCTAAAAATCTTATGCAATATACATTTAAGAAATCATAACAATTTATATTCAGTGGGTGAGAGAGGAGCGGAGAAGTAATCAGGGAGGATGCAGAGCTGCACTGAAGGATAGAGTTTAAAGCCCATGCTCTGGGTTTAAATGCTGTCTGCCATGTATGAGTTGAAGGAGTGTGAACATCTGAACTTCAGTCTCCTAATCTTCTGTACGGACAGAGCCTCCATTTCATGAATTGTCTTTTTTGCTTTCTTTTAAAAAAAAAAATAAATAAATAAAAATAAAAATTCTTTGGATGTTTTATTATCTTTTCAATATACTTATATTTCACAGTTTTGAGCTGTAGATCTCCAATATACAAAAAAAAGAAAGATCTGGCTGGGTGCAGTGGCTCACGCCTATAATCCCAGCACTTTGGGAGGCCAAGGGGGGTGGATCACCAGGTCAGGAGATCAAGACCATCCTGGCTAACACGGTGAAACCCCGTCTCTACTAAAAATACAAAAAAAAATTAGCCGGGTGTGGTGGCGGGCGCCTGTAGTCCCAGCTACTCTGGAGGTTGAGGCAGGAGAATGGCCTGAACTCGGGAGGCGGAGGTGGCAGTGGGCCAAGATCGCACCACTGCACTCCAACCTGGGGACAGAGCGAGACTCTGTTTAAAAAAAAAAAAAAAAAATCCTCTATCATGATGCATTTCAGAGACCACTTTGAGGCTGTTAAACAGACATCCCTCCAAGAGGATGGGAAAGCCTCATTTGCGCAATGAAGATAGACAGTGAAAAAGAAATTAGATGGCTTCAAATTACTTTCTAATGGCAAAATTAAGTCACTTTCTGTGTGAATCTTTCCCAGTTCTTGGTTGGGTTTCTTTGTTTCAAAGTAAGTAATGTTTGTTAAATTGAATTGGATTGACACTTGAAGCCGTTCTCTCAAACTAAACACTTGTACAGGGCTAAACTTCTAATTCTCATTATTATTTACTTATTTATCTATTGATTTATTTATTTAGCTGCAATTTCTCCCCAACCTTTATGAGTGAGTATCTATCTCCAAAGTCCCAGAATGCATATGGAGGCATATCTTTATATGTGGCAGGGGTACTTTAGGTGACAAATGTGCTCTATTTTCTTGTCATTTTCCAAATTTAAATAAAAGCATATGGGAAGGAGTATGGACATCTCTGGAGGGATGAACATCCTTGGACTACAGTTCTATGTTGCTCCTAAGGGAAAAAACTATAGTCCACTTTTGTTAGAGGGTTATTTACTGTGAAGCTAACGAAGCTTAAGCTTCGGGCCTCCTTAGTTAGAATGAGCCCCCTCCATTTCACTTTTGCAATTTGAATTTTTTTAAGCAAGGAAACACCCACACTTGTATAAGCTTCAGGCCCTAGCATATCTGAATCTGCCCCAAATATCATATAAATGTTTATTTTTTTGAAAAAGACTCCAGAAGGTGCTATTGCTAAAAATGACAAGGGCAGTTGTCAGTAATAATAATCTTACTATTAATTTTCATGTATTTCCTGAGGCCCTTTTTAGGCTAGTCATTTATAAATACTTTACAAACATTTTGCCCAAACCTTAGTAATAACTGTGCAGTGTAAGAAACCAAGGGAGATTTACAGAGATATACAAAGAACTGATTCAATCTGTTTTGCCTTATTCGGAAATATTTCCTAAGTTCTTTACACCACATTGTGCCTCAGTGTGGTACAGTGGCTATTTTTTAAAAATTCTTTTTACATGCCACTAGGTACTAACTGAAAGTCAATAGAATAGTAAAGTGAGTTGGCATATGGCTTTTAAATTGTTTCCTTAGTTATAGGTCATGCTATGTCAAATCGCATCTGACTTTAAAACACCAAATAATACATTAACAAGTAAGTTAATAGTCTGTCAAGTCTGCACACTGGGAGCATTAGTGGAAGATGAATTAACCAATCAACAAGGTTGTTAAATGTTAGTAGGTATGAGATCTGAAAGGGTGAATGTTAATTCGAATAATGTTAAATGGTATTCATGGGATGGGTGAACTAGGACTCACACTTAAAAAATAACTCAAGTATGGAATGGTCCAAAAATGCTTCCTTGAGACTATTTATAGAGACACCACAGTTTCATATTTCTCGGTTGATGTGGCTTTCCATTCAAGACATTACACTTAATGTGGATGTGAACATTTTGTGAATCTGGCCAAGAGGAAGGATTTTCTATAAATTTTCAAGTGATAAAAAGCTCTGAGTGTTTACTAATCTAAGTCTTTCAGGCTCAGAGAGCTCAGTAGGCTAATAGCCTGTGCAGAGTGGCTCCATATATCTGGGGTAAACTCACATTTTCTAAGCTGAGAATACTGACAAGTGAAACTAGAATGCAAATTAATTATGTTGCAATGAAAATGTAAGTGCCAAATGACTCTTGCAAACTCATGTCCTATAGCCAGGCCTATTTTTTGCCTCTAGAAAAACTACATACAAATCAAAATTATGAACAAAAAGAGAGTAAGTATGGTATCAGTTGGTACTCAATAAACATTTTTGTTGAACAAATGAAAGAATGAAAGACTAACATACTGTGCCTTCCGGGTCTTTTGTTTGTTTGTTTGTTTCATTTGGTTTTGCCACATGGCTTTTCCTGCCAAACAGCCATGACCATAGTCAGTCACTGCAAAGTTTTTCCACACATGCCTTTCTGATTCTCCTCTTCTTGTGCTTAAGACTCACGGATGCCCTTTTTACTGCTGCATTCTTTCTCTCTACATATACTATTCCTTCCTCATCTGTGGTTTTGCTTTCCACAGTTTCAAATACCCATGGTCAACTAGGGTCCTACAATATTAACCAGAAAATTCCAGAAATAAACTCGTAAGTTTGAAACTGTGCACCACCATCCTGCTTTTCTCACCAGGGCTGTGAATCATCCCTTTGTCCAATGTATCCATTCATTCCGCCTGCTGGTTAGTCACTTAGTACCCCTATTGGTTATCAGATGGACCGTCACCTCAGCATTGCAATGCTTGTGCTCAAATCACCCTTATTTTAGTTAATTATAGTTCTGAAGTGCAAGGGTAGTGATGCTGCCAACTTGGAAATGCAGAAGAGAAGCCATAAAGTGCTTCTTTTAAGTGAAAAGCTTCTCCAGTTAATAAGGAAAGAAAAAATAATTGTATGCTGAAGCTGCTAAGATCTATGTTAAGAATAACCCTTTATCCATAAAATCATGAAGAAGGAAAAAGAAATGCAAGCTAGTTTTTGCTGTCACATTTCAAACTGCAAAAGTTATAGCCATAGTGTGTGATAAGTAAGTGCTAAGTTAAGATGGAAAAGACTTCTTTAAATTTCTGGGTGGAGGATGTGAACAGAAATGTGTTCCAACTTATGACAATCAGGTTCTTTACTAATTATGGTTTCAGGCATCCAGTGGGGGTCTTGGAACTTATCACACACAGTAAGGAGAGGTGTGTTGTACCTCCTCCACCACAGCATCTCCTCCTTCCCAAAACTGTTGCATATTCTCTTTCTTAGTGATTAGCTCTATTTATGTTCAATGCAAATCTGAGGTTATCGGTTGCTCCTCTTCTCTCCTTTCTTCCGTCTAATTTATCCCAAAGTTGTCTACTTGGCTCATACATTTCTGAAGTCTGTTCACTCCTTTCATGGCTATTGTATCCAAATCAAGCTATCATCTTATCTTACCTAAATTATCACACTGGCTTGCTAACTGAACCCTCACAGATAATGTATCCCTCTATTCAGTCCTCACACTGCTACTAGAGTATTTTACTTTTACCCAAAGATAAATGGAACCATCTCAATTCCCGCCTTTCCCCCTGCCCAAACACTGTGATGTCTTCATTTGCTTTGGGATAAATCAGACATTTAGCACAGCCTGTAACATTTTGCATGGACTGGCCCCTAATCAATGCTCCCACTTTACCTTGCTTCTCCTGATTCCAGCCTCAGTGGACCTCTCCTTTTCTTTCATAGCCATGTTCCCTTTTATCACAGGGCCTTTACATTCTGCAGGGAACACTCCCTCCACACCCTCACACTCACCTATACTTAATTATCACACTCACATCTAGCTTCCTGTGAGAATCTTCGCTTTGACCACCTGGACCAGGTGCAATCTTTCTATTACAGTTTCCCATAGCATCAATGACTGTCTCCTCAGCATTCACTATTACAATTGGGCATTTATTTTGTCAAAGCAAAAATTGCACTGTACAAAGTTAAACAGGCAAGGCAGACTTCATTCAAGGTGACTGCTACAATAGGAGAGAGATAGACATCAGAACTCAGTCTGGGTTCAACTCCACTAAGACAAAGAGTTGGAGAGTTTTTAAGAGTTGGGGTGGGAGATCTTAAGCCATCTGTGCTTACTAATTGACTTTACCTAAAGGAAAAGTAAATTTTATCATATCTTCATGGCAGGAGGTAGTTTTATAACTTGGACTAAGGACCTTGCTACAGTTAAGCTCCTACTGTCCCACAGAGTCTGAGAGGTAAGGGCACTATCCTCCTTAATTGCATTTCAGAGGGATAGTTCCTAGGTTCTCCAGAATTGCTTTCTTGGGTTGTGACACAGACAAGAGGCTTTTTAAATAGGGTGGCGGGTAAACTAAAAGCCCCGACTTCGCCACTATGCAACATTAGCATGTAAGAAACCTGCACTTATAACCCCTAAATTATTTTAAAAAGAAAAAAATAGATTTACATCTCAAATGGGGGAGAGAAAGAATTTACAATTACAGGATTTTGAAAGTAAATGCTTAAAGAAAAAGGAGGACAGAGGCCTAAAGGCAGAAAGAAATCTGTCTAAAGTTTAGACAATCTGAAGGCAACATTAAGAATATCTTGGTCAGCTTGCTATTCCCCTGATTAAATTGCCCCAGTGGCTTCCTATAATACTTAATATTCAAATCAAAATTCTCACTATGCCTATAAGGCCTAGAAAGAGTTGAATCCTTTCTCCATTGCTGTCTTTATCTCCATTTTCCATTGCTTGAAATGCTATCATTACATTGCCTTTTGATAACCTCCATAAATATACCACATGCATTCTCTTCTTGGGCCTTATATACCAGTGCTTTTCTCTTTCTCTGTGAGCTCCATGAGGACAAGGACTTTGCATCATTTTCACTTTTGTACTCTCAGTACTCTAAGCAAATACTGAACACATAGAAGGTGCTTAATTAGTGTTTCTTGGCTGATAAATGGAAGACTGAGTGGCTGAATGAATAAAAGAATGAATGAATTTAAAAATATTATGATCAAAATTTTCTGTTCTTTAAAATGTCTATTTTTTTAAATCACAACTTTGAATTGTCCTGGCTGTTAGTTTTAAGTAAATTTCACAGTTTATTCCTCACATGAAAACTATTTTTCTTTATACCCAAGGTTTTTGGTGAAGTCTCACGTTAGCCCCTAAGTACTGAGCACAGTGCCATTAAGAACACTATTTTGAATAAGAACTGTTTATAAGCAAAACAAGAACACAAACAGAAATAAATAAGCATATTCTGCAGTGTGTCATAGCAAAAACACATCATGGGGCTTGAAGAGGTTCAATGTTGGAGACTCAAGCAGCCACGTAGGGTAGAGACAGAGGGTGTCATGGGAATCAAAGAAGTGATGAGGGAGGCACAGTGGTGTGCCCAGAACACAAATTTGATGGCACAATATGCAAAGTCACACTCATATTTCATACTCTAAGAATCCTGCCAGGTCTATTAGAACATAAAAGCACAGCATCCCTACTTTCAGTAGCATCTTCACCCGGAAAAGCATTTGAGCATGAGATGTGAATATCTGTGTTAGCATAGAAACATCTGATACAATCCTACTGACGACCTAAGTGAAATAGGTTATTTCTTGGTTCAAAGTACTGCGTTTATCAACACAAAACATACTTGTTATAAACATATTGCACCTATTCCAAATTTGAGGTGAGAATAAACACCTGAATAATTTGAATTTATTAATTCACTCAATAAATCAAAGGCTCATTTAAGGTTTGGAATACCGATTCTCTGATTCCTTTAAAAATATTATACCAAGAACTAAGGACTGTATTTTGAATTTCTCAAAAGGCCTGTTGCTTTCCTGGTCATCTTTGGAGTAAATTGATATTAACAGTAACAACAGCCATGAGAAGAATGAAGACTGATCACTAAGCATTTTGGTCCTCTGCTACGAATTTGATATTAGATACCCAGAGAGAATTTTCTATAGAGAACTGCCTAAAACTGTTAGGCCTAGGTCTGTTTGATACCTAACACAGTTAAACCTCATTGGGAAATAATGAATATAAGTATTCTTGACATTTCCTGGATTACTCAAAGAGGAAAAAATGAGAATATGATCATTACATGTAATGAAAACATTAAATGCTTAGATGATCTAGCAAAAAATGTAGCCAGTATCCCATCCCTCTATGTTTTTAATTTTAGACAACCCATTCAAACACCATGAATGAAAACAGAACAGAAACATGTTTGATTCTGAGGAGCTTCTAGGGTTGGCTAGAGTGGACTGTGCATTTCATTGGATGTTTTTCCTAAACAGAAGATATGCAGTCTACTTAAAAATATGCATGACAAAAAACTTGAAAGGAAACTTCCTGATGTCAGCAGCTTACTTTGAATGCATCAAAAAAGTAAGGTGGATTAAAGGATGAATAGAAAGAGAAGTAGATAAGTAGATAGCTAATTATGTGATAAAGTACCTATAGTAAAATGTTAATTGTAGAATCTAGGTGGTGGTTATTTAAGTGTCCACTGTAAATTTTTTCAAAATTTTTGTATGTGGAAATTTTTTTACAATAAAATATTTTTTAAAAGGGCATTGTAGTTACTACTAGAAAGGGCAATGACTAGAAAGAGAGTAAGGAGGTTTGAGGGATGCTGGGAGTCTTCTGTTTCTTAATCTGGGTGCTGGTTATTGGGACTGTTGCTTTGTGAAAACTTACCAAACAGAATACTTGTGATGTTCAATTGTTTTCGTATGTATGATATATACTTTAATTAAAAGTTCAGAAAGAAAACAAAAAAATACTAGTGTTATTCTGGAGTCTTTGATAGCAAGTAGCTTAGTTGGGAAGTAGCTTAGTGGGGAATTGTAAGTAGCTTACAATTTTAAGTAGCTTAGGGGGGAAATAAATCTCAAATGATTGGAAAGCCCTGGGGCACAGCTGGGTTAGATGAACTTGGAACATATGGTATTGCCCAGAATCTATCAGTATATCCAGGCTTACTTGTCTCTGCTTGCTTACTCGGCCCAAGGCCTTACATGTTGCCACTAGACTCTCTCTCTCTTTCTCTCTCTTCTATATATCTATATCTATATCTATATATCTATATGAGAGAGCAAGAGAGAGATGGTCTAGTGGCAACTAGACTATATATATATATATATATATATATATATATATATATATATATATATATATCTCCTTGGACAGGCTCTCTTTTCTTAGCAGGCCAGATGGTAGTCAGTGTCCCCATGTATCACACAAACTTAAATACCTTGGGATGGAGAAGCTGTCTATTCTGATACTTCACGTATAAGTCACAAGAAGGACTCAGAGTAGCCTGAGTCACGCACCCTGATTGAAATAATTACTGAGGATGATGAGGTTCTTTTATTGGTCTATCCTGAGTTATATGCCTACATCTGTAGGCAGGGGCGTGGACATGGGCCTAACAAATTGGCGTACCAGTAGGTTCACCATAGGAAATAATCCAATTAATATGAAAAAAGCCAAGAAGAACAAGGAAACACATGCCCACAGACAAATAAACACACACAGATATGTCTACAATAGTCATTACTCAATGTGATGTTGAGATAAACATCTTCAAAGGATGCTGAGCTAGGGCAGAAGCAGCTTGGGAGGAAGGAAATATATTTTCTAGGACCCCAAACTCAGACCATAATATCACCACCAAGGGGATATAAAATCTAAAACAAAACAAAACTTAGGTCATGACTGTAAAAAATGTTACATATAAATTTATATGCATACATTTTATGTATAATATATACTATAGGATAAAAAAGTATGTTTTTACATATACATTTACATATACATGTATGCACATATGTAAGTATCCATATATTTATATGTATACACATACATAAAATGTTTTTGTAGTTTCTATGCTACCAGAAACGCTCTGCTTTTAACTATGGATAAAACTGGGACTTCTTGTAGTTTGAGAGAGAAAGATTTTGGCTCTCTTTCAGCTACATATTTTCAGAGTTGTGGGGGAAGGAAGGATATATACCCTCAAAAGTAGGTTCAAACTTAGAAAGGTGGTGCAAGCTGTAGAAGGATTTATAAATCCCAGATGAATAATGGGCCAGACTTCAAGATTCTCCAATTACTAGAGAAGAAAAACAGGAAATAAAATTAATGTCCGCAGAAAATAAATGATGTGACTTCTTCAAAAGGACAGCAATACATCCTGGAATTTACCAATTAGACAAGGTTCAGCCAGCTGTGGTTGAGGGGGAAAAATGCTATTTCCAAATCAACCCTATGATGATAATAATGATTTATTCTTTCATCACACAAAGCCAGTAATATTATCATTCCCAGAAAAAGTCTTATATAAGCCAAAGAAATCCCAAATACTATTAAATTAGTTTCTTTAAATTATTACATTGTTCCCTGATCTGTAACTGATATACAAAAGGCATAAAGAAGAATGTAACAATTACCTGGGTACCCACCCAGGTAAAGAAATCATTAAAACTACTATTGATGCTCCCCAGTATACTACATTAAACATTTATTTCAAGACACCCTCATTATCTAGATAAAATTAAAAATTTATTTTTACTGTTTTATACATTCATATAATGGTATAATTATGTTAATCCTTCGGCAATGTATATTGTTATTCAACTTCTAGCTCTGATTAATTTACTTCTGCTGCTATATGGTGTTCCATTGTCAGAGTATTCCATAATTTAGTGGTCTTTTATTATATTTATTAATATTTCAGGTGACAGAAAATTTTGTTTGATATTAATAGAACCAACCAAGTTTTAGTTTGGTTTTTATATACCCAGTATATATTCTTCAAAACTTTGAATCTCTCCTTCCCATTGTGTTCTAGGTATATATCTGTAAAAACATGTGATTTTAAACAAATACATTCTGATACATACTGCCATTTAATAGATGATTTTAATTAACTTGATTGTGTCATGTGCACTATATATTTGGCATAATTTTATAACATATATCTGATTTTTATTTACCCGGGTGATTTTTATTTACCCGGGTTATTTTTATTTGTCCTTTTCTCCTTTTAAGTATATTACTTTTGATTAGCAGAGGTTTTTTTTTTTCCTTTTTTATTTCTGATTTGGAAATAATGCATAGTGTGTCGAGTCTAATAATTGATTCTGATTACCACCTACCCTAGTGTATATTATTTAAAATATTTAATTTTCACATTTCTCCTCAAATTAGATATTATATATTATTTTATACTGTTCGATGTTTATTTATATTTATAAATATATATCTAATTAATATAAAATATATATTTAATTAGTATAAACATATATTTATTCATGTATATTTCAGGTTATTTGTTTGTCATTTCTTGTTCCAATTCAGGTTATCTTTCTGCCTTGTATTTCCTTCTTTGGGAATTCTCTGTAGAAGGTCCTTTATTCAGATTAGCAATAAACTCTCTGAATTTTAGCTATGTGAAAATGTCTTTATTTCTAAATCTTCCTTGAATAGTAGTTTACTTTGGTAGAAAAATCATACATTTTCAGTTATTTTTCTCAATTCTTTTAGAATATTTTTGTTTTGTTGAAATTCTGTGCTCAGTCTAATTGACATTCTTATTTGTGAAGTTCTTTCTCCTTTTCTTTCTGGCTTCTTTCCTCTTACCCTTTCTTTCTCCCTCCCTCTGTTTTCTACTTCTTTCCTTCCTCCATGCACCACTTGCTTTCTTTTTGTTGTTGTTGTTATATATAGTACACTTGATCTGGTCATAGTATTTGAATTCATTAATAGGTATTAATTTAGCACTCTTGAGACAGACCAGCCCAAAAAGAAAATTTCTAAATGTACAAGTGCAATAAATATAAAACTTTCTCATCTAAAATATCAGTCATTTCTGAAACATCTTAAGAAAATCAGGCAACCACATGCCCACAGGCAGGCGTCTGATGTTGATGATGCTAATATTAGAAACATATCACCTCAGATCCAGCATAATTATTTTTATGTTTTTTACCAACATACACTTACATAAACTAAACAGCCTGGGCTCCTTGGTGGTCAGCTGGAAGCCCTTCTTGATACAAGCAGAAAGCCCAAACGTGCCAGAACTGGTAAGCGGGGAGATGCCATGCATGTCTTTATGCTTTGATGAACAGACAATGACAACAGCCTCTGGCAGCACGAGCTGATAGGAACAATGAATGTGAAGATCAATGCTGGACAATAATTCAGTTTTGGATGAAGGGTTAGGTGTGTATGGACCCATCTCAGAGTAAGAAGATCATGCTGATCCTGAACATTGAATAATTATTTTGCATTCTCCACATCCCAAGAGTCTGGTCCTGAAGACTCCTTTGGCACAATTACATGGATAGAAGTAAGTTAATTATGTGGCAGCTTTCCACAGAGTATTCCACAAATTTCTATCTTCTTACTCTATTAGATTCTGCCAACAGCAGAAATATGTGGCATAGATCTCCTGATAAACTACATATTCTAGTCCTTCAACCATTACATTCTGAACAGCACTTACAGTAGGAGTGAACTTTAAGGCTCTGTTTACAGAAGACTAGTTAGTATGATTGTTTGCATCCTTTTTATTAGGTTGGTCATATAATAATTCATTAAATAATCGTTCTGGTGTGTGGAAAGTCAGGACAAATCATCCCCATTAATCTGATTTGACAGCACTGGGTTAGTTTGTTTTAAGATCTTTGTTTTGTCTTCCTTGTTCTACAGAATTGGTACAATATGGTGTAGATGTTTTTGTTAGAATGAAGTATGCAATTGTTTGCTTTTTTAAAAAAGAATTTATTTACTTTAGTTTCTAAATGTCTTGGCATGTAAATTTGCTCATTAATTTATGCTGACAATCCTCCTGACATTTTTCTTTATATATCTTTATAATTTGGGATTATACTAAAGCTTGATGGAGCTTTACATGTCAGAATCCTTATAAGGCATTCATTGAAGGTTAAGTTTCTCCAAATAAGATTTAATTTTGTTTATTCCAGATAGCACAGAAAAGTTACTAACTAATCCAGTTTTTATTTTCATTTATCAGCTTGTCATTTCCATAATAATATAAGTAGTATAAATTTAGACCTCAATCCTGTATAAAGGCAGGCCCGTGGTTATGGTTTTAGTAAACATTGTTTTTCCACTCGAGAACTCAGTTTGAAACATAAAAAAATACTTGTTATATTATCCTTGTTTATGAATGGGATTTTAAAATTCTAATCTAATTTCTCATTATTTGAGGGTAGCAGTGTTAAGCAGGTTTTTCAGGTCCAGCTCTCCAGTTCATGCTGTCGTTTACTGCTCTCTCTGGGTTAGAAACTAATAGTTAATAATTAATTGTCAATATGGAAGCTCCATTATAACCTACATTTGCAAATTCATTCAGTATAGTTCACATTTTGCTTTTAAGCATTTCTTGGTCAATCCCTGGAAAATTCCCCCTGTCAACATAAGATTAACTATGAATTTAATGTTTGCCCTACTTGATCCAGATTCCTCTTTTGTTTATTTATTATTCATTTTAGAATGGGCTTATTCTGGATATCTAAGATGCTACTTTCAGAAACTCAACTCATTTTCTTTCTCCAAGATTCAAGCTTATGACCTATTCATTAAAATTCTATTTGCTAAAATGATTCAGCCTTATTTCTTGGGTTATGAAACATGATAGTACCCTTCAAGTGAAGTTTTATATTTACAAAATATTTAAAGTCCTGTTGATTCATGAAACTAATTGTAAAACTCAAATCAAAATACAATGTCAAAAGATCTAACTTTTTGTGTCATTGGATTATTAGGAGAGGAAAAAAACATATGAAGATATAATGGATAAATCTATCCAAATTTGATATTGTCTCACAGTTCCTTGTGGTTCATGTTGTTCAATGTATTTTTTTATATTCTAAAAGTGGATAATTTCTATTAATCTATCTTCAATTTCTTTGAGTCTTTCCTCTGTCATCGCCATTATGTTACTGTGCTTTTCTAATAACGTTTTTCAAAATTTCAGGTATTTTATTATTTCCATTTGGTTCTTATTATTATATCTATTTCTTTGTTGAGAAATACTAATTTTTCATTAATTTAAGGTAATTATCATTATCTCATGGAGCATGATGATAATAGCTACTCTAAAGTCTTTGATGATTCTAACATGTGGGTCCTTTTGGAGTTTTTGTTGATTAACTTTTCCCTTGAGAACAGCTCGTATTTTCCTGGCCCTCTGTATTTTGAATAATTTTAAACTGTACCAGAGCCATTTTGTATATTATCTTGTGGTACTCTGAGCCATGTGAAAATCTTCTGGAGAAAGTACATTTTGTTTTGCTTTGTTTTATTGGTCAATTGACCTAATTAGGTCAGACTGCAGATCCTGTCTCAACTTCTGTGAGTCCTGGTAAGCTGAATTTTCAGAGCCTTTGCTCTGCTGCTTCAGGTCTCTCACGCATGTATCTCTCAGGGATTAGTGTACGACTAGGATCTCAGTTTATATTAGAGTTCAGCTCTCACAGCCTTTGAGATTATGCTTTGGGTCTAGTCCATGCATGTGTTCTTCAGAGAAGAGTCTGGGACTTGTATCATTTCATGTACAGAGTCAGGGAAACCTCTCCTCTAGCTCTCTTCTCTGCAGAATCTCTCACGTACTCAGTAACTTCCTGGGACCCCTTTTGCCTATCTTCTGAATAGAAACATAGAGCTTCTTGCAGAGTATTAGCTCCTGGCTTTATTGCTTGCTCATTTCTGCATAACTGGGTCAACCCTGGGGCACCACAGTGACAGAAAAAAGAAAGAAAAATAATGGGGTCCCCACCCTGTCACTCTTTGGAGTTTATGGTTCCCTTTTCTTAGTTCTTCTTGTCAAAAAGATAGGTTTTTCCTTTAGGATTTTAGATCAGCTATCACCGCCACATTGCAGCTGTATGGTTGGGGTTGCCCTTGACACAGGACCAAAAGAGAGCAACAACAATAGCATCAACAACAACCATAGTGATCCTACCCCCTACTCCTGGTGACGGCTTCCTGGGGCTCCTTATCCCCATTCTTGGGACAGCTTATCTCAGATTTTCTCTGCTCACCCCTGCTATGCAGTTCCAAATTTGATATTTGGAACTGGTAGTATCTTCAGAACAAGTTGAGAGACAAAAAAAAAAAAAAAAAAGAGATTAAAAAAAAAGGAAACTCAACCTGGTTATAGGTTATTCTTCAAGTTTTGGTTGCTCTCACTAACGTGCCTGCCATTTTTAACTTTTTAGAGTCCTTAACAAGTGGCTTTTGTATTTTGTTCAGAGTTGTAGTTGCAAACAATAGAAGAGATAGGCTATAATGGGTTTATTTAATTTTTTCGGGCACCAGAAATTTCTTATTTGGCAGTGCAAATTCTTGTCCCAAAAAATATAAACAGATTACCAAAATGTGCTGATCTTTCAAACCTCAACAATTCATTTAAGGTCAACCTTCAGTGATCACTATTGATGCAGGCTCAGTGCGCATCTTGTTTAAGACCAATTTCTTTGTATTTGATACATACATAAGCTGGTTTGGATTTACAACCTAATTGGATGTCAGAATTTCTGTAATTCTAATGTTTTCCAAGTGTTCATCAGGAAGTTCTTTTTTTTTTTTTTTTTTTTTTTACTTAAGATAAATTTTTCCTGTTGTTGAAAAAGCTTAGTCTACAGTAACTCCTGAACACAATGGAACTGATTATAAGATGCAGAACTCCTTTTCAACACTGATGATAAGGATTCTTTCCTAACTAATTTCTCTGAAATATGGGGAAATATTTTGAGAAGTAGAAACCAGTATTTTCAAATTTTCATTTGTCTCCTTTAGTTTTATTAAAATTATGCTGAATACATTAATTCCAAGCCACTATCATGCCTACAGTTCGATATGCTTCCTTGCAGCTTGATGAAGAAGCTATAAACCTTTCACATGTTCCTTTTATTTTCAGCAACTTAATAAAAAGTTAGTGGTATCTGCTTTATGTTAGTTTCCTTGATGTTTTTAAATGTTCACCAAGGAGAGTGTTGCTTTACCTCTTTCTGAGAGATTTATAAATGAACAAAAAATAGAAAGAAAATAATTAAGATGGCTAGAATACTAAAATCCATGGATACGATTCAGAGGGTGCAAATCCCCATTCATCACTTGGGCAGCTTTTCTCCAGAGGCCTCCCCAGGAATCTATTGACTTAGAAGTGACAAACATAATCAGTTAGTCTGCTGTTTTCTTCTTTGTCCCAAGTGATATGGTACCTAGTGAATTAAGCAACCAAATCAATCACCTACCTGCTTGACACAAAAGCCATTATTACTCTGCTCTGAATATTTCAGATATAAAATGGGACAAATTGTGATTTTCAATGTATTCTCTTTTTCTTAACATCAAAAAATAAAAAATTAGGGAAAAAAGGTTGATTTATCCTGGTTTGGGGGCATATTTTCACATCTCCTTTGCACTCTTACATACTTATTCAGGTTGAAGAGAAATTAGTCATTTCATTTCCTTTTAATGAAATCTTAATTGTCATCAATCTAAATCCAACAAAAAAAGTATAATTATCTTTCAAAGAAATCGTTCATCGTTCTTTTTTTGCTTTTTTTTTTTTTTTTTTTGGTTTTTGAGACAGGTTATCCTTTTTTTTTTTTTTTTTTTTGAAAAAGTCTTACTATTTCCCAGGCTGGAGCTCAGTGGCCGCTCATTGCAGCCTCTACCTCCCGGGCTCAAGCAGTCCTCCCACCTCAGCCTCCCAAGTAGCTGGGACTACAAGTGTGTGCCACCAGATCTGGCTAATAGTTTTGTTTTTTGTAGAAACAGGGTCTCCCTATGTTGCCCAGACTGTTCTCAAACTCCTGGGCTCAAGTGAGTCTCCCATCTCAGCCCCAGAAAGTGGGGAGATTACATGTATGAGCCACCACACCCCGTTTCTAAGCAATCATTTTTGAGTGTCAGCTGGGTGCAAGAAATACATTTCTGAAGTAATCAGAGTTATAAAAGACATCACCAACACTTGGGATCTTCTGATATTTTTGGGAAATGATGCTTGTTAGGTTAAAAGTTTAAGTGGCACATAACAAAATTAAAAATTTTTGTAAGTGGCTATGCTATTCCGCATTCTCACCACCAATGTATGAGTGTGCCGACTGTTCCACATCCTTGCAAAAATTGTCTTTGTCAGTATTATAGCCATGTCTAATTTTGATTTTAAATTTTGCTCTCCTAATATGTACGTAGTAGAATATCACTGTGGCTCTGATTTGAATTTTCCAAATGGTTAATGATGTTGTACATATTTTCATGTACTTATTTTTAATCCACATATCCTCCTTTAAAAAATATCTTTTCAATCTTTTGCCTATTTTTAAATTGAATTGTTTGTTTTCTTGCTGTTGAGTTCTGAGAGTTTAAAACTACATCTTTATATATTATGGCCACAAGCCATGTAAGATATGTAGTTTGAATATGCTTTCTCCAAGTCTACAACCTGTGTATTTGCTCCTTTAGAAATGTGTTTGGACATACAAACTTTTTAATTTTAGGCCAGGTGCAGTGGTTCATGCCTGTAATCCCAGCACTTTGGGAGGCTGAGGCGGGTGGATCACCTGAGTTTAGGAGTTTGAGACCAGCCTGGCCAACATGGTGAAACCCTACCTCTACTGAAAAATACAAAAATTAGCCGGTCGTGTTGGTGTGCACTTCTAATCCCAGCTACTTGAGAGGCTGAGGCTGGAGAATCACTTGAACCCGGGAGGCGGAAGTTGCAGTGAGCCAATGTCATGCCATTGCACTCCAGGCTGGGTTACAAGAGCGAAAATCAAAAAAAAAAAAAAAACTTTTTAATTTTAATAAAGTCCAATTTATCATTATAAAGCAATTTTTATTTTATAGAATATGTCTAAGAACTCTACAACTAACCTCAGGTCATGAAAATTTTCTTCTATATTTCTTCCAAAATTATTATAGATTTACACTTAGACTTATGCTCCATTTTGAGTTAATATCAAGTAAATTGCAATATTTAGGGCAGGTTCTTTTTTTCATTATGTCAATGTCCAATTGTTCAACTTCATTTCTTGAAATAACTGTCTCTTCTTCTTTGGATTGCCGTTGCCTGTTTGCCAGAAATTGGCAATATTTTTATGGTTGTATTTCTGGATTTGCTATTCTATTCTATTGATCTGTGTGTCTGTCTTTTCTCAAATACTGCATCACCTCAATTATTGTAACTTTTATAGTAAATCTTAATATCAGATATGCTTCCTTTGAATTCATTTTTCTTCAATATTATAAATATGTTATATCCTGTCTAAAATAATCTATCCAGTTAATACTATCTCAAATATCATAAGAGAGATTGTTTGTTGGTTTCTGTAGTTCTTAGGGTGTGATAATGATGATTATGTAGTTTAAAATTACACAGAAGTTCTTGTGGAAAACACACATGGGAAAAGAATCGGCAAAACTCTGGAACAGAAATGCAATGAGAGTAGAATAGTGCCATAAGCTATTAAAATATATTATTAAACTATGCTTATGAAAATAGTCTGATACTGGACCACATATTGGCTGATCAATTAATGAAATATAGTTCAGAGCTTGCCCTGGTATAAACATCAAAACCTTTGGGATTTTAGTAAATATAGGACCTCAAATCAGTAGGGCAAAAGGGAATTCTTAAGTACAGTCATGAAATACATGAGGACATTTTGGTCAGTGATGTCACTGTGATCACATATAATGATGTTCTCATAAGGTTATAGTATTGTATTTTTACTAAATTTTCTACATTTAGATACACAAATACTTAACAGTGTGTTAGTATTGCCTATAGTATTCAGTACAGTAACATGTTATACAGGTTTACACAAAGGTAAAATTATCCATTTACACATTTCTCAGGATGTATTCCTGTTATTAAGTGACACATGACACAAATAAAATTCTTAAAATATGCTATGGCAAAAAATAGAAACAAAGACTAAACGACAGAGTTAGAAAAGCAAATACACAGTCTATGATTGATAGGCATTTAAATATGGCACATATACAACATGGAATACTATGCAGCCATAAAAAAGAATGAGATCATGTCTTTGCAGGGACATGGATGAAGCTGGAAGCCATCATTATCAGCAAATTAATACAGGAACAGAAAACCAGACACTGCATGTTCTCACTCATAAGTGTGAGTTGAACAATGAGACCACATGGACACTGGGAGGGGAACATCACACATGCAGGCCTGTCAGGGATGGGAGATAAGGGGAGGGAGAGCATTAGGATGAACACTCGATGCATGTGGGGCTTAAAACCTAGAAGATGGGTTGATAGGTGCAGCAAACCACCATGGCATGTGTATACCTATGTAACAAACCTGCACATTCTGCACATGTATCCCGGAACGTAAAGAAAATTCTTATTAATAAAAATAAAAAAAATTTTAAAAAGAAAAGCAATTACACGTATCAATTGACAAATGACTAATTGCCTTAGCATTTTGCATATTCCCTATTGCTGCTATGATAAAATACCACAAACATAGTGGCTTAAAACACCACAAATGAATTATCTTACACTTCTGGCAGTGGTAAGAACTTACTTTTATATACTACATGAATCTTACAGGAGAAAATCAAGGTCAGCTGGGCTGCATTCCTTCTGGAGATTGTAAGGGGTAAATCTGTTCTTCACCTTTTCCAGCTTCTTAGAGAGTGCCTACACTCCTTGGGCTGCAGTACCCTTCTAGTAATTGCCTTACTCTGCCTCCATTATCGCATCACCTTCTCTCCTTCTGCTTCTGTCATCAAATCTCCTGCTGTGACTGTTGTCTTCCTGCATCTTTCTAATGAACACTTTGAATTACACTGAGTCATCCAGATTATCCAGGATAATCTCCCCAGGATATTTAATTTAATAATACCTGCAAAGTCCCTTTTGCTATGGAAGGAAACATATTAGCAGATTCTGAGGATTAGGATATTAACATCTTTGAAGGTGTGATTATTTAGCATCCCACATAGAAAAAGGACTTTGGTATTAATAAGAAAATAACATACAACTGCATATAAATGTATGCAAAAAAGAGGAGAAGCAATCTAGGTAAAGGTGCATATGGGATACTGACACCCACTCACATGAGAAAAATTGCATATACTACTTTTTTTATCACATGACAATGATTTGATATATAAAGAAAAGGAGGCACACACAAACACTGTAGGGAGAAAGTGTAAGCTCAGCATTTTTTGGAGGAGATTTTGGGAAAGAAATATACATGTGCTTTAATTGAGCTATTAAAGGAACATTTTTTTTTCAGTAGAAAAATTGGGGGGAAATACTCAATTGCTCATCAATAGAGCACTGGTTAAGCAAGCTCTATTCAATAATCAAAGATTAAGAGGCTAAAATGGTAGCATGTTTGGCCCTCCATATCCATGGTTTCAACATCCTTAGATTCAATCAACTGCAAATTGAAAATTTTTTTAAAAAAACACTAAAATGATAAAGGGGATATCACCACTGATCCCACAGAAATACAAACCACCATCAGAGAATACTACAAACACCTCTACGCAAATAAACTAGAAAATCTAGAAGAAATGGATAAATTCCTCGACACATACACTTTCCCAAGACTAAACCAGGAAGAAGTTGAATCTCTGAATAGAACAATAATAGGCTCTGAAATTGTGGCAATAATCAATAGCTTACCAGCCAAAAAGAGTCCAGGACCAGATGGAATCACAGCCGAATTCTACCAGAGGTACAAGGAGGAACTGGTACCATTCCTTCTGAAACTATTCCAATCAATAGAAAAAGAGGGAATCCTCCCTAACTCATTTTAGGAGGCCAGCATCATCCGGATACCAAAGCCGGGCAGAGACACAACCAAAAAAGAGAATTTTAGACCAATATCCTTGATGAACATTGATGCAAAAATCCTCAACAAAATACTAGCAAACCGAATCCAGCAGCACATCAAAAAGCTTATCCACCATGATCAAGTGGGCTTCATCCCTGGGATGCAAGGCTGGTTCAATATACGCAAATCAATAAATGTAATCCAGCATATAAACAGAACCAAAGACAAAAACCACATGATTATCTCAATAGATGCAGAAAAGGCCTTTGACAAAATTCAACAACCCTTCATGCTAAAAACTCTCAATAAATTAGGTACTGATGGGATGTATCTCAAAATAATAAGAGCTATCTATGACAAACCCACAGGCAATATCATACTGAATGGGCAAAAACTGGAAGCATTCCCTTTGAAAACTGGCACAAGACAGGGATGCCCTCTCTCACCACTCCTATTCAACATAGTGTTCGAAGTTCTGGCCAGGGCAATTAGGCAGGAGAAGGAAATAAAGAGTATTCAATTAGGGAAAGAGGAAGTCAAATTGTCCCTGTTTGCAGATGACATGATTGTATATCTAGAAAACCCCACTGTCTCAGCCCAAAATGTCCTTAAGCTGATAAGCAACTTCAGCAAAGTCTCAGGATACAAAATCAATGTACAAAAATCACAAGCATTCTTATACACCAATAACAGACAAACAGAGAGCCAAATCATGAGTGAACTCCCATTCACAATTGCTTCAAAGAGAATAAAATACCTAGGAATCCACCTTACAAGGCACGTGAAGGACTTCTTCAAGGAGAACTACAAACCACTGCTCAAGGAAATAAAAGAGGATACAAACAAATGGAAGAACATTCCATGCTCATGGGTAGGAAGAATCAATATCATGAAAATGGCCATACTGCCCAAGGTAATTTATGGATTCAATGCCATCCCCATCAAGCTACCAATGACTTTCTTCACAGAATTGGAAAAAACTACTTTAAAGTTCATATGGAAACAAAACAGAGCCCACATCGCCAAGTCAATCCTAAGCCAAAAGAACAAAGCTGGAGGCATCATGCTACCTGACTTCAAACTATACTGCAAGGCTACAGTAACCAAAACAGCATGGTACTGGTACCAAAACAGAGATATAGATCAATGGAACAGAACAGAGCCCTCAGAAATAATGCCGCGTATCTACAACTATCTGATCTTTGACAAACCTGAGAAAAACAAGCAATGGGGAAAGAATTCCCTATTTAATAAATGGTGCTGGGAAAACTGGCTAGCCATCTGTAGAAAGCTGAAACTGGATCCCTTCCTTACACCTTATACAAAAATCAATTCAAGATGGATTAAAGACTTAAACGTTAGACCTAAAACCATGAAAACCCTAGAAGAAAACCTAGGTAATACCATTCAGGACATAGGCACGGGCAAGGACTTCATGTCTAAAACACCAAAAGCAATGGCAACAAAAGACAAAATTGACAAATGGGATCTAATTAAACTAAAGAGCTTCTGCACAGCAAAAGAAACTACCATCAGAGTGAACAGGCAACCCACAAAATGGGAGAAAATTTTTGCAACCTACTCATCTGACAGAGGGCTAATATCCAGAATCTACAAAGAACTCAAACAAATTTACAAGAAAAAAACAACCCCATCAAAAAGTGGGCAAAGGACATGAACAGACACTTCTCAAAAGAAGACATTTATGCAGCCAAAAAACACATGAAAATATGCTCACCTTCACTGGCCATCAGAGAAATACAAATCAAAACCACAATGAGATATCATCTCACACCAGTTAGAATGGCAATCATTAAAAAGTCAGGAAACAACAGGTGCTGGAGAGGATGTGGAGAAATAGGAACACTTTTACACTGTTGGTGGGACTGCAAACTAGTTCAACCATTGTGGAAGTCAGTGTGGCGATTCCTCAGGGATCTAGAACTAGAAATACCATTTGACCCAGCCATTCCATTATTGAGTATATACCCAAAGGACTATAAATCATGCTGCTATAAAGACACATGCACACGTATGTTTATTGTGGCACTATTCACAATAGCAAAGACTTGGAACCAACCCAAATGTCCAACAATGACAGACTGGATTAAGAAAATGTGGCACATATACACCATGGAATACTATGCAGCCATAAAAAATGATGAGTTCATGTCCTTTGTAGGGACATGGATGAAATTGGAAATCATCATTCTCAGTAAACTATCACAAGAACAAAAAACCAAACACCACATATTCTCACTCATAGGTGGGAATTGAACAATGAGAACACATGGACACAGGAAGGGGAACATCACACTCTGGGGACTGTTGTGGGGTGGGCAGAGCAGGGAGGGATAGCATTGGGAGATATACCTAATGCTAGATGACGAGTTAGTAGGTGCAGCGCACCAGCATGCCACATGTATACATATGTAACTAACCTGCAGATTGTGCACATGTACCCTAAAACTTAAAGTATAATAATTTAAAAAAAAATTTAAAAAACACTAATATAAATGCCAGGCACAGTGGCTCATGCCTATAATCCCTAGCACTTTGGGAGGCTGATGCATGTAGATCCCTTGAGCCCAGGAGTTTGAGACCAGCCTGGGCAACATGGCAAAACCTTGTATCGACAAATAATTAAAAATAAAAAAATAGCTAGGCATGGTATTGTGTGCCTGTAGTCCCAGTTACCTGGAAGGGTGAGGTGGGAGGATCACCCCAGCTGGGGAGGTCAAAGCTGCAGTGAGCTGTGGTGATACCAGTGCACTCCAGCCTAGGCAACAGAGTAAGACCCTGTTGCAAAAAATAAACAAATAAATAAATAAAAACTGATATAAAATAATGATACAATAATAAGAAATAATACAAATAAAAACAGTATAGTATAACAACTATTTATATGGTATTTATATTGCATTAGTATTATACATAATCTAGAAAGGATTTAAAGTATACAGGAGGTTATACATAGGTTATATGCAAATATTTACTACACTGTTTTATATCAAGGACTTCTACATCCATGAATTTTGTATGTGAGCATGTCCTGGAACCAATTCCCCTGTGAATACCAAAAGATAACTATTAGTACAATTTTTGTCACCCTATTTATGCCAATGAAAATTAGAAGCCCATATTATTTAATTCAAACATTATTGGAATGAGAAATGTAAGCACAGAAGCCACAAATCTCAGTTAGCGATTTAATAAAAAATATTGAACAAATGCAAAACTGTTGATGTCACTGGTAAGAAAAATTAAGCACTCATCTGCTTCTCACAAGTAACTTACTAAATGTGGGAACAATGACAGCACCTAACCATCAAGTTGCTAATAGGACTAAATGTGTTAATGTATGTTGAAGTGGTTATAGCATTGCTCTAAAAGATAAAAAAAAGAGTTTAGTGAATATTTGTATGGGACACAATAAATTTTAGGTTGAATCTATATCAATTTTGTATAAAGGTAAATTTATATCAATGTCTGTATACTAACAAGGGCCAAGATCTTTCCAAAGTATTAAAAGTTTGGTTTTAAGTTTTCTAACTATTCTTTACTTAGGAGTATGAGATAGCCACTCTTTAAAAGTTTAACGTTATTTCCTATGGAATTTAATTATTCATAAAGGGGGTTATTTTATCTGTGCTTGGTTGGTAGAGAAATGATTTAACTGCTGGTGCTATGATTTGAATGTGTCCCCTAAACTTCACCTGTTGGAAACTCAATTATAAATGAAGCAATGCTAAGAGGTGAGACCTTTAAAAGGTGATTAGGTCATGAGGGCTCTAGTGGATTAATGCCATTGTTGCAGATGTGGGTTAGTTATCATGAGAGTGGGTTCCTGATAAAAGTATAATTTTGCCCCCTTTCCCTTCTCTCTCTGTCTCTTTCACTTAATCTGCGTATCTAGCATATGTTTTCTTGCCCTTCAACCTCCTGCTATAGGATGATACAGTAAGAAGGCCCTCACCAGATGCAGGCCCCAGGACCTTGGACTTTCCAGCCTCCAGAACTGTAAGGAATAAATCCCTGTTCCTTATAAATTACCCAGTCTCAGGTATTCTGTTAATAGCAGCATAAAACAAATTAAGACAATATATGTTTAGAATAAGAAACTATGTTTTTAAAAATATTTTTGATAAAAGCTAATTACTTGAAATCACAAAATTATGTGGTCACAGGAGGTTTATATTTACCTACCAACATTGTGATAACAAACTCTCTATTATTACTCTGTCTTTATTCTGGAACCTCAATATTACATCAGTAGTGTCAGGCCTCTGAGCCCAAGCTAAACCATCATATCCCCTGTGACCTGCAGGTACACATCCAGATGGCCTGAAGCAAGTGAAGAATCACAAAAGAAGTGATAATGGCCAGTTTCTGCCTTAACTGATGACATTCCACCATTGTGATTTGTTTCTGCCCCACCTTAACTGAGCAATTAACCTTGTGAAATTCCTTCTCCTGGCTCAGAAGCTCCCCCACTGAGCACCTTGTGACCCCTGCCCCTCCCCACAAGAGAACAACCCCCTTTGACTGTAATTTTCCACTACCCACCCAAATCCTATGAAATGGCCCCATCCCTATCTCCCTTTGCTGACTCTCTTTTTGGACTTGCTCGCCTGCACCCAAGTATTTAAAAAGCTTTATTGCTCATACAAAGCCTGTTTGGTGGTCTTCACACGGACATGTGTGACATTTGGTGCTGTGACTTGAATTGGGGGACCTCTCTTGGGAGATCAGTCTCCTGTCCTCCTGCTCTTTGCTCTGTGAGAAAGATCCACCTACGACCTCTGGTCCTCAGACCAATCAGCCTGAGGAATATCTCACCAATTTTAAATCCAGTAAGCGGCCTCTTTTCACTCTCTTCTCCAAACTCTCTCACCATCCCTCAACCTCTTTCTCCTTTCAATCTTGGTGCCATTCTTCAATCTCTCCCTTCTCTTAATTTCAGCTCCTGTCCTTTTCTGGTAGAGACAGAGGAGATGCATTTTATCTGTGAACCCAAAACTCTGGCGCCAGTCACAGACTCGGCAAGACAGTCTTCCCTTGGTGTTTAATCACTGCGGGGACGCCTGCTAGATTATTCACCCACATTGCAGAGGTGTCTGATCACTGCGGGGACACCTGCCTTGATCCTTCACCCTTAGTGGCAAGCACCACTTTCCTGGGGGGCAAGCACCCCCCACCCCTTTTCTCTGTGTCTCTACCCTCTCTTTTCTCTGGGCTTGCCTCCTTCACTATAGGCAACCTTCCACCCTCCATTCCTCCTTCTTCTCCCTTATCCAGTATTCTTAAGAACTTAAAACCTCTTCAACTCACACATGACCTATAACCTAAATGCCTTATTTTCTTCTGCAATGCTGCTTAACCCCAATACAAACTTGACAATGGTTCCAAATAGCCAGAAAAAGGCACTTTCGATTTTTCCATCCTATAAGATCTAGATAATTCTTGTAAAATGGGAAAACGGTCTGAGGTATCTGACATCCAGCCATTCTTTTACACATTGATCCCTCCCTAGTATCTGTTCCCAATGTGACTCATCCCAAATCATCGTTCTTTCCCTCCCACCTTTCCCCTCAGTCCCAACCCCAAGTGTCACTGAGTCTTTTCAATCTTCCTTTTCTACAGACCCATCTGACCTCTCCCCTCTTCCCCAGACTGCTCCTCAGGTCACTCCCCACTAGGCTGAATCAGGCTGCAATTCTTCCTCAGCTTTTGCTCCTCCACCCTATAATCCTTCTATCACCTCCCCTCACCAAACCCAGTCTGGCTTACAGTTCTGTTCTGTTACTAGCCCTCCTCCACCTGCCCAACAATTTTCTCTTAAAGAGGTGGTTGGAGCTAAAGGCATAGTCAAAGTTAATGCTCCTTTTCCTTTATCCAACCTCTCCCAAATCAGTTAGTGTTTAGGCTCTTTTTCATCAGATATAAAAACCCAGCCCAGTTTGTTGGCCCATTTGACAACAACCCTTAGACGCTTTATAGCCCTAGACCCTGAAGGGTCAGAAGGCCATCTTATTCTCAATATGCATTTTATTACCCAATCTGCTCCCAACATTAAATAAAGCTCCAAAAATTAAATTCTAGCACTTAAACCCCACAACAGGACTTAACCTCATCTTCAAGGTGTACAATAATAAAGAAGAGTTGCAATTACTTGCCTCCACTATGAGAGAAACCTCAGCCACAGCTGCAGTGCACAAGAACTTCAAAACACCTAAGCCACAGCAGTCAGGCATTCCTTCAGGACTTCCTCCCCCAGGATCTTGCTTCAAGTGCCAGAAATCTGGCCACTGGGCCAAGGAATGCCCGCAGCCCGGGAGTCCTCCTAAGCCGTGTCCCATCTGTGCAGGACCCCACTGGAAATTGAACTGTCCACCTGGCCCAAGGCTCTGACTGACTCCTTCCCAGATCTTCTCAGCTTAGCGGCTGAAGACTGACACTGCCCGATCACCTCAGAAGCCTCCTGGACCATCACAGATGCTTTGGGTAACTCTTACTGCAGAGGATAAGTCCATCCCCTTCTTAATCAATATGGAGGCTACCCACTCCACATTACCTTCAAGGGCCTGTTTTCCTTGCCTCCATAACTGTTGTGGGTATTGACGGCCAGTCTTCTAAACCTCTTAAAACTCCCCAAATCTGGTGCCAACTTGGACAATATTCTTTTATGCACTCCTTTTTAGTTATCCTGACTATTCCTAGGCTACAGCCACACCTCATTGCTGCCCTTTCCCCCAGTTCAAAGCCTCCTTCGCATCCTCCCCTTGTATCTCCCCACCTTAACCCACAAGTATGGGACACCTCTACTCCCTCCTTGATGACCAATCATGCACCCCTTACCATGCCATTAAAACCTAATCACCCTTACCCCACTCAATGCCAATATCCCATCCCACAGCACGCTTTAAAAGGATTAAAGCTTGTTATCACTGACCTGTTACAGCATGGCCTTTTAAAGCCTATAAACTCTCCTTACAATTCCCCAATTTTACCTTTCCTAAAAATGGACAAGCCTTACAGGTTAGTTCAGGATCTGCACCTTATCAACCAAATTATTTTTCCTATCCACCCCATGGTGCCAAACCCATATACTCTCCTATCCTCAACATCTCCCTCTACAACCCATTATTCTGTTCTAGATAAACCTAGCTGACCCCATAAATCCTAAATCCTTTCCCCACTCCCCTTTCCATTCCTTAAAAAACAGCTTCCACACTAGCTCTCCCTAACTCATCACTCCCTTTTCATTACACAAAGCTGAAGTGCAGGGCTGTGCAGTCGGAGTTCTTACACAAGAGCCAGGACCACGTCCTGTAGCCTTTCTGTCCAAACAACTTGATCTTACTGTTTTAGCCTAGCCCTCATGTCTGTATGCAGCAGCTGCTGCTGCTTTAATACTTTTAGAGGCCCTCAAAATCACAAACTATGCTCAACTCACTCTCTACAGTTCTTATAACTTCCAAAATCTATTTTCTTCCTCACACCTGATGCATATACTTTCTGCCCCCCTCCACTACCTCTCAGCAAGCTGAACTCATTGCCTTAACTCGAGCCCTCACTCTTGCAAAAGGACTATGTGTCAATATTTATACTGACTCTAAATACGGCTTCCATATCCTGCACCACCATGCTGTTATATGGGCAAAAAGAGGTTTCTTCACTACACAAAAGTCCTCCATCCTTAATGCCTCTTTAATAAAAACTCTTCTCAAGGCCGCTTTACTTCCAAAGGAAGCTAGACTCATTCATTGCAAAGGCCATCAGAAGGCATCAGATCCCATCACTCAGGGCAATGCTTATGCTGATAAAGTAGCTAAAGAAGCAGCTAGCATTCCAACTTCTGTCCCTCACAGCCAATTTTTCTCCTTCTCATCAGTCACTCCCACCTACTCCCCAACTGAAACTTCCACCTATCAATCTCTTCCAACACAAGGAAAATAGTTCTTGGACCAAGGAAAATATATCCTTCTAGCCTCACAGACCCATTCTATTCTGTCGTCATTTCATAACCTCTTCCATGCAAGTTACAAGCCGCTAGCCCACCTCTTAAAACCTCTCTTTCCCTCTCCATCATAAAAATCTATCCTCAAAAAATCACTTCTCAGTGTTCCATCTGCTATTCTACTACTCTTCAGGAATTTCTCAGGCCACCTCCCTTCCCTACACATCAAGCTTGGGGATTCACCCCTGCCCAGGACAGGCAAATTGACCTTACTCACATGCCCGGAGTCAGGAAACTAAAATACTTCTTGGTCTGGATGGACGCTTTCACTGGATGATTAGAGGCCTTTCCCACAGGGTCTGAGAAGGCCACCACAATCATTTCTTCCCTTCTGTCAGACATAATTAATTCCTTAGTTTGGCCTTCCCACCTCTATACAGTCCAATAATGGACCAGCCTTTATTAGTCAAATCACCCAAGCAGTTTCTCAGGCTCTTGGTATTCATTGGGACCCTCATACCACTTACCATCCTCAGTCTTCAGGAAAGGTAAAACAGACTAATGGTCTTTTAAAAACACACCTCACCAAGCTCAGCCTCCAACTTAAAAAGGACTGGACAATACTTTTACCCCTTGACCTTCTCAGAATTCAGGTCTGTCCTCGGGATGCTACAGGGTACAGCCCATTTAAGCTCCTGTATGGACGCTCCATTTTATTAGGCCCCAGTCTCATTCCTGACACCGTCCCAACTTGAACCGCACCCCAAAAACTTGTCATCCCTACTATCTTCTGTCTAGTCATACGCCTATTCACCATTCCCAACTACCCGTAAATACCCTGCCCTTGTTTACACTGCCAGTTTATACTTTTCCTTCAAACCATCATAACTGACATCTCTTGGTTTTACCTCAAACCTCCACACTTAAGTCTCTCTTAAAGTGGATAGATAATCTTTGCTGACAGGGTACACTCCAATACTTTCACCCTGATGAAGTCCTATTCTTCACTTTTATACACACTCTTATTCTCGTTCCCATTCTTATGCCACCCTCTACTTCTCCCCAGCTATCTCCACCACACTATCAATCTCTCTCAGTCTCTCCTAGCCATTTCTAATCCTTCTTTAACAAACAATTGCTGGCTTTGCATTTCTCTTCCTCCAAAATCACTGAGGCCTCAACTTACTCACTGCAAAAAAAAAAAAAAAAAAAAAAAAGTACTCTGTATATTTTTAAATGAAAAGTGTTGTTTTTACCTAAATAAATCTGGCCTGATATATGACAACATAAAAAAACTCAAGGATAGAGCCTAAACTTGCCAACCAAGCAAGTAATTATGCTGAACCCCCTTAGGCACTCTCTAATTGGTTGTCCTTGTTCCTCCCAATTCTTAGTCCTTTAATATCTGTTTTTCTCCTTCCGTTATCCAGACCCTGTGTCTTCTGTTTAGTTTCTTAATTCATCCAAAACCATATCCAGGCCATCACCAATCATTCTATATGACAAATGCTCCTTCTAACAACCCCATAATATTACCCCTTACCACAAAATCTTCCTTCAGCTTAATCTCTCCCACTCTAGGTTCCCTAATCCTGCTAGAAGCAGCCCTGGGAAACATTGCCCATTATCTCTCCATACCACCTCAAAAAAATGTTCGCTGCCCCAACACTTAAACACTATTTTATGTTATTTTTTCTTATTAATATAAGAAGACAGGAATGTCAGGCCTCTGAGCCCAAGCTAAGCCATCATATCCCCTGTGACCTGTGCATACACATCCAGATGGCCTGAAGCAAGTGAAGAATCACAAAAGAAGTGAAAATGGCTGGTTTCTGCCCTAACTGATGACATTCCACCATTGTGATTTGTTTCTGCCCCACCTTAACAGAGCAATTAACCTTGTTAAATTCCTTCTCCTGGCTCAGAAGCTCCCCCACTGAGCACCTTGTGACCCCTGCCCCTCCCCATTAGAGAACAACCCCCTTTGACTGTAATTTTCTACTACCCACCCAAATCCTATAAAACGGCCCCAGACCTATCTCCCTTCTCTAACTCTCTTTTCGGACTCAGATCACCTGTACCCAGGTAATTAAAACGGTTTATTGCTCACACAAAGCCTGTTTGGTGGTCTCTTCATACGGACACACGTGACAAGTAGTATGATGTGCTTGTGAGTCAGCATGTGAGAGTTGTTTACTGCTTGGTGACTACAAATGTGCTTTCCAACGTATCTCTGTACCATTGTAGTAAGGCAAGGAAATATGACCAGTTCTGCCCAATGTGTGCTGTAAAGGGAAGTAAAGTGTGCTACTTCCTGGCTGAAGCCTAGAAAAGAGGCTACATGTTTTAAGTGATACAACTACAAAAAGTGGAATCTTTGTCAGTCGGAGGTGCTGAATGACTTTATTTATGTAATAGAGTTCCTGACTCACTTGCATTATACTATTACCTAAGTGAGAAATAAATCTGTTTTATTAATCTATTCAAATTTGGGAATTAATTTCTTATTGCAACCTGACATACTCTTAACAGGGCTAATAAAGTTTGAAAAAATAGTGTGTGTTGTTTTAATATTTCTTAATATTTATATTAGTCACAAACCCATTGATTCTAATATGCAAGTTTCTCATGTGACTATGTAAATGTACATACACGTACATACAAATATGCACGCCCTTACAAATACATAGTGAACTTTTAACGGTGTACTTAGCCTTCGGGAAAGGGTTAGGATAGGATAAAAAAAGTTTTTGATGAAGGCATTTTCCTTTTTGCAATGTTTTAAACATTTCTATGTAATTTGCATTTTATAACAAGTAGTATGTATGATTGTATAATACAAATAAATAAGGTTGTATATTTTCTGAAATTCCCATATCTCCGGTTGAAATTTGTTTCTTCCTTTTAAACAATTTTCTGCTTTATAAAATAATTTTTAAACAAATTTTAATTTTAAATAAATTTAAAAAAATTTAAAATGTTTTCTTATTGAAAAAAATATGTTTGTATACCTACTTTGCAGAAGAAGACATCTTTCTTTTTGAACCAAAAATAAAACACAATGCTTTTTTATCTAATCCCCTTTTTAACTATCTCTTCTTCCTTTTACTATCTCTTCTTCCTTTCGAATGTTTAATTTCTGTGTCATACTATATCACTCTTGCTCTCAATTTCTTCTTTTTTCACCTTAGTGTATTCAGATCCATCGTATTCTCTTGCTACTCCCACCCCACCATTGACAACAACAAATGTAGTGAGTACTTCCATTCACCAATTGTTAAATTGTCATTGCTTAATTTCCAAAAAGAATATATATTGGCCATGGACAATGTGTAAATCTATGAATTTGGCTTCAAAATCTATGTTTTCATCAAACCTCAGTTTCATCCTTCTGTCCATATTCATTGTCACTTAGGTGCGTAATTCTACTTGGTGTATGTTGCCTTAAATTTTCCTTATTCTAAATTAAATTCATCTCATTTTCCACAAACACACTCTTCTTCCAACACTTTTGCTCAAGTTACAACTAACGTCCTAAACTCTTTGATTCAAATACTCAGGGTTAACTCTGAGTTTTCCTTTCCCTCAACCTTCAATATGTACAGGACATTTGTTATGCTTTGACCATGCTTTCTATATTTGGAGATTTCTGCTCTTTGAGACCCACCTCAAGGTGAAAGCCTGAAACTTTTACCATAGCCTTTCAAGGGCTTGTGACCTAAACTCTCACAATCAGACACAGCCATCAGAGACTTAAATTTAGAGAGAATAAAGTGAATAAAAACATGACATTTAGAATTGATTAAGGGTGGCAGAGTAATTGAGCTTTCAGAAACAGTAGCGGTGGAGGTGCTGGCTGAAGCTTCTGTTCCCATGATTATTTCAGTGACCTGCAGTGTGTCCTCTCTAAGGTGACAACAGCATCTGCACCTCTTAAAAACTGCTGCTTAATTGAGGCAAATTCAAAGTCAGTGTCCTTACAGTGCTCTACAAGGCCTGTTTATGCTTCCAGTGTCATTCAAGGGCACTCCTGTCTTGCTCACTGTGTTCCAAACACAGTGGCCTCCTTGCTGTCCCTTGAACCTGCTTTCCCTCCAGGGCCTTGCTAATTTCCCATTTCCTGCTAGCATTCTCCCCAGGTATCCTTATGGCAGGCTCACTCCCTTCCTTCAGTTTTCTTCTCAAGTCACTTGATCAGAAAAGCCATTCCCTTCTTTGTAAAATAGCAATCCTCTTACTCCCAACCTAAGCACTCTCATTCCCCTTATCCTGTATATGTTTTACATTCTTTGCCACAAATATATCATAGGTTTCTTGTTCATCTTACTCTATAAAAATGTTTAATCCAAGTAGGCTTGTTTTATTCATAGCCATAGTTTTATCCTGTCTGGCCTGCAGAAATCATCAATAACTATTCATCCAATAAATAGGTGAAAGGATGAATAAGTATTTTCCTAGATGTTTGATCTGCCTATCTAATTAAAGTTCCTTTTTACTTTTCTATCAAAAATGAAACTTGATTTTTTCAAAGATTTTTAGCTAATGCACAATCTTTTAATAGAACTAACATATTAACGCCAGAATATTCCACACCATATCATGTCACCTCCTTTCTATTCCTTTTTGTAAGTCTAAATTAGGCCCTATTACTTATAGCCTGAATTATAGCAACACACTAAAACTAATCTTCTTCCTCCAATATTATCCTATCTTGATTTATCCCAATTAATCTTCCTAAAACTCTAAGTATTTCTAATACCAAGACAACTTGCCAATAAAATGGGATGGTGATAGAAAATTAAAGTAGCTTTTGATTACTGAATGCATTAAAATACTATTTAATTAGTTTATATTTCAAATGGCTACTTTTGAATCAACTATCAAAAGTTATTTGAACAAACATCAGAAATGGTTTTTGTTAAAAAAATAGAATGATGATAGAACTATTTTATAAGAACTTATTCAGTGTCCATTTCTAGACATGTGCTTAAAATTTCATTCCTTACTCTTTGTTGTGGATTGAAATGTGTCCCCCTAAAAGATATTTTGAAGTCCTAATCCCTATACCTTAGAATCTGACCTTATTTGGTAATAATGTCTGCTATTGATTGAATGTTTGTCTCCTCCAAAACTCATGTTAAAATTGAATTATTTCCATTGTGATGGTATTGGGAGGTGGAACTTGTAAGAGGTGTTAAGGTCATGAGGCTTCTTCATGAATGCACTAATGCCATTATTGAGGGAGTGGGTTCACCCTGTCTTACTCTCTTTCTCTTTGTCCTTTTGCCATGTCATGTCTTCTGTCATTGTGATGATGAGCAAGAAGACATTGGCCAGATGTAAGTGTTTTAATCTTAGAATTCCCAGCCTCCAGTATGGTGAGGAAATAAATTTTGGCTTTTAGTAAATTACCCAGTCTCAAGTACTTTGTTGTGGCAGCACAAAATGGACTAAGACAGGGCTCTTGCAAATATAATTAATTAAGTTAAAATTAGGCCATGATGGAGTAGGGTGGATCTCTAATTCAATTTGCCTTGTGTTCTTAGAAGAAAATAACCATGTGACAAGAGACACACAAGGAGAAGGCCACGTGATGATGAAGGCAAGTACTGGAGTTATGCAGTTGCAAGGCAAGGAATTCCAAAGATTCCTGGTGTTGGGGTGCACAAAACAATACTCCAAAATATCAGGCTTTGGAATGCTGAGTGCTTTTAATTATAGAAAATTAAAAGGCTTCAGAAACCAGCTTCAGAACCAAAGTGTCTCTCTGGCTCCCTAACACCCTCTACTCCTACCTCCCCACCCCCGCAACCATTCCCCACCCGTTCCTGCCACCTACCAATTGCCAATTCTTTTTTTTTTTTTTTCTCCCAAAGCACTGGGAGAGACTTTACTGGAATTTCCTTATCTGACTAAAATAACATCTCCCCAAAAGAAATACAATTGTTTTAAGACCCCCTCCCTCCTTAGTGATCTTATCAAATAATCAGTGAAGATTAACCACCAGAGAAGAGAACAGACTGGGCATTTTCCTCACACTTAGAGAGAATTTTTGTCTATTCTTTTGTGAATAGCTTCAAGAGATTATCTGGGAGACTTTATCTGCGTAATACGACATTTGCTTATAGTGAAGTTCCACCCCTCGCTTTACCAACACTTACCCCAGAGCTCAGATAAACAGTCCCAGGTCATTGCGTTTGTGCTCATTACTTTCACCTAAAATGACTTAATCCTACAACCCCCATCTCACCATCCCAGATAAAGTAGGCTATATAAGCATCTGGACCTCATTGAGCTATTGGGTAATCATTCTTCTGCAATTCCCTAGTGTTTATGCCATTAGATAAATTTTGTATGTCTTTTTCTCCAATTAAGCTGCCTTTTGTCAGTTCATTTTCAGCAAACCTTCAGAGGGTAAAGGAGAAGCTTTCCCTCTTTGACTATACACTGGCAAGCCAATAAAGGATAGGAAGAGGCAAGGAAGGAAGGATCTCCCTAGAGATTTTAGCTAGAGGAGGCCCTGAAGTCTTGTTTCAGACTTCCAGTTACCAGAATTGTAAGCCTAGAAATTTCTGTTGTTTTCAGCCACCCAGTTTGTGGTATTTTGTATAACCCCAGGAATCTAATACACTCTTCAGGTGGGAGAAAAGGGTTTATTTGTATGGCATTTTTCAGATGACTTGTGGGAAAAAATGTCTAGTCTTTTATTTGTAGTGCAGTCATATATGGTAAAATATGGTAAATAAGAACCTGCTATTTAAATTTTTTCTAGAAATCGCCTCTATTGAGTGTAGTTTTGACATTGAAGCTCATAAACAAATCCCACAGAGTGATTCTATACTGGCACATGCAAGTATACATTACAGATGCTGATAGCCTCTTATTTGCTTATGTTTATGGGGGAAAAAATTCTTAAAGCAATTTATTTCCATGACATTTGTTCTCATAAATTGACATTATGAATAGATTAAATTTCTTTGGACCTGTGAGCAGGAATTACTAAATTCTAGCCTTTCTATTTTTAGATGAACATCCGTTAGAAAAAATTACAACCTAGGTGTGAAGAAACCTGATTTTTCATCTCTGTCTGTAGTTTTACTAATCTAAGTCAGCTCACACAGATAAATATTTAATACAATGTCATAGTCTTACTAGTGCTAATAATAAATTCTTCATCTTGCACTTCAAGCCTATTCTTTGTTCTGCCTTTGATTGTAAACAAGTATATCCAATCATCTCAGAACAAATCTCGTAATAGCAAGTCAAACAGTAAATATTTAGTAAATTGAAAAGAGTGCATCTCATATTTGAGTATCACATATACCTACTTCAATGTGTTGAACACAATTCCAAATATTACACATCCTTTTTGTCTAAAATAAAACACAGCGGCATTATGTAATGAGTTAGAGAAATGCATAACTGTACTAGTGATTTCTATTTTTCCTCTCATGTTTAGAAGGAAAATACTAATTCCTTATACCGGTTACATTCTTTCGGCCCCAGGGATCTGCTTTCCACCTTTCCCTGCCCTGTTTTGGGTCATGAGAGGCAGACCTTGGAATCTGCTTCACCTGGAAACCCTGCTGACTGGCTTGCCATGTGATTTTGCCAATGTAGAGCACCACAGAACATCAGAGGGTAGGAGAAAAGAGAAAACAGAAGAGAAACTTAGAGTATTACTGCTCTACTTCTTCCTTGCTGTGGCACCTTCCTTAAGTATTTGTTGAATTTCTAAATAACTCCCGCCCCAGCAGATGCCCTCTTCTCCATGGTTTCTATCTCAAGTGCTCTGATGATATGGTTTACTCTTCTTGCCCATTCAACCATAGATGTAGTAGGGACTTCAGATTGTTGTTAGCTATGGATACAGTGCTCTTGTTTTTGTTGGTATTTGTTTTTTATTTTTTCTTAACCCTGCATATACTTCTGTAAGGAGGCCTATCTTTAAAATTTCTTCATTCAAACCCTTTGTTTCCTGTCAAATTCTAACCAAATAGCCTTCACTGAAGTGGCTTTGTTAGAGAAAATGAATTACACGTTATAATACATGTCCCAGATGCATTTCCTAGGTTAACCTCTGTTATTAACCTTGGTCATATTTTTCTTGCCTTTCACATCCTACCATAAAGCCTATAAATGGTTATACTTTATCAAAACAGCAAGCAGCTGTGATTGTTGAGATGGAGTCAGTATCATTTTAATTACAACTTTCACTGAGAGTCGTTGAAGGGATTTGTATGTCACATTCCACGTAAGTGGAATTTGTTGTAACTTGGCTCTGGTTAAGCAGGACTTCAAATTGGCCAATTTCAACAGACATTCTTCAGCCCTTCTAACTTGATGCCTTTACAGAATTTCATGCTGTCTGCCCCTTCTTCTAGTTAAAACTGTTTCTTATCTAGGTTTCCATGTTATTATCTAGCATGTTCTAATATGAAAGGAATGAGCCTTAACTGCAATCGATCTTGGTTCCATTCCTAGATTCACTAATTAGTATCTTTGAGTTATATAGTTCCTGGTGAGCTTTCTATTTTTTTTTTTTATATTTTTTCTTAAGGAGTAGAATATTGTTGTGAATATTTTCTATTGATCTGGAATAGTACCTCCAGCTGGCAATCTAAGGATTCCAATATGACTTTCCATATGAATATTTTTGGAGCCCAGAGAGTTATCTTTGGTACTAAAAAATGAATTGGCTATCAATCTTTATTATTTGGGAGGTTTAGTCTATTTCAGTAAAAAATTTGAATTCCAGTCTATAAGTGGGTCTTCATAATAATTTATTCATGGCTACAATGAACTGGAGCTGATTAGAGAGTGCTCCATTTAGATAATCATGTACTCACTGGTTCCCAGAAGGCCATTTCCATACCTACATACTATTAGTCTGGTTCCTGCTTGCATTTAAATATGCAGTCTTTTATTTTGACAATGCCCACCATCTAATTCCAGCACACACAATCTCCTTGATTCATCTAACTGTAGAAATTCAAAATAAGGACTCTTTCTTCTTCTGTTCATAGTATTTGTTTAGGCATCATGGCATCAGAAAAAGTTCAGACCAATTAGTGTTTAAGGTAAATATTCAGGCAACAAACTTTTCGATAAGCAGATATTTCCTAAGCCTCAAAGTCTGCAGAACACTAAAAATTGCATAACACATTATTTCTGTTTCTGGACCTCAAGTTCTCTTTGGGGAAGATATTTACATATTCAACACTCAATTTTTAAAAATCTTTCATTCTACCCAATATGTACCTTGGTCTGTTGAGGAAAGCTCCTTCTTATTGGAGGGTTTCATCCTTTACGAATTCCCACCTAGGATGGAGGCAAATGTTTTCATTGTAAAACCCCATTACTATTCATATCACTTTTGCAAAAACAAACTTTGTTTTGATATTTAATTAGCAGATATTTTAATTGAATAAAATTGAAAAAGAAAACAAAAATGGCTATTCTCTCTTCTAATGTAGCATCGGATTATTCTATCCCAAATATTTCTTTTTTTAAAAAAATGTAGGGGTCCCTTGTTTAGATAACATTTTTAAAAGAGTAGTAATAATTTCTATTCAACTTTAAATTTTTTTGAGTATCTCAATTATTTCATAAGTACTCATGAAATAATTACTAATCATAATAGCGCTCTTTTATAAGGTAAAGGATATGAAAAAAATTTTTTAAAGTACAGTGGTTGCCTATGGGGAGGTGGGCTAGGGAGACTGACTGGAAAAGGGCATAGGGGAACTTTCTAGGGTGATAGAAGTCTATACCTTTATTGGAGTGATGCTTGCACAGGTATGTGCATTTGTCAGGACTCAACAATGTGTATTTCAGATTTCCATACTATTATAATTTTATCACAATACAATAACAAAAAATAGTATTTCTTATTTTCTCCCCACAGATAAGAACCATGCCTTTAAGCTGTATAAGTCATACTATCATCATTGACAATAATGTGGGCATTATGAGTTATGTTTTACACGTAATATCTAAGTTAATTATTCATTTTTATAGGTTTCTTTCACCTAGTTTCCTCTATAAAAACAAAATCTAAGATAAGAAAACCAACGTCAAATTTGAATGCATATAACCAAGTCAAGCATAAGGCAAAAGATGTGTTTTTATCCAAACACAATTAAGAAATGGCTTCCACTAATCTATTTAAGAAGTCAATATAAAATAGCTCCACAATTTATCATACCTTTAACATATAATTTTCACTGCAGATAACATGTTCATAATAAGCCTGAGTGAGAAAAAATAGAACTGTTGGAAGACAGAATGTTGTGGAAAGTCAGGGACCCCAAACACAGGGACCGGCTGGAGCCAAGGCAGAGGAACATAAATTGTGAAGATTTCATGGACATTTACCAGTTCCTAAATAATACTTTCATAATTTCTTATGCCTGTCGTCCTTTAATCTCTTAATCCTGTTATCTTCTTAAGCTGAGGATCTACATCACCTCAGGACCACTGTTATAATTGTGTTAACTGTACAAATTGATGTAAAACATGTGTGTTTGAACAATATGAAATCAGTACACCTTGAAAAAGAACAGAATAACAGCAATTTTCAGGGAACAAGGGAAGACAACCATAAGGTCTGACTGCCTGCAAGGTCAGGCAAAATGGAGCCATATGTTTCTTCTTGCAGAGAGCCTATAAACAGATGTGCAAGTAGGGAAGATATCGCTAAATTCTTTTCCTAGCAACGAATATTAATAATTAATACCCTGGGGAAGGAATGTGTTCCTGTGGGGAGGTCTATAAACGGCCACTTTGGGAGTGTCTATCTTCTGCGGTTGAAATAAGGACTGAAATATGCCCTGGTCTCCTGCAGTACCCTCAGGCTTACTAGGATGCGTAAAAACCCCACCCTGGTAAGTTTGAAGTCAGACCAGTTCTCTGCTCTCGAACCCTGTTTTCTGTTGTTTAAGATATTTATCAAGACAATATGTGCACCACTGAACAGAGACCCTTATCAGTAATTCTGCTTTTGCCCTTTGCCTTGTGATCTTTGTTGGACCCTTATCAAGAGTTTGTGATTTTGCCCTTGTCCTGTTTCCTCAGAAGCATGTGATCTTTGTTCTCCTTTTTGCCCTTTGAAGCATGTGATCTTGTGACCTACTCCCTGTTCTTACACCCCCTCTCCTTTTGAAATCCATAATAAAACTTGCTGGCTTTAAGGCTCAGGTGGTCATCATGGTTCTACCGATATGTGATGTCACCCCCAGAGGCCCAGCTGTAAAATTCCTCTCTTTGTATTCTTTCTCTTTATTTCTCAGCCAGCTGACACTTATAGGAAAATAGAAAGAACCTATGTTGAAATATTGGGAGTGGGTTCCCCTGATAATAGAACATTTAACTCTGCTTTCATTAAATCTCTTTTGTTAATATGCTAGTCCAATAAGTCATAGTCAATTTTTCTAGAGAAGTAAAATGTTCACAATTTACAACTAGTTTTTTGAACTGTGAGATGTTAAATTTTATAGGATTGACTTAAACTGCTCTACCTGGCTTATCAGATTCAAATATTTTCCTTTCAAACCAACACAAGGTGGTGGGTTACGTCATTCCTTAGAAGACATTTACTTTCATGTTGCACCTGCCATGTTTCCCAAGACTTGTTTGCATGTACTGTTTTCCTTTCCCACCAAGATCATAATGAACAATTAAAGCAACACATCATTAAAAGAGAACCTTCTTTCACTAGGATTTACATTAAATCTTGGAGGCATCCAGAAAATCTCTTGAATTGTGGCAGATTTGCTTCTCAAATTTTCAGCAATCCAGAGTACACAATGGCTGTTGCCTTTCTAGCCCACTGCTCTCTGAAGTAAAAATAATTTTAAGCTGCACCAATGATGCTTGTAGGAAGAACTTTCAAAAGATGCTTCTTTTCCCCCTATGTTTCCCCCATATCATTTCCTGAGTCTCTTGGGGTTTTCTTACAATACCTATCCCTGTAGCCACTCCCACATTAAATGAACAAGGAATTTTTCTTGTTTGTTGTTTATGGTTGCATTAAAATTGTATGCCCAGGCCTTAATCAAGTATTTTTTACACAATATTTATATTATATGCACAAATGTTAAATAAATGGAATAATGAGTTAATGAATGAATGAACATATGAAGTTCTATATAATATCCATGTTAATCCATTGAGCCAGGAACTTAAACAAATTCAGGTAACCCAACAAACCATGCCTCTTACCTATTACAGAAGTCTATATAATGCTTATGCAAAAATGTTTTGTTTTATAATTCTCAATATTTTATAAATAGAAGGATAGTAAAACAATATAGATGGTATTGAATATATTACTTTTAGGCCATTATTTTTCAAGGTATTTAACTTGAAAATGCATTCATTTCAGAAAGCTATTTTGTGTTAAATTAATATTATTATTTTTAATGTAAGTTCCTTGAGGGCAGGAGTAATTTCCTATTCATCTTTATTTACTCCCTTTACATAATATAATGTCTTGTAAATAATAGGCAATTGTCAACTGAATGACATACAATTAAACATAATTTCTCTACTGTTGGTACCCTTAATATTTATAAACAATATGTTACATTTCTGATCATTTATCATTTTCAAAGCACTTTTGCATTTAATATGTCATCTGATTCATCCATTAATTGATTCATTTAAAAAATTATGGCATCACAATTACATACATGGTTACAACAAGCTTATAGTCCAGAGAAGAAAAAGGACATGCAGTAGATTATTATAATACTGTATAGTGTAGTATGGGGCATGTGAAAAAGAGATAAAATTAAGCCTCAAAGGTAAGGAAAACCTCCCTTGATAAAGAGACCCCTACAGAATGAGTAAGACTAAAGTTTTAACACTCTGTAAAGTTTTAGCTTTACTCATGATGAGAAAGAGGACAGGGAAGTGGAAGTTTCATGATAAAGAAATAGCATACACAGGACCTTTTAACATGATAAGCTATTCTAAGAACATGCAATAGGCTTTCTATACTTCAATGCCTTTATTTGTAAAATGTACATAAAAACAGTAGTCAGAAAACATTATAACACTGAGGATTAAAAGACTTTATACATGGAACAGTGCCTCCTGTAAGTGTTAAAAATTAATCAGTTACATGTATTTTGTTTCTTTTAATTGCTGAGTAATACTCATTTTATGGGTGTACCAGAGTTAATTTATCCATTCATCCATCACAGAACAATGTATAGCTAGAGTTTAAGATATGGGAAAAAAGAGATGAGGGAATGAGATGCCAGATAATAAAAGAGTAACGCAGTAGAGATAATACTGGGTTGGAAATATGAGTGAAGAAATGGGAATGAGAAAATATATCAATAAGTTGGACTACTATCCAGGAGATAGAGATGATATTTGGTAATAGAATGTTTATCATAGAATGATAGGGAGGAATGAGAATGATCTACTGATTGAGAATGATCTACTGATACTGACTTGGGAAAAAAACCCTGTTAAACCATTCCCTATTCATTTCTCCAGTTTTTTTTCTATGCTAGTCTTCCTCTGGATTTCATTATACTCATCACAATAGAGTAATATCAATTCCTGGAAATACCCATGTTTCTTTCTTCCTTCCTCTGAGCTTTTCCATGTGTGGTTTCCTATCCTTATATACACTTCTCCTGATTTATACCTAACTTTCATTTACCTTCATTACCTCAGCTTATTTATCACCTCCTCTGAGAGATCTTCCAGATTTATCTTCTCTTCCAAGTTATAGTCTCTTTAAAAGGACAATGGATAATTTATTCATTTTTATAGTTTTTTAATGGTTGCTTTCCCTTCTAGATTGTAAACTGTGTGAGGGAATGGAACATGTTGTTAAAATACCATCACCATTATATCAGTAGTATCTAGCATAGTGCCTGGGAATAATATACACTAATAATTTTCTGTTGACTAACTAATTACTTGTGATAGAGAATATGGCCAGGAGGACTGGCGATGGAGGCTGAAAAAGTTATATTTGGACATATAAATTTGAAAAAGACCTTTGGAAAACCAGTGGAGATAACTGGTAGAAAACTATGTATTCAGGTGTAGGGATCAGAATAAAGATGGAGTATATAATTAATGAAGATAGTCCTGATTTTTCATGGTATCTTATTAACTAAATATTGTACATGTAGGAAATGTGTCCTTACTTTGCATGGTTTTATGGTAACTGCACAAAACAAAGACATGGTTCCAATATGCACTTGTTTCAGTTAACACGGCACCAGGCAAAGCAAGAACTATCTGTATATATAAGATACAGATATATATATATATATAGATATATATATATATATATAGTATCCGTATATATATATATATATATATATGGTATCCGTATATATAATATATATATGGTATCCATATATATAATATATATATAAGAGATATTAATGCAGATAAGATTGTCCAAGAAGAGTGTATAATGAAATCTATCTATTTGAAGATTTAGTCAATAAGACGACCACAATTTTTTTTAAAAAGTAAATCAAGGAGAAGAAAAAAGAGTAGAAGGAAAGCCAAAAGTTTGTTTTCATGGAAGTCTAAGAAAACTTGTTGTTGTTGTTGTTGTTCAAACTCAGAACAGAAACTGTAGATGTATGTGAGTGAAAGTTAGATTTCAGTGTACGTGTGGAATGAAATAGAAAGAAATAGAAAGTGACTGCAAACATTCAAGAAGTTAGATTATTAAGAGAAGGGGAAGAGAATAATCTCTGAAGAAGAGGTTTTGTAGGGACATTTTGTTTTGTGATTTTTTTTGTCTGTTTTAAAGATTGATGAGATTTGAAAGTACTTAAACAAAGGACTATTGACTTCTCTAGGAAGAAATAAGACAGTGAAAATAAAGAGGATGGCACCAAAAACAAATGTATTGTCAAGCCATGAAAAGAAATGGAGGTTTGTGCCCACCCAGGGATACCTAAATAAATAAATAGATAAATAAATAAATAAAATGGAAGAATCTGAAATACATTTACTAAGTGAAAGAAGCCAATCTGTAAAGGCTACACACTGTATGATTCCAACTATGTTACATTCTGGAAAAGGCAAAACCATAGAGATAGTAAAAAGAGTGGTTGCCAAGGGCTAAGGAGTGGAGGGATGAATAGGCAGAGCACAGAGGAATTTTAGGGCAGTGAAACTACTGTTTGATACCTTAATGGTAGATACATGTTGTTACACAACGGTAAAAATTCATAGAATGTACAACATCTAGAGTGAACCCTTGTGTCAACTACAGACATTGGGTGATAATGATGTGTTAATGTAGGTTCATCAGTGGTAAAAAATGCACCACTCTGGTGACGATGACAGTGGAGGTGGCTATGCTTGTGTGGGGAAAGGAGATATATGGGAAAATCTCTGTACTTTCTGTTTAATTTTGCTGTGAATTTAAAATTGCTCTTAAAAATCAATTCTATTTTTAAAAATAAGGAAGATGAAAATAGAAAATAGAAAAGGTAATCTGCAGGTTTAGATCACTGAAGAAGCAGAGATGAGGACATTGGTAGCACAGGTTACTTTTTATATTTGTGACATCATCTTTTCTACTATTATCAGTTCAAAGTGGGGGGAACAGATGAATTAAAATTCTGTTAGGATTACAATTACTTGTAAGTCATTGTATAGTTGCAAAACTCTGGTGATATCTTGTGTGGCATTCCTGCTTTTCTGTTAAGAAAGAGACAAACATCCATAATGAAGGGGTTGAGTATTTGAGAAGAGTGGACATGATTTGGAAATGCCACTGGATAATACCCTACCCAGAAAAAAGGAGTTACTGGACAGTCCTGGAGTCTAGCTGAGGTCGGAGGACACGGATTTATCATAGCACTAATGTTTAAATGTGTGTTATTTTTCTTCAGCAGGGCCCCATAGTCACAGTTGAAGAAAGAAGAAAGGCAATAACTGAATTGATCCAGCACTGGGGTTTTCACATTTAGTGTGAAAAGCAGATTCAGAGGACAAGGGGACTAAGGAAACTTCCAAAATAATGAAGTAATGAATCACAGGGGGATGTAAGGGAGAGAATAAAAAGTAAAGAGCAATAGAACGGGAGAGAGAAGGGGGATCAGAAAACTATTTGTCCTGCTGATGTGACATCCCTAAATAACCACATTTTGTCCCTTGAAATAACCCTGTGAAGTAGGAAAATATATATAATTTGATAGTTTGCAATGTTTCTCAGGCTTACTTTCCAACAGACTATTTTTCCTCAAGGAACATCTCAGGGGACTAGGTCTCTGAGGAATATACTGTAGAAAAATGCTGCCAGTGTACTTATTTTTCTTTCCTTGATAGAAGACTTTTCTGTACTTTCTTTTCAAACAAGACTAAATTGGATGTAATATGAACATGAGACTATACATGTTTTTAGAGACAACATAATCATAAATTTTGGTCAGCGTGCAGAGAACTAGCAGCAGCAGCAGAAATTCAGGCCCACGATGATCCTTCCTAACATTCTACCCAAATCTTGCTCCTCCCATCCCTGGTCTGAGGAGTCCAGGCCTGACCTTCAGCATGTTCCTTTCCTTTAATTTTCTTCTTCAGACTCCAGTGAGAATTGTCACCATTTTCCATTCCAGCTTCATCTCCCATAATTCTTTCTACACCCCTTATATTCTAGAAAGCATTGATATAGTGATAGAGGTAGAAGTAGCAGCTAGCACTTTTATGGTACTCATTAAAAATTTTACATGTATCATCCCAAATTATTCTCACAAAAATCCTATGAGGTACTGTTATTATTTATTTTTCTTTTTTTCTTTTCTTTTTTTTTTCTAAAAAGAACTGAAATAGCTGGAGTTTCATTGACTTAAGGATCTTCACTCTTATCCATTCTGCTCTAAGACTTCTCTAAGTTCAGGAGAGGCTTATAAAGTCAGATCTAAACTGAGTCCTGAAGACAGAAACCCAGAAAGTAGTTCCAAAAACAGAAAAAGCATGCAAATCAGAAGCAAAAGCATGATTTATTTGGGCTGCTGACCTGCTTGGAAGACTGTGGGCTCTGGGAAACAGATAGGGGAAAATGACAAGATATGAGACTGAAGAAGTATGTGGAGATCAAATGATGAAGAGCACTTTATATAGCAACACAAGGTTTTGAAATTTATCATGTGGCCAATTGGAAGCCAGTCAAGGGGAAGGGGTCATCGTAACGTAAGTAAGCAAATGAATAAATAAATGAACATATGCATAAGTGGTTCTACATGGTAGTAGAGTAAGAATATTTATCTTTTTGTGACTTTTCAATCTGATGATTTTGTGACCTAACCAAAAGTTTTATTAAAATGTTTTCAAGGACACTTACTTTATCAGCCACATAATATTTTGTTTATATTATGTAGCCACATCAACTTGATTTACATGTCTACCTAAAGAAAAGAAACTGAGACAAAATTAACATAAGTAGAGAGTTTATTTGGGCCAACTTTGAGGACTGCAACCTGGAAGACATAGATTCAGGTTGCCCTAGATATATTGTTATCTCAGATTAATCTCTGATTAACAACAGAGACAGTGGGTTTTTAAACAAACAAAAAAAGGGGCGGGGGCAGATCTTAAGTTATTCACCAAGAATTTACCTTGGTTCATTAAAGTGACATAAGCCAGTGGTCCCTAACCTTTTTGGCATTAGAGACTAGCTTCGTGGAAGAGAAATTTTTTCACACATTGTGGTGTGGGAGAGATTTTTTTTTTTTTTTGAGACACAGTCTTGCTATTCTTGCCCAGGCTGGAGTGCAGTGGTGCCATCTCGGCTCACTGCAATCTCCATCTCCCAGACTGAAGCAATTCTCCTGCCCCAGTCTCCCTAGTAGCTGGGATTACAGGCATGTGCTGCCATGCCCAGCTAATTTTTGTATTTTTAGTAGAGATGGGGTTTCACCATGTTGGCCAGGCTGGTCTCAAACTCCTGACCTCAGGAGATCCACCCACCTCAGCCTCCCAAAGTGCTGGGATTACAGGTGTACCTGGCCGAGGGATTGTTTTGAGATGAAACTCTTCTACCTCAGGTCATCAGGCATTAGATTCTCATAAGGAGCATACAACCCAGATTCCTTGCATGTAGAGTTCACAATGTGTTCCTGCTCCCATGAGAATCTAATGCTACTGCTGATCTGACAGGAGGTGGAGCTTAGGCAGTAATGCTCACTGGGCTATAGCTCTCCTCCTGCTGTGTGGCCCTGCTCCTAACAGGCCATGGACGCTTACTGTTCCACAGCCTGAGGGTTGGGAACTCCTGATATAAGCTATAGATTGGCTATGCATTGTTTTTACTATCACAGATTCCCGGAGCATGAAGATAACGGGTGAGGGTCACATTGTGCAATTTGTTGTAACATTTAAGGTAATTTATCAGCTAGCCTGGAAATCACAGGGAAGGAAAGAAAAACAAAATGCCTTTAAACAATTAACCCTGGGCATCAGTATTGGGGGGGTAGAGATGACTAAAGTCTCATGCTCGTATCTCTCTGGGCCTGATACATTTTGCATACCTCATATTCTTCAGACTGCTCTGAGCTACTTCGGTCATGGAGTTATCACTATTATTGTATAAAAATTTCTTTAGACACTACCTGAGATATTGTTACTCTCTGGTCTTTTTGCTGAGTTTCCTTCAAAATTTGCTCTATGCATTATAAAAGGGGAAAATGTTTAATGCTGCTAATTAAAAACAACATGTACATTTCCATTTAAATGATTGTTTTGTAATTTTATTGTTCACTGGAGAAGATCCCACGTTGGTACCCTTTGCATACCCACATCCAATATCAGGATAAATGGTTAATGAATCATTTGCTTTGTTCATGACATCCTACAGATCACTGAAACATTACGCTTACTTTCTGGTAAAAAATAAGAGTCGAGACTTGCCTTTGAGAATGGTGGAAACCTACTCCATGAAATCAATAAAAACACTGGAAAAAAATGTCAAAAGTCAACTTTTTCAGAACACTAGAGATTAACTAAAGAATTGCAACAATGTCGAGTTTTACTAAGAAAAAAAAAAGCTGAATTTCAGTAAGAGCAGTGAGTACTGTTGCATTTTAACGTGCTGAAATCACACCCTCCTCTCCCCAGCTCCATGGCACCCTGGGAAATAAGCAGACATATAACCACGGTAGCTGTGAAAAACAGCCACCTAGTAGCCACTGGATGGAGCAGAATGGGTTGGGGAAAAAAGCTGAGGGTTGGGAAGAAAGCTGAGGCAGGGCTTGCACAATGTTCTCTGGAATATGTCTAGACTTGCTGGCTCCTTGCTTCTAGCGCTCCTAGGCTCCTAGATCAATTGTTTTCCCATTATCTCAAGTAGCAGAACATGTTCCTTATAAATGCTAAATCATCACAGCTGTAGATCATGCATGTGCCTGCCCTTTTGACCGCCACTTTCTCACCACCTGTTTCTCTGTTGGATTACCAATAAATAGCGTGGGCTCCCGGAGCTCAGGGCCTTTGTAGCCTCCACAGTCGCGATGGCCCTCTGGTGTCCCACCTTTCTCTCTCAAACTGTCTTTTTCTCAATCCTTTGATTCCACCGGACTTCATCACCCCCACGACCTGGTGTTGGGTCTGGCAGCCCAACAGAATGGGCTTGGAGTTCTCAGAAGTCTCATCCCTAGAGAACTGTCACTATTTGACAGTTTCAGAAAGCACTCTTTTTGGGAGCTTCCAACCTTTGAAGAGTTCCATTTTCAGGGTTTCTCTTTAATTAAACTTAATCAGGTCACAAACTGTGTGAACAGCCTTAACCACAGTGTATTGGTCAAAGAAAAAAAAAATCAACAGCAGTTATTTAGCATTGCAGCAGTACTGTCTGAGGCAGTACTAATCAGAACTAACAAGAGACTTACCAAAAAAAAACTTAAAAGAAAATATTGGGAAATGAGATGTCCATAGGGTTGAAAATCTCTGACAATCCTGGGCATCTATAAAGCTATGCATTTGCACAAGACTGTGTACATGACCATGGCAAACCTAAGCTCTTAAATTATCAACTCTGGCTGACTTTGAGGTTCTGCACAAACAGGAAGCAAAGGATAAGGTAGAATTGTAAACTACCTCATGGGAGCTTTGAAAGCTTGCCCCAACATACGCACTTAGCTTCTTAACAAAGGCTGAACAACTTACTATCCTAAGGAATTTAAGGCAATCTCTATCTGATCACTAGTTGACCACTAAGCTAATGGAGCAGAGACTTTAGAGGTGGGACATAACAAAACACAAGCCTTAAAGTTTTAATCCAGGAAAGTCACTAAACAACAAATGGCAGCAGAAACAAGAGCAACACATGGCAACAATGACAAACCTTGTATGAAATGGAGTAACAAATCTGATTTCCAGAGTTGGCACACTATAAAACAATAAATTAATATATACAAAATAATATTTTAATTTTTAGCATTATACTACTAAAATGTCCAGTTTTGAATAAAAACTTGTGAGACACACAAGAAACAGGAAAGTATGGTCCATACAGAGAGAGAGAAAAAAAAGGTGGCAACAGAAACTGTTCCTTGGAACATCAGATGTTGGACTTACCAAACAAATATTTTATCAGCTATTTTAAATAGGTTTAAAGAACTAAAGGAAACCATGTCTTAAGAGCTAAGAGAAAGCTGCAAATGATGTCTCCACATAGGGAATAGTTAATGAAGAAATAAAGAAATTATAAATAAAAACAAAGCCCCAAAATCCTGGAGTTGAAAATTACAATAACTTAAATGCAAACTTCACTAGAAAGGGAATTTTAACTGGTAGAAGAAAGAGTCAGTGATCTTGAGCAAAGTCAGTTGGGATTTTTCCAACTGAGGATAAAAAGAAAAAAATAAAGAATAACAAACAGAGCCTCAGAGACATTTTGGACTCTATGAAACACGCTAACATATGCATAATGAGAACCCCAGAGGAGAAGTAAGAGAGAAAAAAAAATATTTGAAGAATGAGCAAAGATTTGAATAGACAGTTCTCCAAAGAAGATATACCGGTGGCCAATAAGCACATGAAAAGATACTCAGAATCTTATCTGTCCTTTGGGAAAGGCAAATTAAAACAAACAATAAAATAGCACTTAACATCCAGTATGATGGCTGTAATAAAAAGCCCAGCAATACGTGTTGCCAAGATAAGGAAAAAATGGAACACTCGGTATTGCTTGTGGGCATGTAAAATGGTGCAGCTGCTTTGGAAAATATACTAGTTTGTAGTTCCTCAAAATGTTAAACATAATATTACCATATGACCCAGCATCTGCACTTAGGTATATACCTCAAAGAATCAAAGACACGTGTCCACAAAAAAATCTTTTACATGAATGTCTACAGAGTCATTATAAATGACAGACATAAAGTGGAAATAACCCAAATGCCCATCAACTGATGATTGAATAAACATGATGTGGTACATCCATAGAGTGGAATATTATTTGGCTATAAAAAGCAATGAAGTTACTGTACGTGCTATGCCACGGATAAACCTTTAAAACCTTATGCAATGTGAAAGATGCCAGACTAGAAAAATCTCATGTTATTTGATTCTATTTATATGAAATGTTAAGGATAGGCAAATCTCCAGAAACTGAAATTAGATTATTGGTTGCTAGGGGATGAGCGTAGGGCATCATATTGTGTGACTGTTAATAAGTATGGAATTTTGTTGCTATCACATAAAATTTGAAATTTTTTATTTTTTACCTAAAAAAATTGCTTTTTGACAGAAACCTAACACTTTAACATGTTTCACCACATTGATTTTGTCTTAAGAAAAGAAACTGGAAATAACCTGGGAATTTTCCTTTTAGAGAGAAAGTTATACAATATCCCTACTTACATTCAGGCCACCTTAATCAGGAATCTGGCATGTGTTTATAGTACATTTACAAAATTGTTTTATATATTACTGAGTAACAGGAAGTATTCTATGTGTAGCTTTAATTTATATAAATGTAATTATATGTTTTTTCAAAAACTTTTTTACTCATGTTTCAGAGATAATCATGTTTTGATTCTAATATTCATACTTTTAAAACTGTTGTGTAGCTGTCATATGATATTAGCACAATTTATTTGAGATAACTTTTGAAATGTCTGCTATTGTATTCAGTTCATTTTTGAGGTAGAATGTTCATAAACAATTATCAGCCTGGAAAAAATATGGTCTTTTGTTCTTGTGCAGGTTATTACCAAACTTACATAATGATAAAACATCTGGTTTAAATTAAAAGTTTTAATTGGATATTTTGCTACATGATGACAAATATCAGTAGTTACTAAGTATCTGGACATTTGAAATTAGGGAAATAAAATATCCACTTATTTTTCAACATCTGGATGTCTGATACCTTGTTTGGAACTATTAATAACAGTATTTTTCTAACTTTACCTTATTTTATAGGTTTGATCTATTTTAACGCAAATAACTTAGAGAATTACTTTGTTTACTTCAAGTAAACAAAAATAGCATGATAAATATATTTACATAATTGTGACAATGATAAAAATCTTAATTTGTCTGGTCAATTGTAATGATATCATTACTTCCTTTCATTAGGAAGTTACTCTGGTACCTAACTATGTGGCTTTAGGTAAGATACTCTGTGTCTCAGTTTACTCAATTCTAAATTGTATAGTGTAACTAAAGATAGTAGCTACTTTATGCATTTCTGTAAAGATTAAATAAGTTAATTCATGTAAACTTTGCTCTTTGCCAGATAGTGCTTGGCATAGAGAAAGTGTACAATAAATATTAGTTTATATTTTAAGACAGTTCATTTTTCTCTTTTGCCTATCTTCATGTATTGTTTTTTGTTGTTGTTTGTGTTTGTTTTTTGAGACAGAGTCTCGCTCTGTCGCCGAGGCTGGAGTCCAGTGGCGTGATCTCAGCTCACCACAGCCTCCGTCCCCATGGTTAAAGTGATTCTTGTGCCTCAGGCTCCCGAGTAGCTGAGACTACAGCCACACGCCACCATATCCAGCTAATTTTTGTATTTTTGTAGAGACGGGCTTTTGCCATGTTGGCCAGGCTGCTCTCTAACTTCTTACCTCAGGTGATCCACCTGCCTCGGCCTCCCAAAGTGCTGAGATTACAGGCATGAGCCACCACACCTGGCCCCCATGTATTATATTTTTAAATGCATTTTTATTGCTTTTTTTCCTGTTTCATATGGGTAAATATTTGTTTACATATTCCCCCAGAAATCTCCTAAAACTATGTAAACATGTCAGTCACTAAATCTTGTATCAAGATTAGCATGAACCTCAAATTTCATTTAAAATTTTTTCTAGTCTGGGATTCTTTTTAAGTTCAAATCCATATATATTCTGTTCTAATAGGTAATGATGCCAGTGGTACAAAAAACAAATTAGACTAGGATAAAAGAAAAAATAAAATTACATTCATAGAAATTAAGCTTAATGAGGATCAAATCAACAAGAGAAATAAGCTTTATTGGTGTTTCGAATCCTAGGTTAAGTAAATGGAAATAATTATTAAGTGGAGTGTCTAAGGCTTATAGATAACTGTGCTCTATTGCTACCAAGGAAAGGCATAGAAAATGAAAAACTGAGGGACACATAAATAAAATGATGTATGTGATTAAAACTTACTAGTTTCATGTCCTACATGGGAAATCAGGAGTTGGCTCTATGTTAGGACTTTCAAGGGCAATGGCTTCAGTGTCAAAGCTTCCTGGGGATCAGGATAGTTGATCATTGCAAAACATAACCAGATTGAGAATCAGAATCACTGTAGAAAGGCATCAAGACTACCGTGGCCTCAAACTGGGTAAAGAGCAGAGGCTGAAAAAAAGCAGTGAGTATGGTAACTTGGACAAAATGTGACTAACAAGACAATGCACTGAAATTGAGGATTCAGTGTATAGAAGAAAAATTCATCACAGAACCCACTGTTTATACAATACCCTGTGATACAGCAATATGAAATGAATATTGTAACTTTAAAAACCATGTTAGGTTTAATCTGTTCATATACTGTATAAATGGTCATTTCAAAAATTCAGAAACGCGAACATCGTGATATACGCCTTTGGGGAGCAATTCAGCTGGAAGTAATTTTTGATTCCTGATCCTGATTTTTAAAGGTAAACTACTAACAAAGATTCAATAAATAAATCTGCCTTAATTTAAATATTTAGAATATTTTAACCACTGTGCTATGACACGAGTATACCTAAAATACACAGTTCTTGAACTCAAGAAGCTCAGGCCCTTTGAAAAATAAAACTCACAAATAATTTTAAAAATCAATACAGTGGAATAAACAGTACTATGACAGAGAATATAGACAGATGATTACCTTGGTGTAACTTTGGTTTGGGAAGATCACTATGGAGAATATTTTACAATATTGAGGATATTTTTTTCTTCCTATAGCTAGCCTGGTCCACCAGAAAGGGAAGAATGAAAGTTTTCTGCTTGATCAATAGATAGTAAGGCTGTTTACTGATACACAGGAGACAGACTGAAAGGGAAGCATGTAAGTAGTGGGATGATTTGGGTAAGAAAGTGAATCAAGAGTTCCACTTCAGATGATTTGCATTTGGGAGGTCTGTAATACATCAAAGGGGATATGTCAAATAGGCACTTGAAGATGTGAATCTGGAATTTAGAAGACAGACTTTATATAAATAAGGGAGTTCTTTGTCATAAGGTTGGCATACAAATGCATGAGAATAGATAGGACCACCAGGGACATAATGTAGAAAAAAAATACCTGAGGATTAGGATTGAGCTTTTATGGTTAATAGCAAAAATATAAAGAGTTTTTAAAAGAAATTGCAATATTAATATCTGATAAAATATCACTGGTATCCCATGTTCATGGGTTGAAAGAATTAATACTCTTAAAATGTCCATACTACTCAAGTGATCTACAGATTAAATGCAATCCCTACCAAAATTCCAATGGCATTTTTCACATAAATATAATAAATAATCCTAAAATTCATATGGAATCACAAATGACTAAAGCAATCTTGAGCTAAAAGAACAAAGCTGTAGACATCACACTATCTGATTTTAAAATATACTGCAAAGCTACAGAACCAAGGCAACATGGAACCAATATAGAAACACGTATATAGACCAATGGAATAGAATAGAGAATCCAGAAATAAATCCACACATTTACAGTCAAGGGATTGGAATCAACCCAATAGTCCCATAGACTGTTCTTTCGAATAAACATGGAAATTGACCTTTCTGGTCTTACAGCTTGAAATTTAATATTTGTTTTATCTGAGTTCCTTCCTCAAGAAGGGACCTACAAGCATTTCAAAAAAAAAAAACAAGTATCAAAGAACTGAAACTCACCAGACAACCACATCCGGACAATGAGACACCAGACCCCTCATTCATCATGATTGCTTCCTTGCCCTGCCTAGCTCCTACTTTCTTACACATCATCACATTTCTTCCACGCTGTATAAACCCCTGGTTTTAGTCAGGGAGATGAATGTGAGGCTGAGCTCCCATCTCCTCGGCTGCAGAACCTGATTAAAGCCTTCTTCCTTGTCAATACTTGCCATCTCAGTGATTGGCTTTCTGTGCTGCAAGCAGCAGGACCTAGACCGAATCCCTGGTGTTTCGGTAACATAATCTTCAACAAAAGTGCCAAGAACCAAGAATGAAATTGGAATCTTATCTCACACCATGTACAAAAGTCAAATCAAAATGGATTAAAAACTTAAGACCTGAGACTATACAGGGAAAAACCTTATTGATGTTGGTCTGGGCAATAATTTTTTGAATATGACCCCCAAAACCCTGGCAAACACAAACTCAAAGTAGGTAAATGGGTTTACATCAAACTAAAAATCTTCTGCACAGCAAAGGAAAAAAAAATGAAGAGACAGCTTATGAAATGGGAGACAATATTTGCAAGGAATAAATCTGATATCCAAAATACATTCGAAACTCAAACAATTCAATAATGAGAAAACAATAACCCAATTAAAAATTGACAAAGGATCAGACATTTCTCAAGAAGACATACAAGTGGCCTCCAAGTACATGAAAAAATGTTCAACATCACTAATTATCAGGGAAATGCATAGCAAAGAAAACAATCAACAAAGTGAATAGACAACCTACAGAAAGGGAGAAACATTTACAAACTGTCGATCCAACAAGGGATTAATAACCAGAATACTCAAGGAACTCAAGCAAGTCAGTAACAAAAAACAAAAAAATCTGATTTAAAAATGGTAAAAATGACTGAATAGACATTTTTCACAGAAGACATACAAATGGCTAACAGGTGTATGAAAAAATGCTCAACATCATCAGTCAGCAGGGATATATGAATCAAAACCATGATGAGATATTATCTCACTCCAGTTAGAATGGCTATTATCAAAAGGAAAATAAATAATAAATGCTGGTGAAGATGCAGAGAAAAAGGAAAGCTCACACACTGTTAGTGGCAATGTAAGTTAGTACAGCCACTATGGAAAACAGTATGGAGGGTCCTCAAAAAACTAAAAACAGAACTGCCATGTGATCATGTGATGCAGTAATCCCACTGCTGCAGGGGTGTGTGTATGCATATATATGCATATATATATATGTATATCTTCAACATATTAATTTCCTTTATATGTAATATATAAATATTTATATTTATATATTAATTATATTATATATTTATATATAATATATGAATATTCATATTTAACATATTGTATATCATATACATTATGCAATATTATATATTATATACATAAATATATTATATACTATATATAATGTATAATATATTGTATATTATATATTATATATAAATATATACAATATATTATATATAAATATATATCTATATACAATATAGATATAATATATATTACATATAATATTAAATACATAATATAATATATAATATATAAATATATATAATATAATATATTACATAATATATAATATATAACATATAACATATATTATATTATATATTATATAATATATATAATATATAATTATAAATTATATATGTTAATTATATAAATTATTATATATTATATATAATTATTATATTTATATATAATTATATATATAATTATAATTATATATTTATATATTATATTATATATAATATATATTATATTATATAAATCTATAAATATATATCTATATACAATATAGATATAATATATTATATATAATATTAAATATATAATACATATAATAAATATATAATATAAAATATATATTTATAAATATATATCAAATATATATAATTTATAAATATATATTTATATTTTTATAAATATATAATTATAAATATATAATAAATATATAAATATATATTATAAATATAATATATAATAAATATATAATATATAAATATATAATAAAATATAAATATATAATAAATATATATCATATCTATTATATATTATATAGAAATATTATATATCTATATACAATATAGATATAATATATATAATATTAAATATATAATACATATAATAAATATATAATATTAAATATATAATATTCATAAATATATATTAAATATATAAATATATATTTAATATATATGAAATATATAAATATATATTTATAAATATTATATATTTTATATATATTATAAATATATATTAAATATATTAAATATATTATATATTAAATTATATAAACATATTAAATATATACATATATTTATAAATATATGTAATATATGGTATATAAATATATAATATATATAAGGGAAATTAATATATTGAAGAGATGCCGGAACTCCCGTGTTCATTGCCGCATTACTGACAATAGCCAAGACATAAAATCAACCTAAGTGTCCATCAACAGATGAATGGGTAGAAATAATGTGGTACATATACACAATGGAATACTATTCAGCCATAAAAAAGAATGAAATTCCATCATTTGTGCCAATGTGGATGGAACTAAATGTCATTATGTTACGTGAAATAAGCTAGGCACAGAAAGACAAATATTGCATGTTCTCACACATATGTGGGAGCTAAAGCAGTGAATCTCATGGAGGTGGTTACCAGAGGCTGGGTAGGGAAGCAGAGGAGGAGAAGAATGAAAGAGTTGGTTAACGGGTACATTTAAATGGAAGGTATAAGTTATAAAATTTAATAGTACAGTTGGGAAATTATAATTAATAATAATTTATTGTATATTATAAAGTACCTAGGAGAAAATAATTATGTTTTCAATACAAAAAAAAATTTTAGTGATGCATATCCCAGTTACTTTGATTTGATTATTATTACACATTATATTCAGTTATTAAAATACCACATGCACCCCCAAAATGTGTACAACTATTATATATTAATAGAAATATTTAAAATAATAAAAGTATAATCAGAAACATTGCTTAAGAAAATAAGACCAAAAACGTTTCAATATTAGCACTACATTTTCTGTCATTCTTTCTGAATGGACCCTTGTCCTTGCTGCCCTCCACTCTGAGGTAGGAATTTCCTGTTATGTCTCCTGCAGGTATGTCTATGCCTATCCCTGAAAACTCTCATTTTCTAATGGGAATTCTATTCCAATCCTGCTACTTCGCCCACTTTTTTTTCTCTCACATATTTTTGTTTGTTTGCCTCAGGGATTTGAAATCTCTGACTGAACAGAAATGACTTTAGAATTTGCAATAGCAGAGTAAAGAAGAGTGCTGTATTCTGTCCACTACACAATGCATCCAAAAAAGTGGAGACAGAGGACATTGTATTGCTGGGCTCAGGGTTCCTGAATCAAGAATCTCAGTTGACGGTGGCTGAGGGAGTAGCATGGGGCAAGGGGTGAGGATTGGAGGTAGGAGGTAGTTGGTTGTTATACAACAACCTTGTTTTCTTCCTATCTCTATTTCGTCTTAGTCTCAACTCTACTTCATGAAGTGAAACCAGGTATGTCTTTCACAGGACTTTGTCACATACTTTTCTTACTACTCCCAATCCCTTTAAAACAAAACAAAACAAAAGAAAACTCTATTTTTCATCTGTCTTACAATCAGAGAAATGCCAGTAATTTTCTAGCACTTGGGTTTTATTTTGTCAGTTTTTATCTGTGACCTTTTAAAATCTTGTTCTATGCTTTCATTATATTTTAGTGAGAAGTTGAGACAGCTTTCCCATGTGTCATTTTGATCTAATAATCTTTCTTGAGTTGTGAAAATTGTATCATGTACAGAGAAGGTCGTTCTAGGGAAGCACAAGTAAAAAGTCTTTGTAGTATCTGAGACCATGGAATTTTCAGAAAACTGACAAATAGGATTTGGCTTGGGACATGATGTGGTTGTCAGCAAATGAGGGAAAATGTGGCTGAAAATAGGTGGGCCACCTGCTGATTTTTTGCAATCTGTGAAAGCATATTTTCCGTTTGCAAAAAGAACACCAACTAAATAGTAGTGCCAATATTGCACTATTGAGGAACCATAACTGATTGTGTTATCATTTCAGCCATATTTCTAAGGCAGTAATTGATGCTCTGGTTTGAATAGAATAGTCTCCATGTGAACAATTTATGAGGATGTAGGATCAATCTAGATTCTGTTGGTATAAATTGGTTCACAAATTGCTGAAACTAAACCAAGCTGCTGGCTAAAAGAATAGTTTATAAAATACTGTGCTCTGAGGTTTGCTTGTAAAGAGCCTAGTTCTGGACTATCATGTTCCATAGAAATAGGCACCCTTATAGCCAACTATGCACGCAACTATTTCACCTCAGAACATACCAGATTAAGTGCAAAGACAAATGTGGAATTCACCCATTGCCACTGCTGCTTGTTTTAAAGTCTGATTTCTTGGGGAATGGACAGAATTGATTTCTCAAATTCTTCATTGGATCTCTATCTATCCCAGTTTCATGCCACATTTATTATACTTTCCCCAACTCATTCCTTAACCACAGGATCATTCTACAACATTTTCTGAGCTATTACTATGCATTGGACATTGTGTATGCCCAGCCCTTCAAAGAGTACCTAGCTTTATAGTATAATCATTTTGCTTAAGAGCAACTAAAGGTAAGCCATGTCAGCCTAGTTATTAAATGACTAAGCTTTATGCTTCAGTCAATGTCATCTGAATTGGAATGAAAAGAAGTGATGCTACAATAGCATTGTTAAGATCATAAAGTCTTATCAACCTATCTAAGGAAACCTGAATAAGTAAAACATTTGAAGGCAAAGTCTATGCCAGCTCTTTACTAATGTATGTTTTAAGGAAACTCCTCTACTCCTAAGTACACAATGAAATAAATAAACAGTTTGATAGGAAAACCATACTATAATAACTTCATATATTTTTCTTAAATCAAAGGTTCTTTAAAGACCCTCTTAAAATATTAACTCATAAATCCTCTATGACCTAAAATATTATAGCATCAACATTATGTCAAGTAGTTTGTTCAAAAGTTTATAAATACTGTAAAACTCAAGCTACTATTAACTTCAACTCGCCACATTACACTATATGTCTTAATTATGATTTCATTAATGGTTATATACTTTCTTGAACTATCAGTATCTATTTTGCTCATAGCACATTTGTTTTTACCTTCACATATTTCGAATACAAGTGATTTGTCTTTGTATTAGTGATATTATCAAGGGAAGTACCATTTAGAAACCCTGATGTCTGGGCAAAAGTCATTTTGGAGGTTTTCAAGATGTAATTTGTAAGAAGACGTTATCATAATGTTTTAGAGTGTTGACTTTGGTTTCACACTACCCAAAGTATCAGTAACAGAATGGGTTTCTACCAATGTCAAACTCCTGCCCCCTAGTAGCTCAGCTACTTTGTGCTAGTGATTAGGGTCTTGAACTTTCCATTTCCATATTTACAACATGGAGATCAAATAGTACAGCCTCAGGTCTGTGGTATGACTGGAAAAAGATAAATCAACTAAATGCTTATAAGACTCCCTGGCACATAGTATTTAATAAATGGTAGCTATTAAAGTGTAAGGACATATGATAACTAATAAATATTAGTTTTATCATATATCTTGTGTAATGTGGCTCCTTAAAGCACTGGCCTTGATGTAATATTGTCCAAATAAATCTTTAAATATGGACCACTGAAAACTTGGTATAGCTAACTTTGTCACTAAATAGGGATGCACTCCTATATGAACTGAAAATAATTTCGTCATGAGAGGAGAAAACATGAAACTTACAATCTATCTTGTCTTTAGTCTTTTTTTATCTTAAATTAAATTAAAGAAATATCCGGCAGGGCGCAGTGGCTCACGCCTGTAATCCCAGCACTTTGGGAGGCTGAGGCGGGCGGATCACGAGGTCAGATCGAGACCATCCTGGCTAACATGGTGAAACCCCGTCTCTACTAAAAATACAAAAAATTAGCCGGGTGTGGTGGCGGGTGCCTGTAGTCCCAGCTACTCGGGAGGCTGAGGCAGGAGAATGGCCTGAACCCGGGGGGGCGGAGCTTGCAGTGAGCCGAGATCGCGCCACTGCACTCCATCCTGGGCCACAGAGTGAGACTCCATCTCAAAAAAAAAAAAAAAAAGAAAAGAAAAGAAAAAGAAAGAAAGAAATATCCCCCAAGCTTCTAAGAAGCCAGCTTAGTATCCAATGAACATACAAGGGCAAATAAGACATGTCCCTGTCCTTAAATAATTTTACAACTTAGTGCCATATAAACACATATAGACAAATAAAGAATTTAGTCTATTGTGACACTTTATGTGCTAAAAGTGTAAATGAGGAGATCCAGGAATGAAGGAGATGGAAGATTCCTGGAATAGATGGCATTAGAGCTAGGTCACTCCACGGTATATGCACCAAAGCAGAAAAATGAGAGGGAGGGATGTGTCTTTCCAACAGAGAAAACATAGGGCTCAAAGGCAGAGAAGCAAATAGGAAAGTTCAAGAAGAGTTCTGGTACATTTGCATCAATTTGTAGTGCATATAATTGTAATGGGTGCATTTGAAAACACAACATTTAGTATTAGTACCTTGACTTAAGAATAGTTGCTGGCTGGCACAGTGGCTCATACCTGTAATCTCAGCACTTTAGGAGATCAAGGTAGGAGGATTGCTTATAGTCAGGAGTGCAAGACCAACCTGACTGATTGCTCTTGCAATAAAACGAGACCCCCACCTCTACAAAAAAAATTTAAAACATTTGCTGGACATGGTGGTATGTGCCTATGGCCCCAGCTACTTGGGAGGCTAAGGCAGCAGAATCACTTGAGCTCAGGAACTGGCCCAGTGAGCTATGATTGCCGCCACTTTACTCCAGCCTGAGCAACAGAGAGAGACCCTGTCTCCAGACAAAAACAAAAACAAACAAACAACAAAATAACGGAAAAAAAAAAAAAAACCCAAGAATAGATGCCAATAAATTAAGGCACAATTTCATTTTCCTGAATAAAATTTAATTTTATTACTTTAACATTTGCTTAACCAAAAGAGTTCAAAATATTAGTACTATTTTACTATTACTACAGCTCTTATGTTTTTCAAAAATATTTATTATCTGCCAATGATAAAAGACTTCCTAGCCCTTTGAAATATAATTATTTTAGACAAAACTTAGATATTCCCAATCCAGAAGCATCAAAGTACATAATATCTTTTTTCCTTTTTCAGATTTCCCAGTAGGAATTGTAGCTGTTTTCTATTTTATGGCCTAATGCCAAAAGTAATTTTATCAGTCAAGTGAAGTTAACACATTTTCATTTTTAACTGAGGGCAATTTACTTCCTGCTGGTCATTTACAGTTTCCTCTCTTAATGACTGACTTAGTAAAAGTGAAAGATAGCCTCAGGCTGCTTCTCAACAGGTCATTAACAAGCTGTAAATGAGAGGAACATTCAGACTATCACTTCAATCATACCTGTGTATCCAAATTTAAACATTACTAACTTATTTTAGATCATGAGGAGCTCTAATCTGAAATACTCATTCTATTCCCAGCCTCATGGCGCCCTATAGCGTGAATTACCTAAAGGATATTTTGGCAAGAATTAAGGCTTAAGCTTGTATATTTTTTGTTAAATGTGTTTTTATTCAATGCATTATCACAAAATGAATTCCAAGTAATCATTATTCATACCAAGACAAAAAATAGTAAACAGCACCCCTCCAAAATTCACTTTCATCTTGTTCTACCCAAACAACTTACCACTTCCTTCCCATCCAAAGTTAACCAATATCTTTGCTTCTGTGGAGATGCTTCCTGGCTTTTCTTTATAAGGGAAGTTTGTTCTTTAGACACCAACTAAATGTGCATATAAATACTATATATAAATACTATATAGGGTATTGAAACTCTATACTATAGTGTAGTAAGAATACTATACTTGTGTTTCTCCTTATTTTGAACTGTAAATATTTAGAATCATATAAGCATTTGTCTTTTTGGTCTGGCTATTTTGGTTCAACATTGGCTTTATGAGATTTAACTATGTTATTTCCTGTAGCAATACTTGATTATTCACTTTCACTGCTGGATATTTTTTAACTTCTACAAAGCAACACAATCTGTTTATTCATTTAGTGTCAATTGAAAATTCAATTTATGCCTGTATTGCTGTTATGGGACATTCTGTTACACATCTCTTAGTGCACATGTGCATGAATTACTGTTGGGTATATATCTCGGTATATGATTTTGGTTCTTAAAATCTGTGCAGCTTCAACTGCAGTATATAGTTCTCAATTTTTCTCACATACCAGTGGTTTATGTGAGCTCCCAATGCTATACATTCTCATCACCACTTGGCATTCCTCAGAGGTTTTAAATTGCATTCATTCTGGTGAGTGTTACAGAGGTTACCTCATTAAAGTTTTAACTTTAATTTTCCTTTGTACTAATGATTTTGAACTACTTTTCATATGTTTATTGAACATTTTGATATCTTTTCTTTTTGAGACCAGCCTGGCCAACATGGTGAAACTCCGTCTCTACTAAAAATGCAAAAATTAGCTGGGCATGGTGGCAGCTGCCTGTAATCCAAGCTACTTAGGAGGCTGAGGCAGAAGAATTGCTTGAACTCAGGAGGCAGAGGTTGCAGTGAGCCCAGATTGTGCCACTGCACTGGATGACAGGAGCTAAACTCCTCTGTCTCAAAAAACAAACAAACATAAAACAAAAATCATTACTTCAGTTACCAATTTTTCTGTTCTTTGTAATAGAGAAGTAGTAGTGATATCATGGGTGCATGTGTTGTAAATATGTTTCTCCATTTCTTGGCTTATTACTCCATTTCTTCATAGATTTTTATAAAGCAAATAAATACTTAATTTCAATTTTTATTCATCCACTTTTTTTTTATTTCTGGCAAGAGTTTTCTAAATTTTACTTTAAGAAGTCATTCCATGACTTAGAGGTCAGAAAAATAATCTCCAATGTTATGTTATAGAATCTTTGTAGCTTTGCTTTTGCATTTAGATCAGCTTCCTCCCCCAACTTGATATGATCTTCTATTTGGTATCCAATAAAGATCAAAATTCTTTTTTATAGAAATATCAAATTGCCAGCACTATGTATTGATGGTATTACTCGTGCTGTTTAGTCTGCAATAACTCCCTTGTCATAAATCAAGTTTCCATATGTTTGCAAGACTCTTTCAGAGTTCTTTATTCTGCTACAGTATTTATCAATATTATATAATTAATCCTTTTTCTTCTTCAAGAGTGTCTTCACATATTTGGCCCTTTGAGTTTCTGCATATATTGTATTACCTTTCAAGTTACACACATACCTGCATATAAAACCTGTAGTGATTTTTATTGGGATTATATCATGGTGTCTATGATTCAATCTTTGGAAACCAACATCTTTACGATATTATTTTCTAGTTTATGTACAAGAAATCTCCCTTCATTTACTTTGTTATTTAACATTTCTTTTAGTAATGGTTCACAGTTTTTTAGAAAATGTCCTAGTTATCATTTATTAGATGTATTCACATACATCTTATTTTTGTGGAGTCATTTTAGATGGTACATATATTTACTTTATGTTTGTTGATGATTTGCAGGCTATAGATGAGTTTTATATATTGATTTGTACCTAGCAACTGTTTTCAGAATCACTATAATCTTATTAACTGATTTTCATTTTATTTAAAAAGTTTTATGAACATAATTATATTCTCTAAAAGTACTGACATTTATTTCTTGCCTGAAAATCCTTATAATATTTATTTCTGTATATTGCACTCCTCTAAAGGCAAGTAGTCAAATATTATAAATTATTGGTACTAGCAGGTATCTTTGTCTCATTTCAAAACTAAAGGCAAATTCTTTCCTTCTGCGTTTATTCTGCTAAGGATTTTTTCCCTGAGAATGGATAACAAAATGCTTCTACTGGTATCTTCTAATAGTTTTCTTCATTGTGCTAAGATGTAAATTTGGTTTCACAAAATATTAAGACAACTGTATATTCCTACAATCAGCCCAACTTTTCTATGATATTTTATCCCATTCATATACTGGTGAATGTGCTTTCTTAATGTTTTTATTTAGAATTTTTGTATCTAGTTTTTTCATGACTTTGGCTTGTAATTTAACCTCCTTGTATTATTCTTTTCAATTTTCGGCATAGGCAATGTTGATTTAAAGAAATAGTTGAACACTGTTCCCTCTTTTCCAATTTTCTGGAAGAGTTCATGTTAACTTATTTTAATTTCTTCCTTAAATATCTGATAGAATTCATTGATGAATCCATCTTGGCCTGGTGCTTTCTTTGCATCAGGTTTTATAATTATGGATTATTCTTAAAGCATGGCTTTACCTATACCTAGAAGTTTTGATGTAAAATATTTTTTATCATTTTCAGTTTAAATATTTTCTAATCTTTATTATGGTTTCTTCTTTCCCCTAATCCATAAATTATGTAAAAGTAATCTAGTTAATTTATACAATATGCAGAGGTTTATCATTGGTTTCTGACCCAATGATCTCTCAGTTTTTTTCTATTTGATTTTTGTTTCTTTATTTTTCTTCCTGTTTGTTTTGCTAACAAAAATCCTTATATCTTCTTTACTCTTGATTGTTATCACTCCACTTTCCTGGGTGTCCACTATTTCTAATGTGGAGTTAACTGTCTAACTATTATTCCTTAAAATTAGCCTTCCTTTTTCTCTGGCTAGTTTTAAGGCTTCTCTATGTTCTTAATTCTCATTAATTTTCCTGTGATATGCCTGGATATAACTTCATTTTACTTATTCTCATGGCTATGGTGAGCTTCTTGTATATGAGGCATGATGTTTCTCAGTAGTTTGAAGCTGTAAGTTCCTCAATATCTCTTCCCTTTAATTTCCCTTGTCAGAAGTTTGGTTCCTCAGGTATCAGACATTGAGATGGAGTTTAGCACACAGGACACTTATTAAGGCATACTCTTGTGGTCAATGTCTGTGGAATGAAGGAAAACAATGCAAGAATACCCAGTTGAGGGAGAAGTTGAGCTGTGATGCAGACCCAAATCCTGCTTTAGCTGACCCCCAAGGAGGTAAGGGGCTATAATGGCTTCTTGGGTTTTCCCAGGTCAGGCCAAGGAAGCCAGCTGTTTCAATAAATATAAATGTCAGTCAATATATGTAAATGTGTGCAATGCTATGGACTGAATATTTGCGGTCCCCCCAATTCCTTTGCTGAATTGCTTTAATACCTGATGTGATAGTGTTTGAAGATGAGGACTTTGACAGTAATTAGGTTTAGATGAGCTCATGAGAGTGGAGCCCTCCTGATGTGATTAGTGCCCTTATAAAAACAGAGAGACCGGAGACTTCTTTCTCTGCCATGTGAGGATATAGCAATAAGGTGATCATCTACAAGCCAGAAAGATGATCCTTCTTAAGTGCTAGCTGACACTGAATCTGCTAGCACTTCTTCAAAGCAGAAGAAAACTAACACTGTAGTGAGAATTACTGAGCCAGGATCCAGGAAAATAGGGAGGCTCAAGTAGGTGAGCATTTCTTCCTAAAATCTATCTTCTTTGCTTCTTTTCTTGGTAAAATTTGAGCCATAAACTACTGAATTTTTGGAGAACATTAAACCTCTTCTACTGTAATGAATTGCCAAACCATTCCCCTAATCATATTCTAATATTTTCCTTCTACTCTTTTAGGGTCTTTGTAGAGTAACCTCTTTGGCTTTAGTAACGTTCACTTGGGATCCTACACTCAGAAAAAATGTCACCCTAAGGTATCAATTTCATTTTACAGATGAAGAATTCTAGATCTAAAGAAGTTAACCCTGAATTCCAATCACAAACATTTTTAAATGTCTAATTTTTTTAATTTTGAAAAATTTCTTTATGTCATGAACTTACTTGTCCTTGAACATTTAGCTTGTCCATGAAAGAGGGAAGAGCAGCAGCCAAATATCTGGTTCCAGTCCTGTGTTCTTTTGTAAACTTTCCAATAATCACACATCATTTTCTTCTCTTTGGCCTTGAATTTTTAAATGTGCATTATTTACACAATGGGAGCTGCCTGTATTTTTCTTTATATCATAATCTTATGAATTTTAATAAGATTTATAAAACTTTTCATAAAATTATATGTTCTTAAGTCATAAAATTATAAGCTCTTCATATCAGGATTTCCAATTATATATGTGCCTACTCATCCCATGATTTTAATGATACTTCTAGATTTAGTTTTCACTTGGGGAGTATTCAACAAAATTAATTTTAATGAAAGTTATATTTTAACTCAATTTTAAGAAGAAAAAGCTAGGAGAGTTCTAATATAAATCTGAATCTTGACATTTATTCTTTGAAAAGTGCAATTATAAGCAACAGTTTTTAAAAAGTAAGAACAAAAACAATCTGTTCATTAGATAACTCATAAACTTCCAAAATAATTGTCTAAAAAAATTAGGAGTATTTTAGCTATGTCTGATATGTTATTTCTGAATATACATATGTCCAATTTACAGATTCAAGAATTACAGTGCACTTGTGTTATTGTAGTGAAAAGTTAGAAATCATCCAAATGTCCATCAACAAGAAGACGGTTACTTTGTGGTATATGTAGAAAATGGATACCTGTATGGCAATTTAAAAGAAATAAACTAAGATGTAGGCAAGTTTCCAAAATGATGAAGAGCAAAAAATGTTCAAAAGCTAAATTGTAGAAGGACCAAAACAAAAATGATGCAATTTAATAGAGTTTAATTATATAAATAATGCACATATGAAATGTTATTAGATTTGTGATTAAAGTATAAAACCATACATGGAAATAATTAACACTAGTTTAATTATTAACACTAGTTTAATTAATTATTAATAATTAACACGAGGTTCTAGTGGGGATGATGACTTTTGGGTAGAAGTAGAAGTGATATGGGAGAGGGGGAGTTCAATTTTTACCTGTAATATTTAGTTTCTGTTTGTGTTTTAAAATATATTTGATGCAAATGTCATAAAAATTGATAGTGGATACAGGGCTGTCAGTATATATTTTTTATATGAACATCTGAAAAACACTTGAATACTGAATTGATGTGTTCTCACTAAATTTAAGATTAACAAAAACTCATTCAGTTGCAAGATAAAGGACTAAAATAAAATCTGCATAATTAATAAAACCACTGAATTATATAATTAATAAGTCCAGGGGAAATTTAGTCTCAAGCACAGTTTGGTTTAAAAGTTTAAATGGCATCAGAAATTTGATTTTCTTGACCACTTGGCTCTGTTTTCCTCATCATACAAAGATGGCCCCAGAAGGCTCCAAACTCACATATTCACAGATAAGCAACACCAGTAGGGAGAGGTTCTTTTTCCCAATGTTTCTAGAAGAAGGTTCAGGGTCTGCTGCCATTTATCTAATTTTAATAGCATATCTAGTTAATTGTGAGTAGACTGAACATTTTGATAGGTATGCCCACCAATCCCATAAAAAAAGCCATAGACCGTAGAGGAAAAAGCATTTCCACAAGAGGGAAAACAAAACACTGATAGTATTGGTGCTGGGTAGGTAAAAATAACCCAACTTCCAGTTTCATTTTACAAATGTGCATTTCGATAGTATTGTTCAGCTAGTAATATCAGTATATTCAAGAAAGGAAGACATATATTGATATTTCTCTCTCACCTTCCAATTATATGTCACTTTTTTTTTTTTGGCCGAGAATCCCTGTGGAAGTTCCCAACCATTTCCCACCTCCAATCATACTGACTTAACAGAAACTAATAGGCTGCATATACATTGTTTTTGCTGATTTAAAGTGATTGATTCTTGTTTAGATATAGTAGTTTATAAATTTACCAATATAATTTCCCAGGCAATGTGAATTTTTAAAACTAAATACTATTTTTAAAAACCCAATCATTCTATAATAAACTCATTTATTCAATCACTAGCTTAACGGCTAATTAATAATGCAGGTTTTAGGGTCTATATACTGATAGAAATTGTCCCTCTAGAAAGTTTCCATATTTGTTTGCTATATCCTTATTCCAGTATTTTCTTATGATCTGTGTCAAAATATTGAAAAATGAGTAACAGATGCATCATTGAAACTTCTTTAAATAAAAAACAAACAAATACATTTAAATCACATTTAACTTTTTTATCATGCAATTGTGAATTAGGTCCTTTCTTTTATTGGTAATTAGAGTGTGGAACAGATGGTGTAGACTTTGGCAAAAAGTGATAATCTCTCCAAACTAACATGTTGTCAACTGATTATTCGCAAAATAAAGATCTATTCCCTTGATCAAGAGTCTGTTTTAAAGGTTAGAAAAGAAGAAACGTGTTTCAACTACAAAAATATGGGATTTTACAAATAGAGAATAGCATTCCGATGCTTTGAGTCCTGGGCACATTTTGTTAGTTGCCATTCATCTCGAAACAGTTTCATTAAGTTTTTGACATGATCATTTGGAGAAATTTCTCCATTATTGTCTCTCCAATAGTTCTGACAAATTATTAGTAAGCACTGGAAGAAACGGTCCTGATTTCACCATGCATCTCCCCTAAACTACACTTCCATTGTGTTCTCCAGAGGGACCTCTACAAGGGTACCCAGGAACTCTGACAGCTATAAATAATTTACCAGGAGCCAGAACACCTCATCTTGATGTAGGCTTGACTCGTTCTAGGTGCAAAAGTAGCAGATAACCCAAGCGAGCAGAAGGCCCAGGGTCAGCATCAATGCAGGGACTCCAGATTAAGGATGTCCAGGGTAATGCTCAGAATCCATCTCTTGGTGGATTGAAAAAATAAATAGTTAAGTGAAAGACTAAAGGGGACAACTTGCCTCTGCTGATTCTTAGAACTAACACCACAGATCTAATATGCTAGGGCTTTGTTTGCCCTGATTCTTACCTCATCGCTCCTGTACCCATGCCATTTTCCCATTTGTGGCCTATATGCCTCTGGCTATTATAAAACCAAATCATCATAATTCCTTTGGTATCCTGGCCTTTCCAACTCATACAGATTTCTCTGTTGTACAGAAAGATGGAGATAAAAAGTAAGGCAATTTATGAACATTCAGGCATTTCTGCAGGACAAGTGAATGCATGTTCAGGTTAAGGAGCAACTATATAAATGAGTATCAAACAGAGGGACTGAATGTGTGTTAGTTGTCACAGAACTGGCAGTTTCTTTGAAGCAAAACAAGCAGTAAGGATCATTCCTCCACCTTCATATTTAGAGCAGCTAAAATCTTCATGTCTAGAAAATTTTCAGGAAAACTAAAAGTTCTAGTCAAAATGAAATGCACGTATTAAATGAAGAAGAGCAAAGGTACATTCAGGAAAACAAATCTCACTTTTCTTGTATAATCATTGCCTTACTGTAATAATTTATCAGCCATCTGGCAAGAGTATTATTGCTATTTTGTATATCCAAATTACTTGTAAACTTCAATGTGTTTAGAACCATGTATTACCATTTAAAGTCTTCTTCAAACTTTAACGTTAAGGTGGTAGCTAGCCAGCATTAACCAATATGACATCCCCCAACTTCTCATCAAATGAGCGGTAGAAAAATAGATAAAATGTAAAATTGTATGGAGAAATTAGAAATATTAAGCACCACTCTGTTAGACATCAAAAGGAATTACTATTAATAAAAGAGCAAATTAAATTCTATTGCAAAACACAGAGGCCAATTAGAAAGCAAATGGGATTTTCACCCATTCTTAGTGAGCACTCCTACTTTAGAGACCTAGACTATTCATTATTTAAGGGAAGGAAAACATATGTCAGAAATGCATGGAGAGCTCTGCCAGAGGTGATCAGGGCAATTTATTTTCATTTTAATTCCATCATTAAGATTTCTGTATTTCATAGTTATTTGGAACTTTATAATTTTCAAAATTATAATGTGACTGTGGTTTGAATTTGATAGTTATTGGTACATTGAATAACTGGAAATAAACTAGATACTTGAAAATACGGGGAAGTCTTGGAAGCAGTTAATTTTAACAACTTTATACTTATTTCATTTTCCTGCTATGCTAAAATCTACAGACTTTGGAAATGTTTCAACCTATAAACAAATAAAGTACTAAAACATTTTCATAAATATTATTGTTGAGAATTATAAAGTTCTGAATTATTTTTATAAGTATACTTATTAAACTTATAAAACACAATACTTGCTACTGCCATTTGTTGATGGTGAAAGAGTTGATCATTTTACTCTTGCCTTGACTATTATAGAATTTATAAGCAGCTGGAGGCTGATTAAAAAAAGATCTCAGGTACATCTGAAGAAAAATATTCCATAATATATCAGATTATTAGAGAAAGAAAGCAATCCATTTGTTCTCAGTTTAGTAATGGCCCATTAGATAAATAACTACTTGACATCATAATTTTTAAAAGAAGTTTTTGTGTCATTAAACACTGAAACCTAGTTCTGAAAGGAGGATATGAACAGCAGCTTTATCGTTAGTTAGTGAGAACGAGGGGTAAATAATCACCAAAGACTGTTTAGACTGATGCTTATTCAATGAGCAGTTCATAAGCAACTCTTACATGGGCCCATTAAATAGATTACAATGTAATTGACTATATAATAGTCCTTTAAAGGTGCACAGACAAAATATATTTTTGATAAAGATTTACTATTGAAAAGAAAGTTAAATTTTATAAATAAATTTACCTTGTGTTCTTAGGAAATTTAAAAATAGGAATGACAAGACAGTCAAAATGTTATGAAGTTATAATGAACTGAGATGATTTTTAACAGTTGACTGGATAAGAATAGGTTATTATAAAATTAAAATCACAAAGTTATATTTGCCCAGAAGCAATAATTCACAGAAGCAATAAAGCAGGCAATGTAATCATTGGTATAAAACTCAACATTCCATATTACTCTTGGTATAGACAGAAAAGACCAAAGATGATTTTTCTTGGTATAAAGACAAGATGGACGTCAAACTAGCCTCAGATTCCTCCACGATAATAAATATTGAAGGGGTAGCTATAAAGCTTTGGGAACAATAGCAATGGATTTAACTAGGTGGTAATTCAGTTATGAAAAAATATTCAGATATCCTAAGATTTATAAACAGAAGTATATCACAAGCTTACCCTTTCCAGAGATATAAGGAACTAAGCAATAATTTAGCTGACCAATACATGAAGCAAAATGATTAACTCAAGAAATACGATGTCAGTGCATGTATCAAAATATCACATGTGCCCCCAAAATAGGTACAATGATTACATACAGATAAAAAATTTAACTTATAAAAAATTGAATGTTAGAGAATTTAAAAAAGACATATCTAACATTCAAAATGCTTTAAAAATGTCCAGAAATAGTTATAAACATTAAAAATATAATCAAAATAATTTATAAAATCAAAGTATGTAACATTAAAGATGATGTTTCTAATCTGAATCTAAAATTTGCAAGTACACATGTAAAACAAACAAAAAAAAATGGTGTGGGAAAAAAGAAGCAGAAGCATATAAATTTATAATCTTTACCTTATCTTACATGTGAAATATGAAATAAACACTTTTTTATTCCTGATACTTATTTAATGTATTTTTTAACTTAAAGGCAATTAATAGTAACAATAAATAAATAGATGTTATTTATGCCTTTAAACTATTTCAAGAATGTATAATATATACTTCATGTTAATTAAAAGAGTTAAAAATACAAAATGTAAAGTAGGGGTTGACAACCAAAATAATATTTATGACAATCATTATAAATGGCTTATATTTTTCTATTAAAATTGAAAGACTATCCGAATGAATTGAGAATACAACTTCATACTTCTTTAGAAGTGGTAAACCTAAAGCTATGGGAAAAATGGATTAAAAAATAAATAACTTTACATATATATATGTGTGTGTATATATATATGTAATATATGTAATACCAGTCAATTGCAGTTACTTACACATGTAATACCAGTCAAATGCAGAGTTACTTATAATATGTATACTTAAATTTTATATCCTATAGAAACTGAAACTTTTTAATTTCTGATTTTATTTTTCAAGAATCACATTATTTACCAAGCTATTATTAATAACTTGCCAAGTGCAGGAATTATTACATCCATGTAGGAAAACAATATAAGACATTATCCATAAATATTTATCAATAAAAGATCAAAATATTGAGTGTGGCAAACACATTAACAACATGTGTTTGTCTTCTGTCTAATAAATACTAACTAAAATTTAGTTATAGAAGGAAAAAAAAGGATTTACCCCAAGGAAAAGACAGAATAACAAATTTTAATCAAATTTTGAATGGCTGAAATGAAAAAGGGTTTGGTTTCCAGAATAAATAAACAAGAAAACTCTGAATTTAAGACCACAAAGGAAGATAGCAGAGTGTGGCATACAACTTAAGAAAGGAGATTCAATGAAAGCCTGTTTTCTAAATGAAGAACTTTTCAGCAGCCTTCTCTGTTTCCTTCCAGAAAGGCTAGCCCTAACATTCCTGTTCTAACATCTCTTTCATCTTGAATATTATCTCCACCCCAGGTAAATTAACCCCATATGCTCCACATACAGGCAGATAGAGATTCCTTCAAACTGATCAAACTGAAGCACCACTCACACAAATGGAAGAATCAATCATATTTTTAAAGCTTTACTTGTAATTTTGAACAGATATCAAAGAAAATTAGACATGAAATAAAATGAGACAAATGAAAATAAAATCAGAATTCAGTGCAGGGGAGAACAGATGTAGAACAGAGAGCAAAAGACAGATTCTATAACCTATAATTTATATTGTAGGGAGTTATAAAAATAAATTATACAACCATAATCAAAAGAGGATATAATAAAGAAGAAAATTAGAAAACAAGAAGGTTTATGAAAATTAAAAACTCATCTCTTTTTAAAAAACATGTTTAGTGTTATTTTGGAAATAAATGTGAGGACTCTCCCAGGAAGTATAACAAAAAATGGAACAAAAAAAAAAAAAAAAGGAGAGAGAATGACACCGTAATCTGCTATATCTGATGAACTGAAATTTTGAAAACGGAAAGAAAACACAGTAAGAAGAAAAATTGTAAAAAATGTTCAATAAAAAATAAATTCTGGTATTTCTTCTAACTTGTAAAGAACTTGCAAGCTGTCATTTTGTGCACACATCAAGAAAAAAAACTGGACAAACCAAAAATAAATTACTTTCATTTTTGTGCATACATCAAGAAAAAAGAAACTGGACAAACTGAAAATTATTTACTTTTCTTTGACCCAGTGCAAACAACCACCCAGAAATCTGGAAAGACAGGAACATTTAGAGAGATGGAGTCACGATTGACTTCCCTGGAGCAGAAGTTGCTGGAGTTGCAAACTGGTAGGAAAATTTAAATGGCAAGTGTTGACAAACTGCTGGAGGCTGAGCATGGACCAGTATGAGAGTAAAAAATTCCCAGAGGTGGAACTCTTACACTTGCATGGGTCTTATCTCCAGAAACCCAAGAGTTTCTAACAAGAAAGATCCCTTCATGACTCTGGCAGGGGAAGAGTTTATTACAAAACTAACCAGCACCATACCATTTGTTCTACCAATCCTGCTCCTAGGTGTTTACCCAACTGATTTGAAAATGTAAATCCACACATGAACTTGCATTTGAATGTTATGGCAACTTTGTTAATAATCACCAAAATCCTGAAACTGTTAAGAAATCCATCAACAGGTGAATAGATAAACAAACTCTGAGACATCCATACAATTGAATACTATTTAGGATGAAAAGGAATGAACTACCAGCATTGCAAATACATAAAAGAATTATAAATACATAATATCAAATGCACAATGCCAGTCACAGAGGACTACTGTATGATTCCATTTATATGACATTCTGGAAAAGGCAAAAATATATAGGTGGTAAAGAGGCCAGTCAATACTATGGGTTCAAAGGGGAGGGTTGAATATGTGAAAGTACAGATTTTTTTTTTTTTTTTTTTTTTTTTGAGACAGAGTCTTACTCTGTCGCCCAGACTGGAGTGCAGTGGCGTGATCTCGGCTCACTGCAAGCTCTGCCTCCTGGGTTCACACCATTCTCCTGCCTCAGCCTCCTGAGTAGCTGGGACTACAGGCACCCGCCACCACACCCAGCTAATTTTTTCTATTTTTAGTAGAGACGGGGTTTCACCGTGTTAGCCAGGATGGTCTCGATCTCCTGACCTCTTGATCCTCCCGCTTTGGCCTCCCAAAGTGCTGGGATTACAGGCATGAGCCACTGCACCTGGCCCAGAAGATATTTTAAGGTGGTAAATCTTGTCTGAATAATACTATTATAGTGGATATCTGACAGTGTACATCTTGAAAATCCATAGAACTTTACAGCAAAAAGAATGAAACTTAATGTATTAAATATGTAAGTTTAAAAAAAGAACCACTGTGGAGATTGGAGGTTCCCAAAATGAAATTTGACAAATATATATACCGCTATATCTGTTCAAATTAATGGCAAAAACTGCAATTACTTTTGTACCAACTTAATGTCTATCTATCATCTATCTATCTATCTATCTATATTACATATGTATGTAATAACCTCAATGGGGGGAGAAAGGTCCTGACTTAAGTGGTTTTGGGAATAAATTACGTCTTCAAGAATAAAACAACCACAGATAAGTACTGTACTTTACTTGATAACTTTGTTTCCCAAAGAGGTAAAGGTTGACAATTCTGAAACCACTATACTGTATACCCTGAATGAACAAATAAGTAAATTAATGAGATGGTGAGGACCAGATGTCTCACTGGTTACAGATTTGTTTTGTCTCAAACTTTACACATGAAAAATAGAACAGATTCAGAGTAACCAGTTTACATTCTCATCCTAAGGAAAAATGGTGGTGTCTGAGGCAATGGAAGTAAAATAAGCAGAGAATACTAGGTAAAGAGGCTTTTGAAGCTATTATCCATTTCTAATATACTGCATTGCAAAGGAATTTTGAGGAAGGAATGAAGTTTTGTGAGTAGGCAAAGAGGAATCTGGGTCTTAGCTCTTAAAAGAGATTTAAATGAAGAATTGAGGTGTGATGCGAATGACGTAGTTTGTAAATCCACATCATGAAATTACAAAACCAGAGGATCCAACATGAGCAGTACAGCCATCAATTTAACTGCATTTCAGAACCCATATTTATTAAAGTGTTTAAAAGGGGATGTACTATTTTTACCAGCATCCTGAACTAGAGTATAACACTGAATCATTTGTTTAGTGCTCCTACAAGCTTTAAATAATAGTTCAATAAAAGAGGCAGATTGTTTTTTTAAAAAATGCTGTTTGTGTGATGGGCGCTGTAGGTAGTGTTGGTGTTTCCAAATAGTAAGAATAAACTAATTTATGAAATAGCGATAATTATTTTTAGAAAGGTGTATAGTTTACTAGATTTATCTAAGTATTTCCTATTAGAGTTAATTAAAACCATTAATATTGTAAGAATGTCAAAAATTAATACAATGTCATATATAAATTCATATTTGTCAGGCCTCTGAGCCCAAGCCAAGCCATCGCATCCCCTGTGACTTGCACATATATGCCCAGATGGCCTGAAGTAACTGAAGAATCACAAAAGAAGTGAAAATGCCCTGCCCTGCCTTAACTGATGACATTCCACCACAAAAGAACTGTAAATGTCCAGTCCTTGCCTTAACTGATGACATTCCACCACAAAAGAAGTGAAAATGGCCTGTTCCTGCCTTAACTGATGACATTATCTTGTGAAATTCCTTCTCCTGGCTCATCCTGGCTCAAAAGCTCCCCTACTGAACAAATTGTGACCCCTACTCCTGCCCACCAGAGAACAACCCCCCTTTTTCCTTTACGTACCCAAATCCTATAAAACAGCCTTGCCCCTATCTCCCTTCACTGACTCTCTTTTTGGATTCAGCCCGCCTGCACCCAGGTGAAATAAACAGCTTTATTGCTCACACAAAGCCTGTTGGGTGGTCTCTTCACATGGACACGAGTGAAATTTGGTGCCGTGACTCAGATCCAGGGACCTCCCTTGGGAGATCAATCCCCTGTCCTCCTGCTCTTTGCTCCATGAGAAAGATCCACCTACGACCTCAGGTCCTCAGACTGACCAGCCCAAGAAACATCTCACCAATTTCAAATCCAGTAAGCGGCCTCTTTTTACTCTCTTCTCCAACCTCCCTCACTATCCCTCAGCCTCTTTCTCCTTTCAATCTTGGCGCCACACTTCAATCTCTCCCTTCTCTTAATTTCAATTCCTTTCATTTTCTGGTAGAGACAAAGGAGACACGTTTTATCCGTGGACCCAAAACTCCGGCGCCGGTCAGGGACTAGGGAAGGCAGCCTTCCCTTGGTGTTTAATCACTGCAGGGACACCTCTCTGATTATACACCCACATTTCAAGGGTGTCAGACCACGCAGGGATGCCTGCCTTGGTCCTCCACCCTTAGCGGCAAGTCCCGCTTTTCTGGGGGAGGGGCAGGAACCCCAACCTCTTATCTCTGTGCCCTGATCCCTTATTTCCGTGCCCGGACCTCTTATCTCTGCACCCCAATCCCTTATTTCCATGCCCCAACCCCTTATCCGCTTTTCTGGAGGGCAAGAACCCCCCCACCCCTTCTCCCTGTCTCTACTCTGTTTTTTCTGGGCTTGCCTCCTTCACTATGGACAAGTTTCCACCTTCCATTCCTCCTTGTTCTCCCTTAGCCTGTGTTCTTAAGAACTTAAAACCTCTTCAACTGTCACCTGACCTAAAATCTAAGCATCTTATTTTCTTCTGAAATGCCACTTGACCGCAATACAAACTCGACAGTAGTTCCACATAGCCAGAAAACAGCACTTTCAATTTTTCCATCCTACAAGATCTAAATAATTCTTGTCGTAAAATGGGCAAATGGTTTGAGGTGCCTGACGTCCAGGCATTCTTTTACACATCGGGCCCTCCGTAGTCTCTGTTCCCAATGCAACTCATCCCAAATCTTCCTTCTTTCCCTCCCACCTGTCCCCCTCAGTCCCAACCCCAAGCGTCACTGAGTCTTTCTAATCTTCCTTTTCTACAGACCTATCTGACCTCTTCCCTCCTCACCAGGCCGAGCTAAGCCCCAATTCTTCCTCAGCCTCTGCTCCTCCACCCTATAATCTTTTTATCACCTCCCCTCCTAACACCCGGTCCGGCTTACAGTTTCGTTCCATGACTAGCCCTCCCCCACCTGCCCAGCAATTTTCTCTTAAAAAGGTGGCTGGAGCTAAAGGCATAGTCAAGGTTAATGCTCCTTTTTCTTTACCCCAAATCAGATAGTGTTTAGGCTCTTTTTCATCAAATATAAAAATCCAGCCCAGTTCATGGCTCGTTTGGCAGCAACCCTGAGACGCTTTACCGCCCTAGACCCTAAAAGGTCAAAAGGCCGTCTTATTCTCAATATACATTTTATTACCCAATCTGCTCCCGACATTAAATAAAACTCCAAAAATTAAATTCCAGCCCTCAAACCCCACAACAGGACTTAATTAACCTCACCTTCAAGGTGTACAATAATAGAGTAAAGGCAGCCAAGTAGCAACATATTTCTGAGTTGCAATTCTTTGCCTCAACTGTGAGACAAACCCCAGCCACATCTCCAGCGCACAAGAACTTCCAAACGCCTAAACCGCAGTGGCCAGGCATTCCTCCAAAACCACCTCCCCCAGGAGCTTGCTAAAAGTGCCAGAAATCTGGCCACCAGGCCAAGGAACCCCCACAGCCTGGGATTCCTCCTAAGCCATGTCCCATCTGTGCGGGACCCCACTGGAAATTGGACTGTTCAACTCACCTGGCAGCCACTCCCAGAGCCCCTGGAACTCTGCCCCAAGGCTCTCTGACTGACTCCTTCCCAGATCTTCTCGGCTTAGCGGCTGAAGACTGATGCTGCCCGATCGCCTCAGAAGCCCCATAGACCATCATGGACGCTGAGCTTTAGGTAACTCTCACAGTGAAGGGTAAGTCCGTCCCCTTCTTAATTAATACGGAGGCTACCCACTCCACATTACCTTCTTTTCAAGGGCCTATTTCCCTTGCCTCCATAACTGTTGTGGGTATTGACAGCCAGGCTTCTAAACCTCTTAAAACTCCCCAACTCTGGTGCCAACTTAGACAACACTCTTTTAAGCACTCCTTTTTAGTTATCCCCACCTGCCCAGTTCCCTTATTAGGCTGAGACACTTTAAATTATCAGCTTCCCTGACTATTCCTGGACTACAGCTGCATCACATTACCGCCCTTCTTCCCAATCCAAAGCCTCCTTTGCCTCCTCCTCTTGTATCCCCCCACCTTAACCCACAAGTATAAGATACCTCTACTCCCTCCTTGGTGACCGATCATGCACCCCTTACCATCTCATTAAAATCTAATCACCCTTACCTCGCTCAATGCCAATATCCCATCCCACAGTTTAAAATGATTAAAGTCTGTTTTCACTCACCTGTTACAGCACGGCCTTTTAAAGCCTATAAACTCTCCTTACAATTCCCCCATTTTACCTGTCCTAAAACCAGACAAGACTTACAGGTTAGTTCAGGATCTGCGCCTTATCAACCAAATTGTTTTGCCTATCCACCCTGTGGTGCCAAACACATATACTCTCATATCCTCAATACTTCCCTCCATAATCCATTATTCTGTTCTAGATCTCAAACATGCTTTCTTTGCTATTCCTTTGCACCCTTCATCCCAGTCTCTCTTCGCTTTCACTTGGACTGACCCTGACATCAGGGTCAGCAAATTACCCATCAGGCTCAGCAAATTACCTGGGCTGTACTGCCGCAAAGCTTCACAGATAGCCCCATTACTTCAGTCAAGCCCAAATTTCTTCCTCATCTGTTACCTATCTCGGCATAATTCTCGTAAAAACACATGTGCTCTCCCTGCTGATGGTGTCCGATTAATCTCCCAAGCCTCAATCCATTCTACAAAACAACAACTCCTTTCCTTCCTGGGCATGGTTGGATACTTTTGCCTTTGGATACCTGGTTTTGCCATCTTAACAAAACCATTACATAAACTCACAAAAGGAAACCTAGCTGACCCCATAGATCCTAAATCCTTTCCCCACGCCTCATTCCGTTCCTTGAAGACAGCTTTAGAGACTGCCCTCACCCTAGCTCTCCCTGACTCATCGCAACCCTTTTCATTACACACAGCCGAAGTGCTGGGCTGTGCAGTCGGAATTCTTACACAAGGACCGGGATTGCGTCCTGTAGCCTTTGTCCAAACAACTTGACCTTACTGGCCATCCTGTCTCCGTGCAGCGGCTGCTGCCACCTTAATACTTTTAGAGGCCCTAAAAATCACAAACTATGCTCAACTCACTCCATTTCTCATAACTTCCAAAATCTATTTTCTTCCTCACACCTGATGCATATACTTTCTGCTCCCCGGCTCCTTCAGCTATACTCACTGTTTGTTAAGTCTCCCACAATTACCATTGTTCCTGGCCCAGACTTCAATCCGGCCTCCCACATTATTCCAGATACCACACCTGACCCTCATGACTGCATTGCTCTGATCCACCTGACGTTCACCCCATTTCCCCATATTTCCTTCTTTCCTGTTCCTCACCCTGATCACACTTAGTTTATTGATGGCAGTTCCACCAGGCCTAATCGCCACACACCAGCAAAGGCAGGCTATGCTATAGTACAAGCCACTAGCCCGCCTCTTAAAACCTCTCATTTCCTTTCCATAGTGGAAATCTATCCTCAAGGAAATAACTTCTCAGTGTTCCATCTGCTATTCTATTACTTCTCAGGGATTATTCAGGCCCCCTCCTTTCCCTACACATCAAGCTCAGGGATTTGCCCCCACCCAGGACTGGCAAATTAGCTTTACTCAATATGCTCCGAGTCAGATAACTAAAATACCTCTTAGTCTAGGTAGATACTTTCACTGGATAGGTAGGGGCCTTTCCTACAGGGTCTGAGAAGGCCACCACAGTCATTTCTTCCTTTCTGTCAGACACAATTCCTCAGTTTAGCCTTCCCACCTCTATACAGTCTGATAACAGACCAGCCTTTATTAGTCAAATCAGCCAAGCACTTTTTCAGGCTCTTAGTATTCAGTGAAACCTTTATATACCTTACGGTCCTCAGTCTTCAGGAAAAGTAGAACAGACTAAAGGTCTTTTAAAAACACACCTCACCAAGCTCAGCCACCAACTTGAAAAGAACTGGACAATACTTTTACCACTTTCCCTTCTCAGAAGTCAGGCCTGTCCTCAGAATGCTACAGGTTACAGCCCATTTGAGCTCCTGTATAGATGCTCCTTTTTATTAGGCCTCAGTCTCATCCCAGACACCAGACCAACTTAGACTGTGCCCCAAAAAACTTGTCATCCCTACTATTTTCTGTCTAGTCATACTCCTATTCACTGTTCTCAACTTCTCATACATGCCCTGCTCTTGTTTACACTGCCAGTTTACACTGTTTCTCCAAGCCATCACAGCTGATATCTCCTGGTGCTATCCCCAAACCGCCACTCTTAACTCTTAAAAGAAATAAATAATCTTTGGTGGCAAGGCTATGCTGAACCTCTTTAAGCACTCTCTAATTAGATGTCCTAAGTCCTCCCAATTCTTAGTCCTTTAATACCTGTATTTCTCCTTCTCTTATTCCGTTTAGTTTTTCAATCCATACAAAACCGTATCCAGCCATCACCAATAATTCTACATGGCAAATGTTTCTCTAACAACCCCACAATATCACCCCTTACCACAAAATCTTCCTTCAGCTTAATCTCTCCCACTCTAGGTTCCCACGCTGCCCCTAATCCCGCTCAAAGCAGGCCTGAGAAACATCGCCCATTCTCTCTCTCCATATCACCCCCCAAAAATTTTCACTGCCCCAACACTTCAACACTATTTTGTTTCGTTTTTCTTATTAATATAAGAAGGCAGGAATGTCAGGCCTCTGAGCCCAAGCCAAGCCATCGCATCCCCTGTGACTTGCACTTATACGCCCAGATGGCCTGAAGTAACTGAAGAATCACAAAAGTGAAAATGCCCTGCCCTGCCTTAACTGATGACATTCCCCCACAAAATAAGTGTAAATGGTCTGTTCCTGCCTTAACTGATGACATTATCTTGTGAAATTCCTTCTCCTGGCTCATCCTGGCTCAAAAGCTCCCCTACTGAGCACCTTGTGACCCCCACTCCTGCCCACCAGAGAACAACCCCCCTTTTTCCTTTACCTACCCAAATCCTATAAAACGGCCCCACCCCTATCTCCCTTCGCTGACTCTCTTTTCGGACTCAGCCCACCTGCACCCAGGTGAAATAAACAGCTTTATTGCTCACACAAAGCCTGTTTGGTGGTCTCTTCACAATATTGATTGTCAAACTAAAATTAAAACATCTTATTGCTACTTTAAAACATTTTAGAAAGATAATTTGAGC